>NC_092810.1:145170910-145511535 GCF_040954645.1 Diabrotica undecimpunctata | reverse complement strand
TGAATAAGAAAAGGTGTGTTTCTCCCTGTTTTATTATTATTTCATAAGTGTATACACTTACGAAAAACCAAAAGTTGGAAAAGGGGGAGTATTTTTAAAATGTGTAAAAGATTTTAATTCCTAGCTGAGCTCTTTCGGCTTACAAAGCCATCTTTGGGGCTATGGTCAAAGATAATACTAGAGAGAAAATTAAACCAGAGAGAAAATAAAACACTAGAGAGAAAATACTTGAAAATAACAACAACGCACATAGAAGACAGTTCGTAGCTCAAAAACACTCAAGGACTATCGCCAAACACATAGTGGGCCCGGTTGCCTTAACGAAGATAAAATTTATATTGTCTTATATTTATATATTTTTCAATGTTATAGTATAGACTTTACACTAATTTTGATTTTTGTTTCAGGGCCACCTACAAAAAAAGTTACAAAAAACAACAAAAAACCGGCTTCGGCCACCAAAAAAAATTAAATACACTAACAAAAACCGGTGCAAGACACATTTACATTATATGTAAATATACATTTTTCAATGTTATAGTATAGACTTTACACTAATTTTGATTTTTGTTTCAGGGCCACCTACAAAAAAAATTACAAAAAACAACAAAAAACCGGCTTCGGCCACCAAAAAAAATTAAATACACTAACAAAAACCGGCGCAAGACACCAAAAAAATTAACAAAAACCCCAAAACCCGGGCACGTAGGGCCCAACGCCTTGAGCACCAAGTCGCCGATTTGAGCCGGGGCTCAGAGCGGAGACTTGAGGCTCAAGTAAGCAATTTTAGTTCGCGGATAAGCCACATCATGATAACAGGATCATAGCGACAATGCGCTGTCCTGAGTTTTGCATTTGGTTAGGAAACCATGTTGGGGTTCTATTACCCAGGACCTCCACATGAAGAGTATTTGGCTGATAGTTGTGCCTCTATCGCGCATTAGAGTGCTATAGGGGGGAAAGGGATGGTCTGGAGCATTGGAGCGCGGTGGGGTGACTCCTGTTTTTACTCGAGTTAAGACACCTCGCTCCAATGAATTGTTACACCCGAACGTAATTCCTAGGGGTGAACATTTCTCACAGGCTGGGTTCAATCAAATTGCTTGCTTGCTTGCTTGCTTGGTCAAAGATAAAGTCGTTGTCCCGGTGGAACATTGACGTAACTGCAAATTTATCGAAAATGAGTTTATGTCATTGGGTTCAAACTTGGTTACCCCATTCATCAGATCACTGTCAGACGTGTTGTTCAGCTTTTAGTCACCAGGAAGCAGATGCGTCATTTTTGAAAAATCAAAGGGAAATGGGAAAAAAAGGGAAATGAGAAAAAAAGACAAAGGAATGTGGATAATTGTTTGAAAGAAAAGAGGAAAAGACTAAAGAATTCAGTACAGAGGTATACTTCTAGAACAGGAAAACCTGTAGCTGCTAAAACAATGGGAGCTGTGTGTACCGAAAAACGCCGTTTTAAATGTCCAAATGAGGTAACTGAAAAGCTGAGAGACACAGTTTAAAGAGTATTGGGCATTAGGGTCCTTGCAAAGACAGCGAGATATTTTGGCTTCTTGTATTTAGCCACTTGAGTTGAGCTACCGACGTATTTTTACATCAAAAACCACTCCCCGAAATACAAATTATGTAAAACCTTTCTCATTAAAACTTTTGAAATAACTGAAAGAGCTATTCGCTCTCTAATTAAAACAGTTTTAAGTGAAAAACTACTATTATACCAGAAGGTAAACGTGGGAAGTATGAGAGGCACAAGAAAATAAGTGACAAAATTTTGGATTCTATTCGTAGCCATATAAATTCAATTCCACAAATTGAAAGTCACCATCTTCGAAGTGATTCTTCGAGGCAATACATAGACGGTGGTTTAATTTTTGTGGAACTTCACAGGAACTATATAAAGGAACGAAAAGAAGCAACAGAAGAAGAGTCAGCAACCTACGATTGTTATTCTCGTATTTTCAACAGCGAATTTAATATAGGCTTTTCTATCCCGAAGAAAGATCTTTGTGACCAATGCGAATGTTTTAAAAATGACGGAGCAGAAGAAAAAGAAAATATTCAAACAACCATTGAAAGTCACTAAGAGGAAAAGAATCTAAGTCGTAAAGAAAAAACTAATGATAAACTGAAAACAAAATATTCTGATAACAATATACACCTGGCTACTTATGATTTACGAGCAGTGTTACCTGTACCAATAGGACAAAGTTCTGCATTTTTTTACAAATATCGCTGAAACTGTTTTAACTTTACAGTAGTAGAAGTAAAGGCGAAAAAAGACCAAGTCTCCGAAACAGATAGCACTTGTGAAATTGATAAAGCTAGCTGTTACTTTTGGAATGAAGTGATGGGGAATAGAGGAGCGATAGAAATCGGATCTTGCGTTTATTACTATCTAAAAGAATTGTCATTAACCAGCCCAAGAGTTGATGTGACTTTTTATTCCGATAACTATGGGGGCCAACAAAAAAAAATAAATTTTTAATAGCCATTCACATAAATGCCAGCTGTGTAGGGCTTACTCTTCAAAAATTCCTTTAGGTGATAACAAACTAAAAGATTGGAAACAGTTACTTTCAAAACATATAATTCCTGGATTTGTAAAGCCTTTTACGATTAAATTTTTCGTTGATACTTTTTTTGTAATTTCAATTTTATTTTTAAGTTCCTTTTTATTAAAATTGTTTGCTTTTACTATAATTTTCAATTTGTTTAATAAACTTTTTCAATTACTTTTTGCGCTTATTTCGATTCCAACTTTCAATACTAGCTAGGTAACCAAAAATTTTACAAAATGAGTATTCTGTGGAAATTTTATCTTTAAAACTAAATTCTAAATTTTTCTTTCTAAAACTAAATTCTAAATTCTTATTTTTTTAAATTTGATCTCCAATTGTAATTACGTCATTGTTGAATCAGTTATTTTGTGACAACAATGACGTAATTGCAATTGGGGATCAAATTTAGGGATGAAAAATTAAGAATTCATTTCGAATGAATATAGGTGAATAATAGTGAATTACGGTGGCTAAATATAACTGCAATACTAATCCTGTAACTTCATTATGCTTCATTGCATGAGGTATTAAGTAAAATAATTTTACATTTTTGGCTATCCTGAAAAGTTACACTTTTGTAGTTGCGTCATTCTTTCACCGGGCCAGCGAAGTATCCCACTAGGAGAGATCGTGTGGTAAGCAGAAAAATGCGGGTTCTATTTTTTTTCTTTTTTAAACATTGAAAAAAAACACACAAAGGACTGTACACTGGACTCCACAAAAACACATTAAAAAATTGTTTGGTTATGGTATGGGTGTCAGAACCCAACCATTTTTACTGGAGTTAAAGCAGCAGATACAGTTTAAATGATCTTTAAACAGTATCGAATGGCTTACACGAAAGACTTAATCAAACATTAGTGAACCGAATAAGATGCAAATAAAATAAAACTTGAATTAGAGCATAAACACAACTAGCTGACGAATGTATAGCTGAATATAATAAAACTGATTGCTCCGTAACCGGATATAGCCCAAAAGATTAGCTTTTTGGCAAAGCCCATTCGATTGTCCTCGAAGAACTGCTTGAAGTAACAAACTCACAAAAAGATAAACAAATAGCCTATAACAATTCGGTAAAACATCATGAATATAATAAAAAATTATATAAAAAAAAAACAGAAAATTCTATGATTTAAAAGAGGGAAATTGGACAAGGAAGACTAAAGGTCCATTTCAAATAAAAACGAAAAACTGAAATACATTAATAGACCAGGGAGGACCTGTTTTGAGGTAGATATAAGAGGTGGCATTCGGATTCTTATAGAAATAGTTAGGTGATAACTTCAGTAATAATAATTGTGTTATCCTTCCTCTCAAATAGCTCGGGAACATTAACAAAACATTTAAAGTAATTAAAAATTACTAAAAACATCGTTTTTTTTTTGTACTTTAATTGCTTATAACTTTAAAACGATTCAGTTTGGAGCAAAGTCTTACTGAAATAAAATAGCGACAATTAAAATTTCCTATAACATACAGCTATAATAACGGCAAAATGCAAAAATTGCATAAGAAAGCTTCTCTTTCCACCTTTAAAACGGTTTTCGATTTTTGTCCATAGAATACTCTTATCAAAAGATATCGAATTTTTACCGTCGAATTGATATAAATTTTATTTAAAATTGATTTCGCGTTCGTAGCCGTATCGCTTCAAGCGATATATCAGAGAAAACTGTTTATTTTACACAAAAGTGCCAATAAATATTTTTGTTCAAAATTGTCCAGGTACATTTTTTATTTAAAATATTTTTTCTACCACGCACAGATTCTTGGTAAATCGATTTTTTCCGTTTTCTTTTTCCTACGAGGAGGAGTGGTTTTAGGGGAAATCCGGTGCATCTTCGGCATATAGTAATGAATTTTTTAGATAGCTCTATTTGAATTACGTCCGATTAAGAAGAATGAAGAAAAAAATGAGAAAAATTGCTTAATTGGAAACAGAGAAAATACATTTTTTACGTATTCCGATTTTGATATTTGAAATTAAATTCTCAACTTAATTTTTTGGGTATTTTTCACGTGTAATATATGGTTTTTATTATAATAATGTATATTAAAAATATCTTGAAGATATGATAATTTTATCGAGACAGCTTCAAACGAAAAAGATAATGGTTTAAAGATTTTCATCCTATTAACTTTAACCGGTTGTATCTTAAGAACCACAGCTCGCAATTCAATTTTTTTTTCTTTGTCTTGTCGAGTGTCTTTTCCAATTCCGTTTCCTAAATTTACTTTAAGCAAATATTTACCGAGATATTCTATTTGTTTATGAGTCAAAAAATTGTTTATAATTTTAAAATATTCCTGAAACCGTCCGAATAATCCGATTTCAATTTCATCAAGTACGTTAGATAGGTTTAGTACGTTTTTATAACTAAAAAAAATGGTAAACTTCGATATGATATAGTTTTTGTTGTGCAAGATTTAAAAAAAAATTGAGGTGCTTTATTATACTATAAAGATTTTCTAGGCGAATTATGAAGGCCCGAAGTGGAATCTAAATGGCTGAAAAACATTGGATCAGCAAAGGGTTGTTTCCGCATCTTTTTGTGTATTTATTTCTATCTTGCAGCAAGGATAATAAATTAAAACATTATTAACCAGCCGTATCTTATGGAAAATTTATTTGTTCCTATTTTATTTCAGTACGACTTTATACCAAAATAAATTCTTTTAAAGTTATAAGAAAGGAACTATTTCTGCAAAAATCCGAATGCCACCTCTCACATCAAAATTTGGTCGTTTTTTTACAGATCTGCTCTGACTAGAAACAAAATTAGTAAGCTATTTGATAGAGGAATGTAAACATAAACCTATGTTTATTTTATTAAAACAACAGAGTGTGTTGTATCTTTCACAACAGAATAGTTGTAGATTGCATGAATGTTTGAAGTGAAGTATCATTGACAATTAAAAATTATATGACACAATAATTGTCAAACAAATTCAAGGTATGTAACAGACGTAATTAACAGCTGAAGTTATAGAGGCGCAAACATAGACTCAGATCATTACCTAGTGATCTCAACATTGAGAGATAGAATTTCAAATATTAGTAAAGAAAATAAAATGAATACAAAAAAAAATGGAATGTGCAAAAGCTGAGAGATGCTACAATGTCAGACTGGTACTCGGAAAAATGTAAATGATGAATACCAGACAGATATAGACTCCTACTGGACCAAAATAAAGGAAGATATTGAAGCAGCAGCGAAAGAGGAAATAGGAACAGAAATTTGTGCCCGTAGAAATCGTTGGTTTGACGATGAATGCAAGAATGAAACAAAAGAAAAAAATGAATCCTGCAGAAAGATGTTTACCTGACGAACTAGAGCATCTGTAGAGAATTATCAGACAAGGAGAAGAAAAGAAAAGAGGATACACAAAAGAAGAAAAAAACGAAACCACCTAAATAAAGAACTTAAATATATAGAAAATCTCAACAGTTAATAGGTCGTCAGAATGGCGACCTATTAATAACAAGGAAAGGCGTATTGAATAGATAGGTGGAATTCTTTAACTAGGCACTTAATATAGAGGAAGAAGAAGAAAACCTGAAAGACGAAAGAGATGAGGTAAGGGGAACAAACGAGAGGGAAGAGGAACCACCAACGATTCTTGAAGTTAAAGATACAGTTAAAAAAACTAGCCAGAAACAAATCACCCGGAATAGATAATCTCACAGCTGAACTATATAAATCAGGTGGCCATGATAGCATAATGGCATTACGCAGCTTATAAAAGAAATATGGACATAGAAATCCCTCCCCAATGATTGGAATATTGGAATACTTTTTGCACCATACACAAAAAAGGAGATATCTTTGAATGCTCTAACCACAGAGGAATTACGCTTCTAAATGCAGTATATAAAATATTTTCCACAGTACAGTCATCGTATGGCACCATATGCAGAACGGATAGTAAAAAAATACCAGGCTGGTTTCGAGGTGGTAAATTGACAATTTATCACATTGCAACCCTGAAAGAAATTTTGGAAAAAACACTGCAATATGGCATTGATACTCATCACATAATTATAGACTACAATGCAGCCTACGACTCTGTGAACAGAAGAGAAATGTTCAAAGCATGGAAGAGCTAGGAATACTAAATCAGTTGGTAAATTTAATATAAGTACGAATTCAGGGGGAACTGATGAACCTTTTAAAACAAATAACGGGCTGCGCCAGGGAGACTCTCTTCTGTATACTGTTCAATCTGGCTCTGAAAAAGTAATACTTATGTCACAAATCACAACCACTGGTTCAATATAAAATAAATTAGTGCAAATCCTGGTCTATGCTGATGATACCAATATTGTTGGGAGAACGGAAAACTCTGTACAAGAGGCATATGTAGCATTAAAAGAATCAGCTACAAAAATTAGTTTAATAATAAACACCAACAAAATATATGAAAATAAGCACGCAACTACAAATCCTACGACCACTTGTTATAGAAGACGACGTCATAGAAGCAGTGAACGAATTTGTATACCTGGGAGCGCTCCTTAACACTAAATGTTAAAAGTAATTAATGTATATTAATGTTGTATATTGTGGGACGGCACTTTTACAAATTCATGATTTTGAAAAATGGTCCAAAAACCGACATTTTGAAGCTCTACAACACAATCAATAGAAACAATTAATTTCTGAGTCACTGAGAACATTTGATCATCTAGCTACTCCTCTGCACAGTTTCAGTTAATTTAACTATAACCACTTTTACGTAAATAAATAAGAAAAATACACCACGAATATTTGCGCGAATATAAAAACCAATGAGACTAAGAGTTGAATTTTGTGTCACGTTTAAATAAATATCTCAGTGGCGCACCATTTGTTTCTTTAAAAAATTAAGAAAATTTCCCGTATGCGCACCAGTAATGAATATAAAATTCTTAGTTCTATGGAAAAAAATGCGCAATAACTACCATTTAAACCTCAGCAAATTTCATTTGTATATATCAACCGGTTTCAGAACAATAAATTAAATAAATCATAAATTTATAAGAAAAATTCCAACACCCCGTATCACGGTAAACGAAGTTTTGGCACAATGATAACTTTTGATCAGCATGATCAAAGCTACCTCTCTGCAGTGTTTCAGCCAATTTACCTGAAACCACTTCTACATAAGAAAAGTGACCGTTTTTGACCTTAAAATTTGTTAATAACTAATTAAGTCCAAAAAAACTGACTGCAGGAAACATAGGTTTTTGTAAAAGAGTTAGAATTGTGCTGAAATACTAAAGTTTTTGAGAAAAAATGAAATTAAGTACTGTGTGGTCTCTTTAACAGAAATTATGACATTGGGATATTACCAACTGATTCGCTTAAGTCGACATTTCGATACATCAGTTCAATATCGTAATAAGTCAAAAAAATTCAAATTTGAGTTATGGCAATCATGGCATTCCTCATATTTCCTCTACCAATTTCAATATTGAAATAAGTGGTAATTAGTCTTTTAGTTCATAGATGGCATAATCAATTTATGTATAATAACAACTCCAAATTTTTAAATGTTTTAGTTCAATAGTGCAACAACTTCACTTGTTACAGTACTGAACAGGAAGGATTATTCTTTCAATTTGACACGCAGTTTGTTTTTGTTACATCTTTCTTTAAAAATAAGTAAATTTAAATTAAATATTATAAATAAAAAGCTTTTTGCGTCCTGTGATGCATAATTTATTATATTTGGCGAGAACTAGAGCTCAAGAAATCAACGAAAATGCAGTGATAAGAAAATGTTCATGCACCATAATTAAAATGTTTTGTTTTGTTATAAATTATTATTTAAACGCTAAGAATATAATAAATATGCACTGAAAAATATTTAAAATTGTAGAAAGAATACAAAAAAAAAACTAAAAACAGTAATAAGCAAGGCTGTTTATTAACAGATCAACGGAGAAGACATGGGAAACAAAAAGGGATCAAAGAAGTACTTCAAGGAATAAGAGATTACATCAATTCATTTCCGAGGAAGAAATCACATTACTGCCGACACCGAACAAAGAATATTTAGACTGAAGTCTAAACATTTCTACTATAAGTAATAAGTACCTATCGCCTTTACGTGGGAAGCTGCACGGTAAATAATAAACAGGTTGCCAATGTTTGCATGTATTTAAAAAAAATATTGAATACAGAGACTAATATCGCTTTTCACATATCTAAAAAAGATTAATGCATCTAGTTACAGCTTTATCATGTTTGACATAAAATCAAAAATGGGATATTGCTTTTTCTGGTATGAAGGAATTGCAAAGAGCGGGGACAATTAAATTGGTAGCTATATCTATATTTTTTGAAAATTAAAGCATGCAACAGAGAACATGTAATTTTCTACTCTAATAACTGCGTAGGGCAAAATAAAAATACATTTTTGGTTTGTTTGTACCTGGTCTGTGTGATGCATGTCAACAAAATTACACACAAATTTTTAGAGAAAGGTCACACACAAAATGAAGGTGATAGCATGCATACCAGCGTAGAAAAAGAGAAAACGCGTGGTATTAAAAGTGGTTCATGGTCCAATATACGTCCATGCACAATGGGTAATTATACTCAAATCGCCAAAAAAAATTTAGAGTCCGTACAGTGTGAATGAAATTTGCACCAATAAAAACACAGAAAAAAAACAGATATTTGGATTTTTGGATTGAAAGGGGAACTTCCAACTTTGTCAATGAATTACCAACCAAAAGATATAATAATAGGTCTTTAATTTTGGACTTCTTTCTTGGGGGGGGGGGGGGATTTCCCTAGTTTCACCCAGCATCAAATAAAATAATAAAGAACTGTAATCGATTTAAAAAAATTAAAGATCTACTGGATCTTGGTAAGGACAATACCACTGTTTATTGGTCATTTTTGTAAAATTTGCGGCAGAGCAGGGGCAGAGCCTAGTCCGAAACTAAATAATTATTTGTATTTTTGTTTCAAATTATAAGTTTAATTACCTTAGATTTTAATATAATTTATAGTCACCAAACAGATGCCTATTTACAAAAAGTAGGTAATTCAACAAAAAAGTTTAGTTCGCTGAACTAATTACGGACTATTGAATTATCGGACAATTAGTCTGATGAGTCACGTTTGAAGATCTTCCTGCGAGTAATACATAGCAGAATATACACGATATTAAAGTAGAGAATTAGCACTACTCAATTCAAATTTAGGAGCGGCTTTTGTACGAGACAAGCCTTGTTCAGTATCTAAGTTTTAATCCAGAGCTGCAGGGATATAAATCAACATATAAACATCTGTGCAATCGATTTTAAAAAAGCTTTTGACAAGGTCCAACACACCAAAATGATAAAAATATTGCAAACAGTTGGATTGGACGATAAAGATTTACGAATAATTACAAATCTGTACTGGCAGTAAGTGACAAGAATGGAAGTTAAACAAGAACTGTCGGAGGAAATAAATATAAAAAGTAAAGAACTTGTATGTAGAAGAAATATTTAAGGAAGCCCTAATAGAGGCAACAGAAGGTATTATTGTTAATGGTGTAACCGTAAACAATACTAGATATGCCGACGATACCTTAGTGCTGGCTAATTGCGGAAAGACCTTCAAAATCTAATGAACAAAATAAAACAAACATGTGGTCAGTATGGATTAAAAATCAACGTTAAGAAAACTAAATAATATATGATAGCAAACAAAACTATATACAGGATGACGGTATAAAAGCCGGAGATGCCGTACTGGACAGAGTAGAAAAACTCGTGTATCTCGCCAGTAATATCAATGTCAGTTGGGATCCAACTGTCGAAATTTAAAGACGTATAGAACAAGCTCGAGCCACTTTTGTAAAAATGAGGAACATACTTTGCAGCCACGATTTTAGCATTGACCTTAGAGTTTAAATGTCATACTTCTATATTTTTCCAGTGCTACTGTATGGAGTGGAAGCATGGACCCTAAGTGAGGCGATGCTTAAATACTTGGAAGCTCTTGAGATGTGGTTATACGAATATACGAATAAGCTGAATCGCCAGAGTTAGAAATGAGAAGGTCCTTAGACGCCTGAACCAAACAGTACAACTGGTCAATATAATAAAGAAACGCAAGCTGGAATACTTCGGTCACATTATGAGACAACCTGAAAAATATGAACTTTTACATCTGATCATTCAGGGCAAGATCCACGGTAAAGGTGGTCCTGGTAGAAGAAGAACATCATAGCTGGAAAAATCTAACACAATGGTACAGAAAATCAACTACATCATTAATTGGAGCTGCTGTCAATAAAGTCACGAGAGCGAATATGGTAGCCAATATGATATCCAACGATCGATAACGGTAATGGAAGTAGAAGAAGAACAGAGGTCCATACTACGCAAGCCAACTGTTTGCCTGGCCCGGTCAGTGTCACGTAAAAAACTTTATTTCCCTGGTCTAATAGGTCAACGTTGACATACAGAACAGAAAACTGGATCTTAAATAGTAGACACCATAGTAGGATACAAGTAGTAGAGATGAAATACCTCAGAAGAACGACAGAGGCAAAAAGGATAGACAGACTGAAAAATGAAGAAATAATAGACAGACTTAAAATTAAACCGTTACTTGACACAATAGAGGAGGAAATATTAGCATGGTTCGGTCATACAACACGGATGGATAGTAATAGGCAAGTGACAGAGTGTGGGAATTTAAACCAATAGGAAAAATAGAAGGGACAGACCAATAAAAGAGTGGAACAGCAACATAGCAGACAAAATAAGGGTAAATCATGACGAAGAACATTCATCAAAAGCTAGACGCACCTCCCTCGTACAATAGGAACAATTGTGGATTTAATGCAAAAGAATCACTTAAATTGTTTTACAAATAGAAAAATAAAACAAAATAAAATGTTTACTAAGGCAGGTATGAGGAAAATATGAAATAATAAAAAATTGGTAACAATTCAAAATTTAAGTAGAAAGCAGATAAAATATATAAATCTTACCATTTATAATCAAGCTAGAAGGCCACAAAAGCTGACAAAATCTTTCTGGCCTGATCCAAAATCTTCCTGGAAAAAATTGCTTCATAACCCCTTGTAAAACCTGATGTAAATGCTTCACAAATGGAAGAAATCTTGTTTATTTGTTTTCAGTCCTTTGAAATGTTCCTAAAATGATTTTTGATAGTTAAATTAATGGACTTCAGACTAACTTAGCCACTTAACAAAAAATAATGTAGTTATTATTAAATTAATTAAATTATTTAAATTACCTTAAACAATTTACTGTCGATATACGTTGGAACAGACAGATCACTATTGTAAGAACAGATTTTGTAAAACAACATCTATTCTTTCATAATAAGGTGGAAAATGGAAAATCGAGTGTCAGTGTTTTACCTCTACTCTACAAATATAATATCACATTTAGAATAGTTTCGTTTTCGTTGCATGCTCTATTTTATTATGATAAAAAAAAGTCGTACAGTAAGCAGAATTCTGAATTGTAGAATATATCTTGACAAGAAAAAGGAAGGGGGTAATTCATTTCTAAGAACCAACGATGCAATAAACTGCAGAGACGTGCGGTGAAATTTGAAAGAAGGGAAGCAATTTATTAAAAAATTGTAAAAACTCACCTATTTATAATGTAATTCAATTCTACCATTTTTCGGAAACTCGTATAATAACTTCCTTGTCAAAACGTGGATACCTATTGTGAAATTTCTTTAACCAGATTATTTTCAACTTCTAAAAGGTAAACGTTAAAGTTGGCAAAACACAAAAACGTTAAAGTTGGTGTGAATACAAGTTGTTTTGCTTTCTGTTGTACAACAGCTTTTGTAAGAAAATAGACAACGGTTTTCGGTGACATTTTCACAAAGTGTGTAATAAGTTACAAACGACCATTATAAGTTGTCTTTTTATTCATTTAATTAACGTAAAAGACGATATTTGAAAGATTATTGTTAATATGTTATGCAAGATATACAGCAAACATATTGAATATAACAAAAACTTTTATAATTCAGCTTTAATAACTGTTTAATAATTACTATACGTAGACAAATTAGAGAACAGGAGTAGAGGAGTACGGTCAAATATTCTGCGATGTTGCCGGCGTGTGCAGAATATCTGGGAACGTAGAGAAAAGTAAAAACAGAAGAAAACTGTGCCTTGATAGGTTTCAACCCTTCGACGAGTTGATTGGGGGTGGGTGCCTACCGCATTGCAACAGTATTTCTTGTTATGGGTCGGATCACGCTGTCAGATGTTAAGAACTACATTAATTAGGCAAAAAGCGTAGTTATTTTTTTGACATAGGTTTCGTTTTGTATTTTGAGGGTATATCTTGCGTTTTAAGTGAAATAAAAATATATTTTTATGGCTTTATTTTGATAAAACTAAATATATTAGAAGGGGAATTATTAGAATAGGATTTTTTAGTCTAGAAAGCAAACAACAATACAAATAGATGAGCAACGAAGAAAATAACAACGGAGGAACAAGACACAAACAGGAACACGACAGCTCGATTGAAGAGGACAAAGAAGAGCAACATAAAAGTAAGAAAGCTCCAGACACGTGCATAAAAAAAGTAAGTACAATATTAACGGACATGGAAGATATTAAGAAATTGCTGAATCAGATGAGGCAGGAAATTAAAGATGAAATCAAGGATACGAAAAACGAACTGAAAGATATAAAGCAGAAACTTGTTTGTGTGTATGTACAGCGTTAACAGGCCTTTTAAGCCCATTGCTGGATGGATAATTTCCATCGTTTTCTGTTCTTAGCTATCAGCTTCCAATCTCTGATTCCCATCTCTCTGACATCTTCCATCACTACATCTCTCCATTTCTTTCTTGGTCTTTCACTCTTTTTTTGTCCTCAGGTTCTTTCCAAGCAATATTCTTGAATAGTCTATTACCTTGCATTCTTTCTAGATGTCCGAGCCATTTTAGTCTACGTTTTTTTCACCACTTTTGTAATTGTAAGGTTAGCATACAAATGGTACATGTTTGCATTCGTTCGTCTTCCCTATTCTCCCTCTACTACTTTTCCACCAAACATTCTGCGAAGTATCTTTCTTTCCCATGCTTCCAATGTGTTCTGTATAGTTTTCGTTATAGTCCATGTCTCGGCAGTGTATAGCATTGTGGGTCTAATTATAGTTTTGTATACTCTTATTTTTGTATTACGAAATTTTGCTCATGGCCCCAGCACACCTGTTGCTCTTGGTCAGTCTCAGGTTGATTTCAGTTTCTTCCTTACATGTCTGATCAACAAGAGTACCTATATATTCATCCACCTTCTCGAATTCTACAATTGATCCATCCTCCTCCTCCAATTCACACCACAAATGGTTTGTCTAATTGTCATTTTTACCATTTTTTCTATACTCTTACTATTTTTTCTGACACTTGGAATTCTTTTAGCGTTTTTATTAATTTGTTTTTGTCTATTGTATCGTAGGTGGCTTTGTAATCAATGAAAAGTACTTGTGTTGAAATGTTGTATTCATGGCAATTGATCAGGATTTGTTTTAGATAAAAATTTGAACGGTTGTTGATCTTCCTTTCCGAAATCCTCCCTGGTATTCTCCTAGATTCTTCTCTATATACATTTCTTATCGTTTTTTAATTAGTATGGCAAGCACTTTATATATTACCTCTAATAAGGATATTCCTCTATAGTTTGCGCATTCAGTTCTATCTTCCTTTTTGTGTATAGGAATTGAAATTGACTTATTCCATTCTTGAGACATTTCTTCGACAACCCACACTTCTAGTATTAGCTCACTAAGTTGGTTTATTAAAGCCTTTCCTCCATATTTTAAGTCCTCTGCCACAATACCGCTCTCCCCGGTGTTTGATTTTTGATATCTTTTATTATTTCTTCAATTTCTTTTCTCGTCATCATCATCTTGGTGCTACAGCCCTTAGAGAGCCTCGACCTTCTCAAGCTTTCTACGCCACTCTGTTCTGGCCCTTGCTTGCATTTTCTAGTTGCCGACTCCGATCTTCTCGGCATCTTGTGTTACCCCGTCCATCCACCTCAGCTTTGGTCTACCCCATCTTCTCATTCCCACGGGTTGCGCTGTTAGAATCTTTTTTATCATGTTCGATTCAGGGGCCCGGGTTACATCTCCCGCACACTGCAGACGGTTTCGCTTAATTATAGTGGTAATATCTTTACCACCAAACGTATGCTTGTAGATATTCTGCAATTCAAAGTTATATCTACGCCTCCATATTCCGTTCTCACAGACCGCCCGGAATATTTTGGGTAGCACCTTTCTTTCAAAAATCGATAGAGCGGATTCATCTGTTTTAGTTAGCGTCCATGCCTCTGATCCTTATGTGAGAACGGGGACTACCAGTGTTATATACAGCCTTATACAAGTTTTTTGAGATAGACGTTTATTAGTACTTTGATAGACCATGATAACACCTGTTTGCAATTATTATTCGCCATTTTATTTCCTTAGATATTATTGGGGTTAACCGATGTCTCTAGATATATGAACTCGTTGACTGCTTCGAAGTTTTAGTCATTGATGATTAAATCTGAGTCAACATTTCCAGCTCTTATGTTTGTGTTAGTCGCCATGAATTTGGTTTTATTTTGATTTATATGTAACCCCATTCGTTCTGCTGCTGCTACTAGCTCAATTAGTATTTCCGCAGTTCTCGCCCTGGTTCTTGTTATAATCTCCACGTCGTCTGCACATGCTATAATTTGGACTGATCTATTAAATATTGTTCCCCTGCTATCTAAATTAGCGTCTCGTACAACTTTTTCTAAGGCGACATTAAAAAGCTGACACACCAGCGCATCTCCCTGCCTTAATCCCCAATGTATTTCAAATAGGGTTGACGAGTCGTTTTGAATTTTTACTGCTGATAGCATCTTCGCCATTGTCACTTTTATCAAACATATGAGTTTTTTTGAAATTCCTAACTTATTCATAGCGTTGTAAAGACTTGGTCTTAAGACACTGTCATATGCCGCTTTAAAATCGACAAAAATATGATACATATCTATGTTAAACTCTTGGACTTTTTCGAGGATCTGTCGTAGTGTAAAGATCTGGTTAATGGTTGAACGTCGACGCCTGAATCCTGCCTGATATTCTCCTAGAAACGTTTCGATATAAGGTTTCAATCTCTCGTGCAAAATTTTTGACAATATCTTGTATGCTGTATTTCTTCTCTTGTGGGCTTTGGTATTTCTTTTATTATTATTTGAAGTCTAGGAACATTATAACTTTTTTCAGTAGTCACTCCGTCATTTAGCATATCTTCGACTAGGACGAGGACCAAATATGTGAAAGGTGAAGAGAATATTCTTTCCACCTTTCACATATTTGGTCTTCGTCCACGATCAGGTTTCCTTGCTTATCTTTCATATTTATCGTTGTTCCTGATACACATTTTTAGCACAGCAAAGAAACTTAAGCAAAACAAAGGAGAAACAGAAAATTTAAAAAGAGAATTAGAAAAGAAAGAAAAAATTGGAGAAAAAAAACGAAGAACTCAAAAGAACATTAACACTCATGGAGAATAGATTAGAGAAGATCGATAAAGAAAAAACACGCAATAAATTAATCATGTCAGGAATTGAGGTAGACCTAGAAGATAAAGAGAGACTAAAAGAAGACATACACAAACTGATAAGAAAAGAGCTTAAACTGAAAATAGAAATTAAAAGCGCGTTTAAGGTAGGATACAAGAAATGTATAATAGAAACAAAGAGCTGGGAAGACAAACAATAAATACTGCAAGAAAAAGGCAAACTCAGATACACAAGAGACAGTAGAGAAATATATATATAAATGCAGCGCTAACATCCACAGAAGCAAAGATACGAAAAGAAATCAGAGACATAGCAAAACAAGAAAGAAGAAAAGGAACAAAAGTAAAATTCAGATACCAGAAATTAGAAATAGATGACAAGGTGCTGAAATGAAATGCAAAAGAAAATAAAATCACAGAAATTGAAAATGCTCCAAAAAACTAGAAAAAGAAGAATGGATGGATAAAAAGAAAATAGACAAATCAAACGAAAAAGAAACTGAGTCAAGGTATATTCAAAATAAACAAAGAAAAAGAGAATGACAAAAAACATTGGAACATAGAACGTGAGGACGCTGCTGGAATCAGGAAAAATGGAAGAACTAGCGACACAGTTCACAGTTAAAACAATACAAGATAGATATTGCAGAAATTCAGGAAACCAGATGGGGAAGAGAAATTCAGAAAAATTATACAGTATGGTATGAAAGCGAAGAAAAAAAGAAAAACAGGGATATCGAGGAACGGCTTTTTTGGTAATAGGGGAAATGAGACACAGAGTTATGGAATTTAAATCCTTAAGTGAAAAAAATCATACATAAGAGTAAACATCAAACCGAATAAGTTATCCATAATAAATGTCTATGCACCTACAGAATACAGTGCTGACTTGACAAAACAGCATTTTTATAAAACACTTTTACAAAAAAATTAACACCTGCATTAACGATTTCTGATGATTTCATGGAGTACAAAGGTAGAGTAGAAGTTGAAAAAAAATGTAAAGGAAGCAAGGAAAAATCAAAATCTTGAAGAAAAAGAAAAAAAGCACCTAACATCACGAAGAAAAATGCAGAATCTGATGTCAAAACAGATACATTTAAATTTCGAAAGCTGTCAAGTTAAAAATAAACATTGAGAATGAAGAAAAACAAAGAGGAGAGATAGATGGAGCAAATGAAAAAGAAAATGGAATTTTAAACAAAACTGGCAGAATAACAGATGAAAGAACTAGAAAGCTGAAAGCTAACAATTCTATGGATTTAGAGGTGGGCGACTATGAAATAGGTCACTACGTCATTGTGGTTTACAAGGAGAACCATTTTCCAGGAGTAGTAGAAGAAATAACAGAAGATAAATTAAAAATCAAAGCTATGAAAAAAAAATGGATATCATTGAACATGGCCAGAGACAGATTATATTATTTGGTATGATCAATTTGTATTCCATACATTAATGAGAGAGGTCTATTTTCTGTACCTGAGATAAATAATTTGTAGGTCTTTCATAGCTCTTTGCTATCACGAAAAAAATGAAAAAAAGACTGTTGCTAAGTAACTTATGAAAGTATTTCATGTTACTTTTATAGGTTCAAAATGTATTACGTAAGTATATCTTCTAATTTTATTTAACTTTTCTATGCCTCTTCTATATAAAAATTGTTTTTATGCTTCTGTACTTTTTATACCTACTTTGAACATACATAATATTAAACATATTTACAAAAAAATATTCTTAGAAAGATTTTTGGAGCCGTAAATGAAAACGGGCTATGGCGTCGGAGATACAACTTTGAACTATATCAGTTATACACCGATCCAGATATTGTGAAATTCGTTAAAGTGCAGAGACTTAGATGGGCTGGACACATTGCTAGGATGTCAGATCACGAATACACGAAGAGATTAACATTTTTAAAACCAGAGGGCACAAGAAGCAGAGGACGACCACGAATGAGATGGATTCATGATGTGGAAGAAGACCTACAGATTCTAAGGGTTAGAAGATGGAGGGAAGTTGCCAGGAATCGACAGGAGTGGCGACTTCATTGTGAGCAGGTCAAGATCCACAACGGATTGTCGAGCCACTTATGATGATTTATAAAAAATTGTGTGTACAGTTTAAAACAAAAAAAAGATAATCCTTTTGATATACAGGCCGGAATTAAATTTTTTGCATTTTAATATTTTCATAAAGAAACATCAAGCTGTCAAATATACTTTATAACTATTTTCTCTATTACTTCGTTTCCTTAATATTTACTTCTAAAGTCAAATATTCTTTAATTTTGCAGTTATTAGATCGGTTTACCTTAGTAAGATATGAAAGAGCTTCATGTACAATTGCAATGAAAGTGATCCCTACACCCTATGGGTAGAAGGGAATTAGATTATAATATAAACTAACAAATGCTCGTCTTTAAGAGTGTAAAATACCTACATATACGTGAATGAAATGATAAACAACATAAAGGTAGTATTTCTATTTCACATCCTTTCTTCTTTATCTGTTGGTTTTTAAATAAATTTGAAAAAGTAAAACAGCAATTTTTGAGACTAATTTTTATTGACATTAAAACAGTAAAAGTTATAGGTAAAATATAAACAATTTATCAAGTCAAACCATATTTTGCAAAAACTTCGAACACAAGATCTTTTAAAGATAAGTAACTTAAATCTGCAATTCTATCCCACTCTACATAAGACATCTATGAACGAATTTTACGACAGTCACTTGTAGATCACGACAGTCAATTTTGTAGTTAGAACCAGGATTCCATCAGAATTCACAGTATGGATGCCAGGCTCGATCTCTGTGGGCATCCTTTTTGTTTTGTCAGTGATATTTATGTTCAGTTATAATTTGTCTGTTTTGTAGGAATCCAGGCAGAGTTGAACGCCTTTTGTAGATCCAACGTAATAATAACTGAATGGAATTTGTTTTTTATTGTATATTATTTTTATTTAATCTATCGCATCAATGGTCGATCTACCCTGCCTGAATCCGATTGTGTGTAGTTTATTACTGTTCCAAGTTTTACCAAGTGTCGGAAGGAGGCAGATTGGTCTTTTGGCTCCGCCTTTTTTGGGTAGCCAAACCATATCTGCCTTCTTCCAGCACTCCGGAAACTCCCCTGTGTATAGACAGTCCTATAGTTTCAGCAATATGTTGGGATTTGCGTCGTGTATTATTTCTTTGCGAAGCCTGTCTGTTGCTTTTTTATTTTTCATTTATTAGGTATAAAATTACGAACTTTGCATTTTCTTTTCTTTCGTCTGTAGGTAGTGTGTAAGTCTTTTGGCTGTGAGTTTGTCTAGGATCTTTCCTAGTGTTGGAAGAAGGCAGATCGGTCTTTTGCCCCCGTCTTTTTTGGGTAGCCAGACCATGTCCGCCCTCTTCCAGCACTCTGGGAATTCACCAGTCTGTAGGCATTCGTTGTATAGTTCCGTTAGTAGTTCTGGTTTTGTGTTGTGTATTAACTCAATTAGTTCTTTGCTGAGTCCGTCTGTCGCTGTGGCTTTCTTGTTTTTCATGTCGCGGATGGTATTATGTATTTCTTGTTGTGCAAATTTTGTGTCGTTTTCGGTGTCGTGTGTGTAATCTTTTTCCCCAAGTGCTCTGTGTGTTTCGTTGTCGTCATTTTCGCTGTCTGGCGGGAAGTATTTTGTGTGGAGGTATTTTATTGTATCGTCTCTGTTTGTCGTGTATGTTCCGTCTGGTTTTCGGATGGTGTTTAGTGTACTGTTACTGTCCTCTTTCTTCTTTATTATTTTGTACCCTAGATTCCAGGGGTTGTCAGGATCATGATTTGTCAGGTACTGCCTAATTGCTGTCTTCTTAGTTTGTTTTATTGCGTCCTTGTATCTTCTTCTGCTAGCGATGTAATCTAGCTCATCCCTACGTTTATTTATTGGGTCTGTTTCCTTTTGATACTTTCGTCTGCATTTATTGGTCGCTTTTTTGAGTTTGTCTAATTCCTCCGATCACCAAATTTGATTTGGTGTTCTGTTTTTCCGTTCTTTCCTGGATGATTCTTTTGTAATTTGAATTATGTCCTGTTGTAGTCTTTCAGCTTTTAGGTTTATGGTACCTGACAGATCCCAATCCTTTGTGTTTATAAGTGTGTTCAGTTTGTACTTGTTTATGTGGGTAATGTTTAGTTTGTGTTTGTTTATGTTTAGGTTATTTTGTGTTCGTCTATGTATGTTGAATGTAATGTATTGGTGGTCGCTGAGGGTTTCCTCCTCCACGACCATCCAATCATTGACTGTCGTGTTTTTGGTCAGTGTTAAGTCTATCCAACTTTTCCCCCTCAAGGTGAGAAAAGTTGGAGGACTATTGTGTTTATTGTGAATGTATATGTGGTGTAGGGTCGTCCAGTCTATTATGTCTTGTCCTCTGGAGTCGGTTGTATTACCTCCCCAGCTTGTATGTTTCGCGTTAAAGTCACCTGCTAAAATTGTTTTGTTTGGGTCCGTTTCTAATTGTGTTTTGTGTTTGTCTAGAGTGACGTTGTTGTCTCCTCCTGGTGCGTCGTATATGTTTGTGATTGTGTAAATGGTGTTGCCCGATTGGAGGTGTATCGTTGTTGTGTTTTGGTCGGTCCTGTTTGTAATGAGTGTAACTTGTTTTGTCAGTTTTTTGTTTACGAGGATAGGAGCTTTAGAGGTTTTGTATAGCCCTACGGTATTGTAATCAGTGTTTTGCCAGATGTTATGGCCGGGTTCTTGTATGAGGGCTATATCAATTTTCTCGCTGGTCATTTTATTTATGAGCTTATCTGTGGCCTCGAGACCTCTTCCAGCATTAAATTGAATGAAAGAGGTCATCGTAGTGTTGTGTTGTGTGTGTTTGTTTGTTTTGTTTTGTGTTTGTCTGTTTGTGTTTTGTTGTGTGTGGTTTGGTTGTCTAGTTGTTGTAGTTCGTTTGTTGTTTAGCTTCGTCCATCTTTTTGATTTGAATGGGGCATTTCATGTCCTTTGCCATGTGTCCCCGCGGCTGCAGATCCATAATCTGACAGTTGGCACAATTGTACGTCTTGCTGGAGCAAGACGCACCCTCGTGTCTGCCAGCACACTTGAAGCATATTGGGTGCTGTGCACCGCAGTACTTTTGGGAGTGATTAAATCTGCAGCATCGGAAACACATGCTGACTCGAACGTACTCCTGAACGTAGAACTTTGTAAGGTCGAAATAGATGAAACCATCCTTTAGTATTTGCTTGATCACATCGGTAGGACCCTCCACAATTACATTTTCGACCCATGGATTGCGGCAGGGTTTTGCATGTATGATTTTTAGGTTGTCAAGTTGGTCACCAAATTTCTCGTCCAATGAGTCGTTCTCTGCCCTTATTGCTTTCGCGAAATTTTCTCTATTTTGTCTTTTGTCCATTCCTGTAATCATTATGAGTGGGTCTTTGGTCCTTGTGACGTCTTTTGTCTCTATGTTCTCGCATTGTTGTGTCCTTAGTTTCAGTTCCTTGTGTTTGTTTTGGTCCTCAGTTGTTATAATTATTGTGTTGTCGTCTTTGGTTCTTTTTATCGTCATATTTTCCAGGTCCTTGGGTTTTATTGTATGTCTTAGTTCGTCCATTATTTTCCCCTTGTCTCCGTGTTTTAATTTGATCATCGTATCGTAACGCCTTCTAGCTTTAGGTGTGGTCCATGGCTCTTTGTCTTGCGGTTTTTCGGTCGTTGTTTTTGTAATTGTGGCGTATGTTTTACCCGGAGTTGGTAGTACTGGTGTTGTGTCTTCCTGTGTTTTTGTTACCTGCGTAGATGTTGATGGTCTTTGTGTTGGTATTTGTGATGTCTGTGCTTGTTGTGCAGCATGTGTGGGTTGGGTTTCTTGGGTGTGTTTATGTGTTTGTTTAGGTATAGAGGGTGTGTGTGTTTTGTGTGTTTGTTATTAGTTGTTTCAGGTCGTGTATTTCTTTTAGCAGTAGTTTGTTTGTGTGTGTCTCCTGTTGCTCGAATTCAGATGTGTTTTTTGCATTCATCATTGTTATTAGTTTGTCTTGTAAATCTGTAATCTTATTTTCTTGGAGATAAAGATGTGTAATTAGCTGGTCATATATATTGATGATTGAGTTTGTATTGTCAATAACTGTGTTTCGGTCTTTTGTGTTGAAGGAAATTTTGCCCCTGCCCTCGGGTGTTGTCCTTGAGACTGAGGCAATTGTAAGTTCCTTAAGTTCTTGAATTTTCGCTGCGTTTTCCATGATGATTTCTCTTGTGGATTTATTAAAATTTATGTCCATGGTTTGGTCTTTAGTTTTGATTTCCTGTTCCGTGTTATTTTCTATTACTAGGTCCATATTGGATTGGTAAGCGGAGGAGGGTGGGCCTATGCTTAGACTCCTCCCTCTTGTTGGAGTCCGTTGCAGTCCAACAGAGGCTCGAGGAATTTCCTCTTCCATATCTTTTTTCTTTATGTTTAGTTATAGTTATAGTGTAAGTCTGTCTGTGTTTGTTAAAAAGTTCATAAAATAGTTTATAAATATTGAATATATCACTCGAAAAATGTCACTTAGAAAACTGATGAATATGTTAAGAGTTTCTCTATCAAATGTGAGTTTAATCGATATAACTGTATTATTCTATTATTAAAACACTTTTAATTTAAATAGTCTTTGTAAAGTTTGTTGGATCAATTAAATTTGCAACTAATTTAAATAGTCTGTATAGATGCATAAATTTGTCTATTTGTTAAAAGTTATTTTTCAATTATTAGATGGTTTATCCAGTTTCACTAATTTCACAATTCTCTTTCACTTTTAATCCACTTTTTGTGAACTTCACTTTTAGTTTTTAATTTTTGCGATTTTATTGAATATTTAATTCACCCCGATATTTGTACACTGCACATGACTGTGTCTGTGACGTCACTAATACGTATTTAGTTTACCGCACATCCTAGTTCCGTCAGATAGGGCGTTCCTTCAAGGTACCGAACGCGCATCGGCGCCGCGCACACGGATGCGCGGGCGATCGCACGTGCGGGCGGACGGGTCGGAGCTGCGACCGTCCTCTGCGATGTTCTAGGCGCAACTGAAAAATGAACCGAACGCGCAACTGTTTTCGCGCATCACCTTTGTACGGGTCGGTCTGGCGGAGCGATTACACGTATGCGTCCGCTCTGTATGAAGGTCGGCGGTAAACTGAGTGAGGATCAGACCGGAAGTCCCGATCCTCATCCCCGCCTATTATACACTACTCGTACGGTCGGAGCATCCACCGAGGATACGTCTCGACCGCCGCTCGTGAGGTGGAGCGAAGGTCCTTCGCCTCTCTCCTCTTCCTCGTGGATATTTGTGCGTTCTCGTTCACACTCGTCGAGAAGCTTGTGTATTAATTTGTCAGTGGCCTCTAAGCCTCTTCCTGCATTGAATTGTATGAAAGAGGCCATGTTGCTGTGTGTTTTGTGTTTTTTTTTTTTTAGTTTTAGTAGTTCGTCTGACGTTTTGCTCATTTTTTAATGTAAATGGGGCATTTGGTGTCTCTTGTCTGGTATGTCCTCGGGTTCAAAGATTGGCGACTTCTGGCAACATTGACTTCCTTCAACCATTTTATGAACATTTCTGCTATGTCGTGAATCTCTTGGCTTACTTCTTTGGCTACATATCTTTGGACACCTGTAAGACATTAAGATGATTAATTAATGATAAAAACATGTTTTTGAACAAGTGTTGTATTTATAAACTATTTCCCATCGCCAAATATAGACCGTGCTAAAATGTCTGCTCATAATGCTCCCTAAATACCCCGAAAGTCCTCCAATGATTTCTGATATATTGCAGGATAGTCTGTCGCCAAGCCCTACAGAGTCACGAAAACGTTTCACACTTCCACAAGGAAACTAAATTCCTGTAGCTGGCTGTATACCATGTATCACAAAAAAATTATTTAACATCCTTTATAAAAGGTATATAATTAAAACACCCAATCGGGCTAATACGAGTACTTAGGACATGTGATGAGAGGGCAAAAATACGCATTATTACAACTTATTATGCAAGGCAAAATCCGAGGAAAGCGAAATGTGGGAAGACGAAGAATATCCTGGCTTAAAAGGGAATGGTTTGAATGCAGTAGTGCAGAACTTTTTAGAGCGGCAGTCAACGGAGTCCGCATGATGATTTCCAACCTTCGATAGAAGTTGGAACTTAAAGAAGAAGAATCAGGCTATATCACAAAAGTTTTTGGAATCTATGTAAGACCCTACATGCTGGTCCTGGGACAAAGTGTCTACGAGGACTTGTGAGAGTTGCTATCAACAAGTCCTCGTAGACACTTTGTCTCAGGACCAGCAACCTCATGTAGAGTCTTACGTTACCATGTTATTAATTCCACTGGTAACTTTAACATCTTGTCTTAACACATAAGATCGAATAATGTAACCTAAATATAAACTAATAACATTTAAAGAGTTTTTACCCAAATATTTAGTGGCTCAAAACATCTACACCTAGACACACTGATGATGGAATATAGATTCCGAAACGTTTTGTGATATAGCCCGATTGGGTGTTTTAATTATATACCTTTTATAAAAGATTTTAAATAAATTTTTTGTTTCACACTTCTCCGAAATCTTCCTGCAATATTCACAGACATCTTGAAATATTCCAGAGCACAGCAGAAATGCTCCAGTTTTGTCTAAACTCTTTTGGAGTCTTTTTTAGAACTTCGGGAAACATTCAAAACTTTTGCAATATTCACTAATCTAAAGCCCTCTACGTTACTTTAAAGTCTTCAACAGACCTGTAAAACACTCCAGGACATACAAGAAGTATACCATGTCGCATTAAATTCTTTCAGATTAATAATTTTTCCAAGCCTTTCAACAACATCTGCTCTTAAGTTAGGTTCAGAAATCTTTGAAACATTCCAATATATACCACAAATATCTCATGCTGCTCTGGTTCGTCCAAAGCACTCTAAAATATTTCAAACAGACCTGAAATTTTAAGTCTCCAAAAACATTCCAGGCTGCTATGAAATTTTCCAGTGTCCCCAAAACATTTTAAACTGCTCTAAAGTATTGCAGAGATCTTCGAAACATTCTAAGACAGACCAGAAAAGTTTCATGCTGCCATACGTTGCATTTGATGATGCCCCAAACTCCTCTAAAGTCCTCTAAAATATTCCAAGCTGTTATGAAATCTTCTAAAAACCTTTAAGACTTTAGGACCTAGTCTGAAGTCTTCTAGATGTCCCTACAGCACTTCAACAAGACAAATCAGAAATACATCAAGTTGCTCCGAGTACTTCCAGATTACTCTAAAATAATCCTGACGATGTTAAAATCTCCCCGAGTCCTTAGAAAATTTCAGAACCACCTTCTAAAAACATTAAATACTGTCCTGGCATCCCGGCAATCCCGACACCGACAAAATTTTCAATTTCTAATTTAACTGAGCTGCCACCGTGCTTAGGAGGACACGTAAATTATCAATAACTTCATTAATCTAAAACATTTAATGCTATTCTTTAAGAAACATACCAAAAGAATTTCACGTTGCACTGAATTATTCCAGCGAACTGTAATGTTATGAAAGAGCCTTCCAAAATGTTTTGAAATCTTCCACAGTACTAGTAAAATATTACAGCCTGCTTTTGAGTGTTCTAGAAACAAAAAAAATGAAAGAAAGACAGTTAAGATTTGATTGCACGTATAGTGCCTCATTATATTAGCTTATACATATTTTATCCAAAAGGAAATCATCAGAGCGACTATTTACAGAATCTCTGAACGTGAAAACAATATTTCTTGTCGAAAAGAAAACAACAATAAAATGGCTTCAGTGTGTTCGAAAGACAAGTTGTTCCTTTATGAACACTGTCAACAAATTCGACGCCCATATTATTGAGTTAATCAACAAACATTCTTCATTTTTGAAATTACAGCGTATATTCGCTTGTGTTTTAAGGTATATGAGCAATCTTAGAATTCCTGAGAGCTCCTCTAGATAGCTGGGTCCTCTAACTGTCGTTGAACAGAATCAAGCGCTTTTCTTTTTGATTCGTACTATGCAGCAGTACCATTTATCTGAAGATATTACCAGTTATCTTCTTCTAAACCTCTTAGCAGAAAAAGCAAACTATTATCTCTACATCCCTTCTTCGACACCACACAAAAGGTAATACGTGTTGGAGGTCGACTACATTCCAATTTTGATTTTGGTCAAAGACACCCAATTATTCTCCCTTCAAAATGTCACCTTACAACCATCATAGTATTGTGAATCGCTAAAAACCTCCTTTCTGTCCTCGTTCTAATAAGAAGAAGAGAACTGACAGATGATAGACAGAATTTAATGTTAAGAGATTGAATGATTGAATTTGTATTTTGTAGTAATCCAATATAATCGGAGGAAATAAAGGTTAAATATGAAAGCAGTTTATTTTATTAATTAGCCAGATTGATGATTAAAGAAAACAAAACATAGCACGTTCTGAACACATTAGACTTCTACATACCGAACCACAAGCTCTCTTATTATCAGCTTTGAGAGAGAGATTTTGGCCTCTAGGGGGACGCAACCTGGTAAAACGTGTGGTTCGTGAATGCATACACTGTTTTAAGGTAAATCCTAGACCTGAGTCACACCTCATGGGAAATCTTCCTGCTTCTCGTGTCACTCCATCTCGACCTTTTTCGATAACTGGATTAGACTATGCTGGCCCATTCCATCTACGTGATCGAAAGGGTAGAAATTTCAAAACAACCAAGGCTTACGTTTCACTTTTCGTGTGTTTCGCCACTAAGGCTATCCACTTGAGGTAGTCAGCGATCTCACAACTGAGCGCTTCCTAGCATGTCTACGTCGCTTCACTTCGAGACGTGGTAAATGCAATGAAATACATTCTGACAACGCAACTACATTTGTAGGAGCTAATAATGAATTAAACACATTTCTTTCTTCTCGCGCGAATAGCATCGCAAATGGTTTGTCACAAGATGGTATTCAGTGAAACTTTATTCCTACAAAATTTCCCCATTTTGGGGGTCCTTGGGAGTCTGGAATTAAATCCACAAAACAACATTTAAAAAGGATAATGGGCAACGCTTTACTAACTTTGGAAGAATTTACTACAGTATTGTGTCAGATAGAGGCCTGCCTTAATTCTCGTCCTCTTTCACATGATCCCAATGACCTAATTCCTCTTACACCCGCACACTTTCTGATTGGAGACAACCTGATGGCGCCACCTGATAGCCAGTTACTTGATGTGGCCGAAAACCGACTCTCAAGATTTCAACGCCTACAGTCAATGGTCCAGCATTTCTGGACTAGGTGGTCCAAGGAATATGCATCCTCCTTACAAGCCCGTATTAAGTGGAATACCAATTTTCCACAATTAATAAACGTTGGCGCTATGGTTCTCATTAAAGAAGATGGAATCCCACCACTAAAATGGAAATTAGGACGAATTTCCCAACTACATACTGATGATGATCAATTTATTCGTGCCGTCCTTGTGAGGACTTCTACCAGTGAATTGAAACGTTCCGTGACCAAAATTTGTGTCTTGTCGAATTAATTTATTTTCTTTCGAACCCCTACAGTGCTTCAAGGCCGGGACTCATGTTAATGCCAAAACCGGACCTGTTCCGAATTCCAGACGGCGCGACGAAGAGTGCAGTTCGCTCGCCACGCACCGAAAAAAGAGACAGTCCACTACAAGCTATCGAGCAGCAAAGACAATCATTAAATCATGAATGTGTTGCTTGTGTGAGTCCATTTCAAAAGGTGAAAGAAATAATAAGTTAGACTTACTCACAATCAATTTAATTTAACTAATCGGACGACCGGTTTCGCTTTCTACAATATGCAAAGCATCTTCAGGTCACGATACAAAGTTAAAATGCTGAAAACAATAATCCCATATTAGGGTGTTGTCTAATAAAGATAAAAACATAGGTAGGTGATACAAATTATGTAAATTACAGTAATTATGCCAATATTACATGTCTGTGGTTTTATAAATGAATAAAATAATACTAATAAAATGTTTAAGCAGACAAGGTAAGACCCACAAATTGGTAACATCGTCTATTAAACTGTAATGAATCAATAAATAAATGAACAACTAAATAAACATTACTTACATGCCGGTACTCTATTAATTGATGGTTGAAAGAACATGGTTCAAACTATCTTGGATTGTTGATTGGAGTTCAAACTATCTTGGATCATTAAAATATATACATGTGTATCGCTATTGTTTAAAATTTTATAATAAACGTGAAATGCTCAAAACTTGCACAAATTTATTAACAGTAATAGCGTTTGATCTCATGTCTACATTACCTATACCTCAACTTTCAACTGGGATATGTTACTACAAAAAAAAGTAAAATTGTGGACATACTGCTTAGGTATCCACAAATTGACAAGTAATCAGGTCCACATGTACATTTGGGATGAAGCCATAGCATCTAGAGGACCTCAAGAGATTGGATCTTGTATACATTATGTCAAAAAATATGTTAACACGTCAAAATTAATTATGTATAGTGACCAATGCGGAGGGCAGAATAGGAATATTAAAATGTCTATTTTGTAATTACATTATACAAAACAAGATAACAAAAGTGCAGCAAATTGACCATAAATTTTTGGTGTTAAGGCATTCATTCTGTGGCCGTGACTTTGGGATCATAGAGAAGTACAAGAAAACTATTAATGATATTTATGTACCTGGAAATTGGACAGCCAAAAAACAAAAACCATTCACAGTAGTAGAAATGACCGGCAACGATTTCGTGAGTAGTGTTCCATTAGAGAAAACCATTACTAATCTTAAAAGGACTGTCGAGGGTGAATCGGTCAACTGGTTAAAAATGCAATGGTTGCGATACTCTTTAAGTGAACCACTACAATTGTATTATAAAGAATCTAACAATCTGGAGGTTATTTTTAAACATATAGACATTACGAAGCGCAATACATGTACGTTTATTGGAAAACTTCCACTTTTATACCCAAAAGGCAGAGACATTGAAGCAGCTGAATTTAGCATTTTACAAGATTTGTTAGTGTATGTCCCACCTTATTTACATAATTTTTATAAAAATCTAAATGTTAAAAATTTAGATCAACGTATACAAAACAATGATGATGAAGAAGATAATGTGTTTTTCGCTATAGATTCCAAACACATAGTGGAATAAATGTTTGTAAAAAAAATTGTTAAGGGCATTGTTTTGACTTTTGTTCATTTTTTGTATACAAGTATTGAAAAAATATATTTTATACAAACTTTTTGTTCCAAAAAGATTTTGAAAATTTTACTTTTTTGTGATATTAATGAAATTTACTAACCTAATTTAAGGTGTTGAAATTGAATACTAAAGTTAGTAATTCTTGGAGAAACAGAGAGTGATCAAATTGAATAAAACTTAAATCGTCTTTTTCTCAAAATCAGTTTTTACTAGTTGGGCCATTCTTGCCCTATGCGCCTCATTTAATGCTGCAATTGTGGATTTTTGTAAAATGTAATAAATATTTACCTGATCTCTGTCAAAATGAGACGAGCTTTAGTCTTGATCTCCAAACATTCCACTTCGCTCAAGACTCTGTCGTTTCGCTGTCATTTTATCTAGGATTTTCCTAGATAAAATGACGTCATTTCTTTTGACGTCATTGTTCTCGAGGTCCGTAATTTTCAATATTGTCCTCAAAGTGTCCATGATTTTGCCATTGTCTTCGGATCTTAATTTTATCATAGTGTCATACTTCCGTTTTGTTTTTGGGGTTATCCATGGTTGTTTCTCGATTTATTGCTTTTTATTGCTTGGTACCTTCCAAGGTCACTCGTTTTTATTCCACTGTCTCGTTTTTGTCACTTTGTTTTTTTTTATTAATTAATAAAACAAAGAGATTTTAATTTAGCTCTCAATTCTGAACATTTTTTGCTCTTACGCACACTCGCTCTTGCGATAGAAGATGCCCGCTTCGCTTTGACTGTCTTCAGTGAACTGACTACTAGTGGTACTTTGGACTTTTTGTCTTCTGCTGTGGCTGTAAAGTTTGTATTTTCCCAAACATTGGGGCCTGGTTTTTGTATCAGTGCTATGTCGATTCCTCTATCATTTTTCGTAGAAGTTTTTCTGTTGCTTCTAGACCTCTTCCAGCGTTAAATTGTATGAAAGAGACCATATTGTTGTATGATTTTGTTTAAGTTTCTGTCTTTTGTTTAGTGTGTTTTGTTTAGTCGGAGTAGTTTGTCTGTTGTTTGGCTTCGTCCAGTTCTTTGATATAGATGGGGCATTTACTGTCCCTTGCCTGGTCTGTCCTCGGGTGTAGCATTTGTAGCATGTTTCTTGTGACTCCTGGCAAGATTTGGCCACATAACCATACCGGCTCCATTTAAAGCAGATGCTGACTCTAACGTATTCCTTAACGTAGCATTTGGATAAGTCGTAATATACATATATATATATATATATATATATATATATATATATATATATATATATATATATATATATATATATATATATATATATATATGTATGTATATATATATATATATATATATATATATATATATATATATATATCCATTTTTGAGTATGTCTTTAATGATTTCAATTGGTCCTTCTACTATGGTGTTTTTACGCCACACGTTTATGCACAATCGTGACCTTAGTATCTTTAGTTTATTCAGTTTGTTACCATATTTCTGTTCTAATGTGTCGTTTTCTGTTCTTATCATGTTTATGAATGTCTTATGGTCCTGTCCTTTAGGTAGCCTGTCGTACGGTTGGATCATCCTCCATGGTATCTGGACCTTGACCAGCAGCTCCCCAGTAGTATCACCAAAATTTTTCACACTGAAAGTAAATCATATTTGATTTTCAGAAATAATAAAAAAATATTAATGTTAAATATTAAAAGAAATATTTAAAATGATGACAGTTTAAACCCTTATTTACATAGAAAATGCATTTGCCTCATGGTTCAAGATGAAAAAACAAGAAACTTTTATCATCGAATAAGCACAAAACTGTGCTCGATATCTGCCTTTTATTTGATCAAAGTTCATTTATTCGAGCATTCAACCTTATATTAATTTGTTATTAACCTATTGAAATCTTAAATAGTTGTGCACTATTCAATGTAAATCATACACACTTTATAGATTTTATTTGTTTTAATAATTTATTGGCGGTTCCTTTACAATTACACATGTGCAGATGAGCTACGGCAATTATTTTCATACAAACATTTTTTATGTAAAATACATCATTTTATAAATAATATTTATATCTATCTACCCAGTAATGGAAATCAGAAATCACAGATCCGAGTAATCTATAAGTGATAGGTAATATTTGAGTATTTTTATTCTATTTCGACATGCAGAAACCTCATGGGTTCGAGACATGAGACACAATTTCGAGTGCACTGCTCAACTAACAATGAATTCTCAATTTTCATAGGTCCAATTACCACCCACAGCAATTCCCACTTCTTAGCGTTAGTTACTTATAAAGTTCGAAACAATTTCAGAATGGAGGGATTTGTGAATGTTAGCGTGGAATACTTAAAATCAATTAAATTTTCTTCACTATCTTTAGAAAAAAAAATTAAGTGCTGGTCGTCCTAAACAAAAATTTGTTAATGATAAATGTACAAAATGCAAAAGTCGGGATTATAAACGATCATTTAAAATAAAGATTTATGCGAAAGTCAAAGTTAGGTTATCAAACAAAATTTTGCTGCTTTATTTTCCTGAAAACTTTTCACGTTTAGAAAGCATATTAAAAATAATATTGTGTGTACTAGTTAATTCGGTTAGTGCTTTTTTTATTTCATAAATAATATACCGCAAAAAGCAGAGGATTGCGGAAATATTTTAAAATATAATTTTGAGGTTATAATGACCAATAATTGTAGCACTTGTTCCCCAAGATCTCGGTACTGATGAAAAGCAAATAATAGCATGCAATAATTGCCGTTAAAAGATATATATTGCAGTTGCTATATTTGTGAAAAGATTTGCCAAGCTGGAAGAAGAAATTACAACTCTCAAAGAAAAGATTACATTATTGGAAAATAGTAATTCACTGACCAGAGTCAATTCTGTTTTTATGAAGTACAACAACGTAAAGATAGAGCTCAAAATCTTATTATTTATAAAATTCCTTACAATTTATTAATGTTTGTATTTTGAGAACGATTTCTGAAGTGGAGATTGAAACGTCAATAAACTTATTTTAACCTTCAATTGTGGCTTATTCCCATCAAAATAGTAATTACTTTAAAATGCCACAAGAAAATAGCTACAGAACAATTCCTGAATATAACTCTAATGTATCAACTGCTCGCATTAGCTATGACAAATCTCAGATGTGTGAGGTCTTTGGTTTACTTGGCTTACAGCAGGAAAAATCCACCATAACACATGTTGTCCCAGTTGGCAAAGAGTCCAATTACTCCAGTCACTGTGGAGGAAAAGAGGTCAATACCTCTAAATTTTTTATAACTGAATCGATTTTGCTAATAATTTGGAATTAGGCTTATCTTACCTCCCTCTTCAAAAGTTATATATGCGATAGGTGAGCTTTTTATTTTTAAGGGGTGAAATCACCCCTTATTGAAAATTATGAAAAAAATTTATATTAAAGCATTTTATTGATTTAAATCGTGTTAAATTAGGTAATTGAAATATTGTCAATTATATTAATGGATATTGTGTACATTCTCAACCCTTAAATAATCTTAAAAACCACCCCTTTTAATAAAAATAATTGTAAAAAATCGTTTAACAGGTTCAAACGCTTTTGTAGTGCATTTATATCATCTACAATGTAATTCTCTGCTTATATAAAATAATTTTGTTGATTGCAACACTTCAACCCTTAAAAACTACCCCCTATGTCAAAATATATAAAAAAATCTTTTTAAACATCTTCAAAAGTTTTTAATGTACATTTATATTCAAAAATTCCTTTCTTATCAATAAAAATTTTTTTGATTGGTTGCTTATTTTCAACCCTTAAAAACCACCTCTATGCTCACGAAACAAATTCCCCTTTGGTAAATGTCTAAATAAAAAAATTAAGTATACTCATGCTGTTCTTATTGTAAAAAATTATGCATGAAAATACTTTACATTAGAAAGTATACAAAATATATTTACAAAAATAAAAATTATTTACAATATATCAAATTATTCATTGTCTGAAGCGTCATTCTCGTCGTGTTCTAATTCCACCTCTTCGTCTATTGCAGGACAGTTTTGACAATTGTCGCCAGAGCATGTTCTACACGTAGCATTGCAAAATAGACCTAGTGTACGATAGAGCCACACGCTGAGCCGCAACCCTTTTTGCAATTGCAAAAAATCAGTTTCAATAGTTCTTCTGGTGCAGGTGAACTTTTCATTTTTATTGGTTGTAAAATATCATCACTCTTGAACCATCCCCAATCCGTTATATCAATCTCTTTGTTTCCAAGCCATATCTGAGTTTGTAAATAAATTCTTTTGATATGCTCATTCAGGGCACTTACAGTTGGTACAAGAGATGATAATTTAACTGCACTATTTTTAGTTGTGGCTTTAATAAACGATTCGTATCGCATTTTTTCAAGTAATGATGAATAATCTTCGACCTTATTCATTTTGTTCATGTGGGTGTCTTTGGCAAGGCCATACAGCAAAATTGTACAGTATCTCCCGGCTTCTAAAATGTCTTCGAGATCTGAAGTACTCCTGTCATTGGCACTCATTGGCGGCTTGCCCACGCAACTTCAAAGGAGTGTCGGTTCTCTGTGTTCGTTAGTTCTCTGAAGCAAATGTTCAGTTTAGAGGTACCTATATTATATACATAACATATATATGTATGTATGTATGTATTATATACATTTTTGTGTCAGTGTTAGTGTGTCTGTTACCAGTTTTTCGAATATACTTGAATAAAGCATTTATATATACAGAAAATAAGTTGATGCTCCAAAATATAAATAACATGCTCCAAATTTTTTTTAGAATAACTCCGTTAATTTTTAAGCTACAGTGTCCATTAAAAAAATATGTTGAAGGTAATTTCAAAAGCTACAAGACTAAGTAGATTAAACTATGTTAAAATTCTTTCTTTTTAAATAGTAAAGGGCCAAAGTGCTGATTACAGGTGTGTCAGCCGCTGTATCTCAAACTTCAATTGGCTATATCTCTATTATTTTTTGAGCTACAACAAAAATAAAAAAATCAAAATTTTTGTTAAGAAAAAAACTTCATTTTGGTATAGAACTATTTTTCACGTATCTCTTATAGTTTTAGATTTATTTTGAAAAAATGTAAATTTTTAGATGATTAAAAAAAAGATTTTTTAATTTAAACATGATTTTTTCAAAAAATACACATTTTAAACAGGCTAAACTTTTAAAACTTATAAATAACACTAAAATAAAATGAATTGTAGAAGATATACGTTTAATTTCAATTCTGATCGAAATAGTGTTACTTATACTGCTCGTTTTTTTAAAAAACGCTAGAGTAATTCAAATTCTTTCCTTCGTATTTCGCTTTGTTTTAATCGAAATGGCTTTTAACATAGCTCATTTTAAAGGTTTTTTCTAGCTCTTTCAAAAGTGTTGTATGAGTTTTTATCAAAAAAGATGTCCATTTTCCGATATTTGATGTTAAATGCATCGAGTATAGTATCCCAAAAACAAAAAGTCATTTTCAAACAATTAAAAATCGCTTAGTACTGTAGTTATAAAACTTAATAATAAAACATTCTCTTTGTTTTTTTATAAGCTTTATTTTTGCTCATTATAGATTTTTCAATAAAACGCTTTGTTTTTGAGTTATTCGTACAAAATCATTGGAAAACATGTTCTTTTTTGCGAAAAGTTTACTTTTTTAAGTGCGTATAACTCAAAAAGTATTAATTTAGCGAAAAAAATTTATATGACTTTTTTGTTTAAAATTTGATTCTATATCAATTCCCGTGGTTATTTTGAGTGTAAAAAGTTCAACCTCCTAGATGGGGTGCCAACCACCCCAGGGGTAGAAGCACACATCGGCACCATATAACTTATGTTTTTTGAGTAATTTACTACCCACTGTAAAAATTTCAGATAAATCGGTGCAGTTATAAAAAATTTAAAGGGAAAATGCCACAGTAACTGGACTAAATTACAATCAGGATAGACCAGTCAAAGTAATATGTAATGCTAACACGGTGAAACTGCCTCTTAAATCTAGTAATAAACTTCGAAATACTGTTTATAGAATCTCTAAGGATCAAACCAAGACGGAACAAGATGCTTACAAGGCAGCTAAAGACGAACTCATCATTATCAGCCGTTTTGAGTCCACTGATAAACATACGCCTCCCGTAAATAATTCCATTGTATCCGATCTTGAGCACCCTGAATCCAGTTGTGCTGTATGCGCTTTCGACCATCTTGTTGGAACACCTTGGAGGACCACATCCTCCAACAAGAAGGAACTAGATGAAAGAAAATCTGCTGGCGATGAAAATTTTTGCTTTAGATACCGCAGTGGTATACCTACAGTTTGTGTAGTTAAACAACAAAAAAAAATTAGTATCTGTCCCATTAACAGATTTTTATCAAATTATTAGATGCATTCATACAAAGATTTCCGAAATCCTGAAAAGCATTTCCTGTTGCTCATACAATATAATTAATTATTTTAGTGGAGAGTAACTTAAATGATAACGTAACTGATTGTGAAATTAAATGAGATAGTTTTAGTATCTACAGATGTGATAGATCCCAGAGAACCAGCACGAAGTTGAGTGGCGGTGGTGTACTAGTGTTTATTAACAAGAGTCTTCTGATTTCCAGTCTCCATTTATCTCGGTCGTTCCAAAGATTTTCTTTAACTCCCCTCTCCCTTAAGTCTTTATCGATTCCTTCTCTCCAACTTAATCTCGGTCTACCTTGCTTTCTTCTTCCATGCGGTGTCCAGTTTAATACTTTCTTTGGTATTCTGTGTTCATCCATTCTTTGGACGTGTCCATACCATCTTAGTTGATTTATTCTCATATCCTCTATTATATTGTGCTTAACACCCATAATTTCTTGTATTCTTTCGTTTCTAACTTTGTCTCAGAAGTCCATTTCTGTTGCTTCTAACGCTTTTAAGTTACAACTAGCATTATCAAATTGTGGAAAATGTAGTTCTGCAGTACTCAGCACAGGACATCTATGTTTTTGATGATTACAATTTTCCCAATGCATCATGGGAGAATGATGAGTTTGGTATAATGGTGAATTGCCCTGCAGGTGATCCACCTGTGAATATTGCTCAAGTCTTTGGTTTTTTAACATTGTATCAACATAATATTCCCAATAATCGTAATGTATTCTTAGATTTAGTTTTTTCTAATGTTAGGGAGCTAAATATGTGGGTTATGAATGTTGCTTAAACCTTGATGTAAAAGAAAAAAAATAGAAGTAAGTTGGTTTATGATGAGTTATTTTATGATTTTCAGAATGGCGATTACATAGCGCTTAACAACTTCCTTGCTTCCATTCAATGCATAACAAATTATTCTATAAAGTTCTTCCTATAGGAATTGTTTACTTTGTGCCATTGAAGAAATATAGAATTTTTATAACTTTTCCCAAGTGGTTTTCTGCTGATCTTAGAAAACTGACTCTATAGAAAAAACATGCTCACTACATTTATGTTAATAATCGTTCTGATGGGGACTATATTAGATTTTCCCATCTAAGAGTTGAATGTAAACAACTGTTTGAATTGTGCTTCAGCAAATATATCAAAGGTATAGACATTGGCATAAAAAATGTTCTAAAATCATTTTGGAAGTATCTTGATACTTCCAAATCTACTAAAATAACTAGTATCTTAATAATAGTATCATTAATGAAGCTATCTAGGTATAATCCCCCTAACTCATTATTTTATCAAGCCCAATCAGCAACAAATTGTCAAGACATATCCAATTTATTTATGAACTTCTTCCAAACAGTGTATTCACATCTTAAATAACAAGCTTTACACACCTATCCATCCATTGAATAGCAACTTTAATATAAATATTTATTCTTTTAAGATTACCATGACTGACATTTTTAATGGCAAAGTGAGCTGCCCAATAAGCTTACTGCTGGCCCAGATAGATTACCTAATTTTTTATTAAAATTATGTCTGTACCCTTGTGATACAGTTTATTATATTGTTTAATAGATCTCTGGAAACCTCTATGTTTCCTTCTTCATGGACAGAAAGTTATGTTGATTGTATATTTAAAAATTGTTAGAATGACAACATTGAAAATTATTGTAGCATTTGTATACAATTTGCAATTGCTAAGCTCTTTAACTGTCTTATAGCAAAGCAACTTTCTTGGTTCTGTAAAGGCTTAATATCTCAATCACAACATGGTTTTTATTGCAAAAGATCCACTGCAATAAATTTGGTTTGCTATCAATCTGATACATTATCTCAAATGGAAGACTGTAAACCGGTAAATTGCAATATACACAGATTTTTCCAAAGCATTTGATCATGTAGACACCAAATACTTTAACTAATGTAGACTTTTATTTCGGGTTTGTTGAATGGATTAAAAACTCTACATCTGGAAGAAGTCAAAAAATCAAGATACGTTGTCATCTGCCTGACAGTATTTCAATAACATATGGAGTTTGTCAAGGTGGCCACACTTCTCCACTTCTTTTTAACATCTTCGATAGCCTAAAAGACGAAGTCTTGTTGCAAGTTTAGTCAGATTGACTATAAAATTGGTGATGCAATCAGAACAAACTTTTACACTTAAATGTAAAAAATGTTGTTATAAGTTTTTCTCATAAAGTGAATAGAATCGAAACAAGTACTATTAATAATCAGCCACAAAATTATGTTTCTTCTATTCAGGATTTGGGTGTTATTTTCGATGAGAAGGTTACTTTCTGTGACCACATAAACACTATTTCAATTAAGACATCTAATCTTCTCAGTTTTCTTACTAGGAATTGCAATTATTTCTCCATTGATTCAACAAGATTAGTGTACTGTTGTTTAGTTAGAACTATTTTGGAATACCGTTCAGTTATTTGGTCACCCTATTTTCAGAACAATATTAATAGGTTAGAAAGAGTCCAGCATAAATTTTTGAGATATTGTGCTTACCATGTTCACACTATTATTGGAAATCATGATTATCCCCCTATCAAACAACAATCTTTACCCTCACTCAAGAACCAACACGATATGTCAGGAGCAATATTTATATATAAGATCATACATGGATTTATTGCTTGTCCAAACCTGTAAAGTCAGATTAACTTTAATGTTCCCCATCAAGCTCCACATTACTACAATGTTTTCGATATTCCTTTCCACAGAACAACCTATGGTAGTCACAACCCATTTAAAAGATACATGGGGCTATTAAATTATCTTGATTTTGATCTTTTCAAAATGACTTTAACTCAGTTAAAAAGATCTCTTGCCTTGTGATATGTATATTGGTATTGTTGAATTTTGTTCTTGTTATATTTTGTTTGTTTTTTTAGTATGTAAGATTTTTAGTCTCATTTTTTAAACTTTTTGATATTGATTTTATATTATAAGTAATTCCAAGTTTTGAATCCTAACTGTGATATTGTATATTGTAATTTAAACTGTTAATGGGGTTATCCCATGTATTAAATAAATAAAAAAATGACTGGTTGTGTGCGTGTGCTACTAGCAATACTGGCAATACTCTTTACTGTTTTCTGTGTTTATTATTGATGTTCTTGATCATTCAAAGTCACATATATCTGCTGAATTTTGCTTCAATTTATTAAGTAACAAGATATTCAGCAACAACTAAATAGTGCATCCTGATTAAATATTAAAAAACATCAAATGAATGAATACAAAATAATAGGTAGGTCTTATCAAAAATTATAAACTGTGTCAAACTTTGTTGTGTTTTTGAACTTATTAAACTCATTAAACACTGGTATATTTACATGACATGTGTTATAAATTTTTCTACCAAATTGGATTTAGCTCTCATGCTACTGTATTTAAATGAACATAAAAGTTACTCAAAAAGATTTACCTACCTTTATTTATTTTAAAATTAGAATAGTGAACAGGGCGTATAAAAATAGAGAAGCCCCAATAGAGTAAGTATATAGAAAGAATATAATCCACATCTAGACAATCTGATAAACTCGGTTCGCTAATCCCAGTCCGAACTGTCTAGTGAATTTAGTAATTATTTTTTTGCGAAGTTAGTTACTTTTTGACAGACTAAAAGTGGCTGGAAATTACTATACAACCAAGCACCCGTACTCATAGCCAATATTAATAGTAAACAAACTAAATAGTAAATAAAATAGAACTTTGCGAATTACCGACAATCAATATTTATTTATCTGCACCATATAATAAATAGTTATGTTAAATTATAACAACTAAATATATATTTTTTAAATATATACTACCCAAAATTTGATGGGTTTAGTATACACTTCGACTATTTAGAATAATTCTTCTTTTTTTAAAGAAAGAAGTCTGTAATAGCAGGATACTTGAGCTATTAATACTGAGAAGTAGGAATTGTTGTGTTGTAGGTTTCCGACAATGAATCTGTCAAAATTTGTCCGAGCTAAGCGAATGGAGTTTACCATAACAAAAGCAGGTACACTTTTTAGGTTATTGTATGATAATAAATTTTTATTTTTTGCCCCACATTGACAGCTTATATTCATAAATACAAAAAAATTACTACTGATTCTGTAATTGTGAAATGATGCCTGACTGCATTTGAAAAAAGTATTCAAAAAGAAAGAGATAATATTTACACCATAAGAGAAACCAAGTAGGCAGACATTGCTGATAGTCAACCCAGGAAGAGACAGAATAAGGATGACAGAAATTCTTACGTTTCCACTTTTATTTAAGCTAAGTTTGTGATACTATACTATCTGAAATTAAAAAAGGTATTTGCTTACAGGATGTAGCAACATTATTTTCAGTGGAAAAGTTTGAAACATACAGCTCAAATTTTCCTATATTGGCATTGGTATCAGCAATTGGCAATTATCCCATTTTAAATGAAAACAAATTAAGGACTGAATAGAAGATATGACTTTCCAGAGCAGAAAGATATTGAAATGTATCAAAACTTTCCTTAAATGTACTATGGAACGGAACCCATTTACAAAATTTTTAACAAAGACCTTAAAAACAATAAATTTTTAAAATATAAAATATCTCAGAATGATAAACTATATCAAACTTTAATACAGCTATCAAGAGTATAGTAGTATTGGCATGTAAAAGAGGTCACTTATTATAAAATACCTTTTTGTTGCTTTTCAGTTGTTTTTAAAATAAACTCATTTTGGAGAAATATTTATTTGATTTGGCAGGATGTTAGCACTCCAGACCAACCATGTAGTTGTTTCATTGATACCATAATTAGTGTGGTGAAATGGCACTGAAAAGTTTTCAGATTGTCTGTTGTTTCTACTGGGTACTTTAAAACTAATGAGTGAAAACAATTGAGGGCATTCTATAATAGCATTATTGACTTTGTGCTGGAAATATAAATCTAGGTAAAATTACAATAAATATATAATTTATTGTAATTTCTTAATAAGGTCCTTTGATTTTTACAATTTGATGATACTGGAAAAAATTTTACCTACGGAAATATAGCTCAAGAGGAGGCCTAGGGTGTTATCTATTTTTATATCTTAAATTGTAATATGTGTGCATCCCCAAAACTTTACATTAGGCACTGCCACTGCTTTGACTATGATGTTTAAGCAAGAGACAAACAGATCAATATTAATTTTATGGTGTCATATACCTACAATATTGTTTTATAATTATTGTGTAAGATATTGGCTTTGCCATTTAATTCTGATAACTTTATTACTAATAGACCAAGTCAGCGAAGATATCTATTACAACATTTTTATGTAAACATTTTACTGCTCCGTTGTATCAGTCAGGGCTGCTTAATAAATTTTTGGGTATAGTACATAATATAATATTTTGTGAATTTATTAACAAACACATTTTAATGATTTTTGATTAATTTCTTGTGATGTATTATGTAAGTTTAACAGACAATCAAAGATAATTATGTAATATCTTAGCTAGAATTACATAGAAGGTAAATGGTCAATAGGCAAAAATGTTATTTAAAACGATTATTATTCCCTTTATACCAACATGTTAACAGAAACATCACCTGAAATATTAATAAATACAACTGATTAAATTATGTTTTTTATTTAGTATTTAAGTTGTTTAATTTTTAGTTTATTTAGTAATCTTAATTAGTATTTTGCATAGTATAATACAGTAATACATAGTAGAATGAAGGGCGCAAGACCAAAAGGAAGGTCACTGAAAAGGTGAAGCTGAAGTGGCAGTGGAAGAACAAAATTTGCTAGAGCACAATAAATTGAATATTTACTATATTTAAAATGGTATTAATAACATTTTATTGTGTGTAATAAATTATATATAAATATTATATTAATTTCATTTGCCTTTAATAGAACCAAATCCAACATTCTTACTGAACATAAAATATATAGAAAATTAAATCATTATTTACTTTTCAAGTGATTGAAATTAAATTTTAAAGTTGCCACTGTTTGAGTCCCGCTTAATTACTTATCCATCTTTATATATGGTTTTGACTTTATCTGCCAAGCAGAACAACTGAAAGTATTCTTTCACAATATAATAGCAAAAAAGGGATTATTCAATGAATTGGTTAAGTTTACCCATTTGAAAGTTTAAAAGATATACAGTGATGAGTGCCTTAAGAACCGGCAAAATAACTCAAAAGATAGAAAACATAACATGTACTTAGTGAAATAAAAAGTGAAGAAAGTAGTAGAGGTGGGAAATTATTGATAGAAACCTCTAATTTACATTAAATTACATTAGAACTATCGATAGTTTCCCACCTTTAGACATTAGCTTATGAGCTAATTGACTTCAGTCATAATATTACAAGTATGACATCGAATATTTACATTTTTTAAATTTCGCATAAAGTAAAAACTGATTTTAGGCAATAAAGCAAATGTAAGTAAACAGTTTAATTAGTAGTAATTTGATAATTACTTCTGTGTTGACGAATACAGAATAACAAGCTATGATAATTCTGTATTGAGAAGAGTGTATGCGACGTCTCAAATCATAGTTTATTATTGATCAATACTTTAATTTTTGATAAAAAAATACTCCTACTTAAACTGTTTTTACTTACATTATGTGGTATGTATTACTACGACTGAAGTCAACCAGCTCATAAGCTAACGTCTAAAGGTGGGAAATTTTCGATAATTCTAATGTAATGTAAAGTAAATTATAGGTTAATATCGATAATTTCTCACCTCTACTACTTTTATCTCTTTTTATTTCACAACCTATTATGTTTTCAATCTTTTGCGTTATTTTGCCGGTTCTTAAGGCACTCATCCCTGTATAGGTATAGCAACATTTACTGTGTGTTTTTAATTCTATATATTCAATATAAATAATAATCATTAGTAAGGTATTTATTATTATTATTATTAGTAAGCTAATATAATAGTAACTCTTGTTTAACAAAATAACCAAATAAACTTGGTTATGTTGGGTGCATTAAACTAATCATTGTCTGAAATATCATTCATATTAAGCATACTTACACTCTTCCAGCACTTTCAAATGCATGGTATAAATTATCAATTTCCTGAAGTTTCTTCCCATCTAAAAGCTGAAATAATGGGAAAAGTAAGGTTAGAATAGTAAAAAGAAAATATGTATAATGTTAAACTTTAAATTACCTTGAATATACCATAATCAGCAGGAGTTTCAAAAAGGAACAACATTATTTTATAATACAATCAACGAATATACGTACGCCTATAGAAGCTACCTAGGTAGAATCTAGATATAAAATAACACAGCAACAGCCAGAGATATGTAAGACAGGGGATATCATGGTACAACAATGAATATGAATACACAAGGTATGATTATGATACATAATGTTCCAAAATCGGTTCTCTTTCGCGCATGACGTAGTCAAGATCGCTTATTCCCGCAACATTTGAATGTAGTTGTATAGGAAAGACTTTTAATTTTAAGTTTTTTTTATATAATTTGGCTAATTTAATTATAGTACTTATAAAGAGATGATAAAATTATGTTAAGTTTTAATTATCTTTTATTACACGTAGGTACAGGTTAATTAACTTATACTCCAGAGTTCGATATTTCAGATGTTTAAAAAGATACAGAAAAGTGGTAATGGAGGTACACAAAATTTGTACGTATATATACCTACTGAACTAAACACAAAATCAAAATAAATAATAACAAAGTCAACTTTATTTATATCGAATGAGCTAGCTGGCCATCGAATATGAGTGTAGTGAGGGCACACAATATTGCACAACATTTAAAATGACATTTTTGTAATATTTACACATAAAATTATCTTGGTATTGTTTATAATAATGATAACATTGTATATTTTAATAATGATAACATGATTTAACAAAGAAAAATATGTTATTTTGGAAGATGCTAAATTGATTTCCTCCGAAACAGTTCTTATTGTAAATTGCATAGCAGGCTGAGGCTAGTTTCTTACTTAACAAATCGATATGAAAAAACCATTTAAGGTTTCATGACTAATAATTAATAAAAATAAAGATTTAGACTTACGTTGTTGACCTAGAAGTAGTAAGAAGCTGCTCAACATACTTTTTGGACTCTCTGTGTTCGCCTCTTTGTACGCGTTTCTTTTATTTGGTTAAAAGGGTAGCCAATGTTGATTTAGGCAAATAAAGACTAGATACTGCCTCAGGTTTGAGTTTTAGACCCTTTTTAGAAACGTAATTTAAAAGTTCCTGTTGTAGATTTCTTTGGTAATCTTCAGTTTTAAAATATGTATAACAAATTCTTGCAGTATTACAATTAAAATTATCCTATCTACAACAAGATATAATCCACAGTTTTCTGGTCACGCTATCTTTAGGAAATGTATGAAACTTAAAGATTTTATCTTCATTGTCACTATTGCAACAAGCAATTGCACAGCGTACTTTGAAAAAGGTACAAAACCAGATATACAATGGCAAATAAAAACTTTCAGTTTTACAAAAAAATACTATACAGTATAAATAAATAGTAACTAAATACCATTTGTATAAAGACACATAAATAAGCATATATCTAAATTATTTTTCTATTATAAAATAGATGACTCAGTCAGTATTGAGATACTTTAAAATATATTTATTATCTCATAACTTGCAATTTGCTATAGTCACCATTAATAACCGATAATATTGTTGAACTTTTGTTTTTATACAAGCTTCCTGTCTTGCCGCTGTAAAGTCGTCTGAAGTCGATATTTATTGTGTTTTGCGTTTAAACTAATTTGTGTCTTATTTTCATATTATTATATTGTTTGATAAGTAAATTTTGCATATAATAATCGGTAGGTTATAGTAATGTGTATATTTTTTATTTTACTAAATTTCATTATAACTCATCTAAAATACCATATTGAATTGTAAAACAGATTTTTCTCTATTGTACTCTATTTTGTTTTTATTTCAGTAAAACTGCTTGGAAGTGAGTGACAGTGAATCAGAATAAGCAAATCTACTACTATTTACCTATTCACAGTATTTCCTCTGCAGAAAATTTTTAAATTTCAAGGGATTTGCATACAAAAAGAGTACTTTATATTATTAGTATATGTATGAAAACAAAAATAAATATTTCGCCTGAATCTCTAGGAGAAGTATCTAAAGGTTTTACGCTACTGAAAATATATTTTTTATTCAATTATAAACAAAACAAAACATTTAAAAAAAAATTAGATCACTTTTTAACCATAATTTCAAAATTAATGTGTACGTTAAGCTGTAATAATGGGTTCGTGGTGGTTCAGGCGATCTTAACTACGTCACACTCCTGGGCCAGCTGTCAAATGTCATGCGCAATATCATACCTTGTGTATTCATTGTACCATGGGGGATATGACCATGGTATAAATGAATACACAAGGTTTGATATTGCGCATGACATTTGACAGCTGGCCCAGGAGTGTGACGTAGTTAAGATCGCCTGAACCACCTCGAACCCATTATTACAGCTTAACGTACGCATTAATTTTGAAATTATGGTTAAAAAGTGATCTAATTTTTTTTAAATGGTTTGTTTTGGTTATAATTGAATAAAAAATATATTTTCAGTAGCGTAAAACCTTTACTTCTCTTAGAGATTCAGGCAAAATATTTATTTTTGTTTTCATACATATAGTAATAATATAAGTACTCTTTTTGTATGCAAATCCCTTGAAATTTAAAAATTTTCTGCAGAGGAAATACTGTGAATAGGTAAATAGTAGTAGATTTGCTTATTCTGATTCACTGTCACTCACTTCCAAGCAGTTTTACTGAAATAAAAACAAAATAGAGTACAATAGAGAAAAATCTGTTTTACAATTCAATATGGTTTTTTAGATGAGTTATAATGAAATTTAGTAAAATAAAAAATATACACATTACTATAACCTACCGATTATTATATGCAAAATTTACTTATCTTTCTTTCTTTCTCCCCTTCCTTTTACCAAACAATATAATAATATGAAAATAAGACACAAATTAGTTCAAACGCAAAACACAATAAATATCGACTTCAGGCGACTTTACACCGGCAAGACAGAAAGCTTGTATAAAAACAAAAGTTCAACAATAATATCGGTTATCAATGGTGACTATTGCAAATTGCAAGTTATGAGATAATAAATATATTTTAAAGTATCTTAATACTGACTGAGTCATCTATTTTATAATAGAAAAATAATTTTGATATATGCTTATATATGTGTCTTTATACAAATGGTGTTTAGTTACTATTTATTTATACTGTATAGTATATAGTATATAGTAGTTATTTGCCATTGTATACCTGGTTTTGTACCTTTTTCAAAGTACGCTGTGCAATTGCTTGTTGCAATAGTGACAATGAAGATAAAATCTTTAGGTTTCATACATTTCCTAAAGATAGCGTGACCAGAAAACTGTGGATTATATCTTGTTGTAGATAGGATAATTTTAATTGTAATACTGCAAGAATTTGTTATACACATTTTAAAACTGAAGATTACCAAAGAAATCTACAACAGGAACTTTTAAATTACGTTTCTAAAAAGGGTCTAAAACTCAAACCTGAGGCAGTACCTAGTCTTTATTTGCCTAAATCAACATCGGCTACCCTTTTAACCAACCAAAAGAAACGCGTACAAGGAGGCGAACACAGAGAGTCCAAAAAGTATGTTGAGCAGCTTCTTACTACTTCTAGGTCAACGACGTAAGTCTAAATCTTTATTTTTATTAATTATTAGTCATGAAACCTTAATGGTTTCTTCATATCGATTTGTTAAGTAAGAAATTAGCCTCAGCCTGCTATGCAATTTGCAATAAGAACTGTTTCGGAGGAAATCAATTTAGCATCTTCCAAAATAACATATTTTTCTTTGTTAAATCATGTTATCATTATTAAAATATACAATGTTATCATTATTATAAACAATACCAAGATAATTTTATGTGTGAATATTACAAAAATGTCATTTTAAATGTTGTGCAATATTGTGTGCCCTCACTACACTCATATTCGATGGCCAGCTAGCTCATTCGATATAAATAAAGTTGACTTTGTCATTATTTATTTTGATTTTGTGTTTAGTTCAGTAATTTTGTGTACCTCCATTACCACTTTTCTGTATCTTTTTAAACATCTGAAATATCGAACTCTGGAGTATAAGTTAATTAACCTGTACCTACGTGTAATACAAGATAGATAAAACTTGTCTTATAAAGGATATCTATGTTTTATAAAGGATAAATATTATAATAACATAATTTTATCATCTCTTTATAATTACTATAATTAAATTAGCCAAATTATATAAAAAAACTTAAAATTAAAAGTCTTTCCTATACAACTACATTCAAATGTTGCGGCAATAAGCGATCTTGACTACGTCATGCGCGAAAGCGAACCGATTTTGGAACATTATATATCATACCTTGTGTATTCATTGTACCATGCGGTGAAATAGATGGGATCGGTTCGCCATATTGGTGAGTATCTGACAGATTGCTGTTTGTGTCGAGTAGTTCTGTGCATAGAAATTTAATTTTAAAAATATTTTGAGCTTATTTTTGTACGGTTTTTACGTTTATTTAAAGTGAAACTATTATGACATCGTGTTCTTTTATTGTGTGTCCAAATAGCACTCGTAATAATAAGAAAATCTCCACTGGAATATCTTTTCATAGGTTAGTATGAAATTGTAAACAGTGTACAGGGCGGTATTACTTCCGTTTTTAGTGATGCCGCGTGTAAAAAGAACAGGTAATCTTTTTAATTTGGTTTATGTGGTTGTAAATTTCCTAAAGATGTCGAAAGGAGAAATGCCTGGATACAGTTCGTAAATGGTGTGGGAACTGGGGACTGGGAACCTTCAAAATTTAGTAAATTGTGTTCTAAACATTTCGCGGAGGACTCCATAGATAGGACCTCATTAGCTGTTATCCGTTTGCGTGAGAATGCAATCGCTACAATTGGTGAATCTCAGGTAACAATAATTATAAATATTAATAAATGAAGTAGGTTATTAAAATAATATAGGTAATATTCTGAATTACACCTGGACATTACACAGTATACAACTTCAATTGTACATTCCACTTGCTTTCATTTGCAAATAAATAAGTTTGTATAGGTGTGAACAAAGAGATTTCAACTAGAAGGTTCTTGATATTTTGTATAAAGTACTAGTTAATAATCATAGATAAAGAATATATATTACTGAATAGATAGGAAACTGTGTAGGTAATTTCTGGACAATGCGCCATCTAGCGGCCTTAGGAAAGCAACATCTTTTTAAAAAATCTTCTCGTAATTCTTCAAATATAAAGATTAATATTGAGGGTTTGATTACAAAAATAAAACAAACGTTGGTTCTTTTTCTACTTTATTTTCTTTTTTACGTTTTTATATAAACATTAATTACATGTATTTAAATGTAGTTGGTTAAACAGTGGCTATTCTGTAGTTTCTATAAATTACAACACAGAAACAGAGAAGGAATAGCATCACATTTCAAGGTGGACTTATATCTCAATCCAACATAGCGTGCTTCTGGTCCAAAATGAATTGTGCAAGTCTTCTCTGCCAATTTTGTTAATCCAAATATCATAAAGCTAAAAAATAAATAGTTTGTTTTTAATATTTTCTGTGAAATAATGTTATATAGTATATTTCTAGAGGTGCTTTACAAAAGGACAAATAAACAAAAGTTTTGTAGAAAAAGTTCTTGAAACATTGAAGAATTGCCACATTTTTAATGGCGATAATTTTAATTCCTAAAAAACTTTTACCTAATTCTATATCGGCAACAATTCTAATACACATCATAACGTGAAAGAAAGAAGTTTGGGACAACATCGGACATTTTAAGGCAATTATTAAAAAATAAATAAAATCTTATATCAGCATTTTCTACTTACCGCCCTATCTTTTGGAAAAATATGCATTTGAGCATCCTTATTGTAATTATTACAACCATTAACGCAACAGTTAAAAACCGTAATTATTTAAATATGATGGCAAAAAAGCAAACAATTATTTAATCGCAAATAATACAACTCGAAACACTGTGTCGAAACCACAATAAAAATGGCGTACTTGTTTTGTTGGTTGCGGTATTGCGCAGTCACGAAGCTTTGCTATGAATGCTACGCCCTCTGGTGTCCTTAGGAAATACAAATTTCAGAGGACTGTCACTCCCATAAGAGATACCCGGGCATGTTAATAATTAATCACATTTTTGTTTTGGCCATTCTTTAAATATGTACTATTTGACATTTTTTTTGATGTAACAACAGCAGTTTTTTGCGTTTAAAAATATGATTTATGTTTTTTTTATAATAAAGCTACTTGACTAATGAAGTTTTATATGTTATAGTATTTTAGGTTTATGAAGTTTCAGAACTTTTTATGAATAACATTTTTATAAAACTAATATTAAATATGTTTTCAAATGCAGTCAACTTAAGTTTCAAACCATTTACATACTTGTATATTAATTAATATCAGATATATCTTAAACTACTAATTAATTAAATTAAGGGGGCTCATATTTTCTAAACCTATATATATATATATATATATATATATATATATATATATATATATATATATATATATATATATATATATATATATATATATTGATACGATTAGGGTTTATAGAAAATAATTTATAAGTTATATACTACATAATATTAGATATTTGGTTGTTTTAAATAAGTTATATACTAGAGAATTTAATAAAAATTATTTATGTGAGGGTATTTTTAAGAAATTATCATATAATAATTGTAAAAAGTTGTATTTTAATGTTGTAAAAATGTTTAAGTGAGCCATGTGACTAGGCAACCAACTATACAGTGAGTGACAGACAGATATACTTACTCTCTAAGTGACATTTAGGAAATAATTGGGAATATAAAGTGGGGTTATAATAATATATTGTTTGAATTGTGTATTTTATTAAATTAGAGTGTTAGTTATTAATTTGAATGTTTATTCTGATCTGAAAAGCCTAAATGTCAACAAAATTATCAATGGAACATTAACGAATTCTCCAGAGTGCAGAGTGTGACCATTGTTTACGGTCGAACATTCTGGAATAATGATTATGTCGGTGGATGGAACAGATATTTTTTTCGAGAACATCTATATAGAAGTTAATGGAACAAATTGGAACATGATCTCTTGCCAGATGATTCTGGAATATCCAAAAAGATATAAATACCCGTGATTTGGATTCAAGATGGCAGTTTTTAGTCAGAAGTCAAGCAGTTTATTATGAAAGTTAGTAGATTAGTTAGTGAAGTCAATTGTTCACAGTTTTAGTAAGTCAGTCGAGCAGTTTAATAAGAAATATGAAAGTTAGTTGGAGATAGTCCAATTGTTTAATATAGTGAGTTAAATGAAGATTAAAAATTATGCATATATTTAATGCACATTTATAATTATACACAAATAATTATTGAAGATTATAAAAGTATATTAGAACAATATTGGATGGACATTGGAAGAAATTAAATTATATTATGGTTGGAGATTAGTATAAATCAACTTATAATAATTGGATATTGGTATATTGAAAAGAAGAATAAATATAAATGCTGTTTGCTGGTTTGGTTGGTGGTGTATAAATGCTGGTGAAGAAAACTATATCTTAAATTGGTAGAAGCTGATAATTGGAAAAAGTAATTTCACAAAAACAAGGATAACCGAAGTACGAAGACATTTAGTGATGATTATAGTCTATATAGTGGAAAACAGTTCATTTAGGCATTCAGTGAAAGAAAGGTACAAAATTTTGTTAATATAATTTAGTTAGTGTCATAACAATTTCAATTTTGAAGATAGTTTTGTTTAAATTTTAGATTGTCTATAGAATTTAATTAGTTTTATAAGAATATCAATTTAAAGATAGTTTATTTTAAATTTACATTGGCTAGGTTAGATATATATATGTGTGTTTCATAATAGTTATAATAAAGATAATTTAAAAAAGTACTTACAAGCTAATTCTTTGAGAACCGCGATAAAAACCCTATATATTATATTATTAAAAATACTCATTGCTCATCATTCAAACAAAAAACACATCATAACAATATATATATATATATATATATATATATATATATATATATATATATATATATATATATATATATATATATATATATATATATATATATATATATATATATATATATATATATTATATCGTGATATATATCGTGATTTATATTGTGATATTTACTGTTTTGTTTTTTCATACAGGTGCTACATATCCAAGATAATTGCTACTTCTCTACAAGATGATAACTGATAACATTGTCTCGGCCCCTTCTACCAACAACACATTTGAAAATAGACTGGACCGTTTTCTATTATAGTTGCAAATTGTTAATATATATATATATATATATATATATATATATATATATATATATATATATTTATATTATATATATATATATATATATATATTTATATTATATTATATATACATATATATATATATATATATATATATATATTTATATTATATATCGTATCTACGGGTAGGTTACTTATGTAATTTCTTTGTGTTTGGTCTCTCTGCCCTTTCTTATGTGTAATAATAATAAATGTGTAATAACGGAAGTAGAAAACTAGTTCTTGAATTCAAATTGTTTAAAAAAAAAATAAAATAAAAATATTGTTTAAAAATTCTTGTAAACATTGTTAACATCAATATAATAAAGCCTTTTCATTTTTCTAATTTTTATTCGAGGGCTCGATATACCATCATATTGTGAGCTAGCTTTTGTACCAGCTTTATACATAGGATGAGTGTCTCAAACTTTATATGTTACAGAAAATAACGAAAAGCCGGTGAATATCGACAACCGCCTGTTGAGTTAGTTATTGTTGACAGTTGCAACAGCTAAAAAGCAGTATTTTCAACCGTTTAAAATATCCCGCGACTTTGACACTAGCTATAATATCCCTTATCATAGGCTCGCATTACTGGAAAAGGGATCTTACATGCAGATATAACAATTCCATAGAAACCACAATAAGTTAAAAATGGATAAAGAACACGACATGTCTTTAATACAATTCTTCAACTACCTACCTATACACAATAACTAATTTTTATATTTTTCATATAAATATATAAAATAATTATATATAAATATATAATTTATATTAATAGTACATGGAACTAACATATCTAAATGTATATAAAATTATGTAAGTGCACTTGCTAAAGGTTGTTTTTTACTTGTATGTAAATGTTATAATTTTAAAACCATATCATTGACAGGTTTTGTACATTTTTTTAAACTTTATGTATGTAATAAATTTTATAATTATTATTGAAGAGTACTAAAAATGAAAGTAATTTTATTCCAAATAACTATTATTAACCTAACTCAATGCTTATTCCCAAACTAAACAGTAAATCGTAAATACAGTTTGAATTAATTTGAATCCGGACCTGCCCGTCGCCATATTGGAGAGTACATACTGTCAAATTAAGTGGTCCCATTTAGTATATACAGAAATATCGTTTGTGTCATATCCCCTCTCTTACATATCTCTGGGAAGATCCTATTCGCAATTGAAACTGAATGTAGAGGGCAGGTCGATTGCAGTGTCATGGCCGATATAAATGGTATAAACAAACATAACAGTCTATAATTTACCATTGCTTTTGCATGTTTAGTTTGATTTAAGACGAGTTATTTTTATCATTTAAAAATGGAAATTAGCCTAATGATATCTTTGAGTACTGTGGTGAAGCAAAGAGACCATTGGTTGAATGGGAAGCAGTTTTCAAGTGATGAATTCTTAAATTTTAACTTTAATGTTTGGAACTGGCTTGTGTATTGATGAATCCAGAATCCTATTTTGTGTATACCGGGGAACCCAGAGTATAATGTTCTGTGTAATGTTTGTCTTACTAATATATGCATTATTTTATATTATGTCTTATGTTTTTAATATGTTAATTTTTATTTTATACTATTTTTTGACATATATGAGTACTTTATTGTATATTAACATAAATAAAAAACTTGAACTTGATTTTATTGTAAGATAGTTCATTTGATTACATGAAATCAACCTTAACTTGGAGAGTCACCAGTCAAAAAAGATCATAGCACATGATTTGTCTTTAAAAGATTCCATAATAAATCATGAGGAAAAAACTTCATGATACTATCCCAACATGGTATTTGTATTTCTGTTATTCAAGAAAATAAATTATGTATTCTCAGTATGTTATTGACTTAATGATAGTGGTATTTTCTTTTTATTGATTTCCTCTTTTTCCTCAAGTTTAGGAAAGATAAATAGGGAAATATCTTTTGTCGATCTTGAATTGCATTGAGGAACAGAACGACATCGATTTGATTTAAAATACTTTAGCGTAGTTACAGAATATTGCTTTATAAAGAATATTCTTTGGCAATATACTGTGACGTAGTCATAATGCTGAAATTTACTAAAAAAATTTAATAATTCTATTCAAATCAACAGCTGTCTGGTTTGTTTATACCACTTTTAGTAGTTTAAATTTATTCCGCCAGAGGTCAGATACTTTGTTTTCAATCGCGAATCTTGTTAGTCATAGTATCATGGATGGAACCTATGGCCCACGGTTCGTAGACTTACTACGGTTGCCTCTTCCGCCTAACCAATGAACATTAAGCCCGAAACTGTACTCTGGTGACGTAACTCAAGCATCCCCACCCCAGTCGGAAGAGGCAACCGTAGTAAGTCTACGAACCGTGCCTATGGCCACAGTGCCACAGATCTCTGCCACCTCTGCTATGGCTGTGCCCATGTACTCAAGGTTAGTAGGTATCAAGTAAAAGACAGATTGCATGGTAATGACACATGGTAACTCAGACAGAATGAAATATGTCAGCGTGACATTCACAGTAAATTTGACGGTAAATTTTACGAATAATTGTTTGAGAACAGAATAGGATAAGTGGTTTGGAGAATATATGTATTTTGTTATTAAATATCTTTGGTGTTTTCTTCTTCTTCTTCTCGTGCCACTCCTAGCGGAGATTGGAAATCATCATGGCCACTGCGACTTTGTTAGCAGCGCGCCTAAAAAGTTCAATCGAACTACACCCGAACCATTCACGTAGATTACGAAGCCACGATATTTTTCTTTGGTGTTTTAGTTTATGTTTATATCTTGAGATAAATGTGTCTATAGATATTATTGGTTGTGTCAAGTACTTAATTTTATTTCTGCTGTTTTATATAGTAAAAGTAGCATTGGGATTAATGCAGAAAAATGTTTAAAATAAATTAATTCAATTTTTGGTACTAGTGTAATAAGCCGGGACGATGTCTACGGAGATGAAATTTATATTAATGAATTCTGCTTCACTTACTGATGATTGTGCAATGATTTTTATTAGGTGGAAAACGTTCTTTTTTATGTAATTTCCATTTCAAATATGCCCGATTTTTAAAAGCCACCGCCATTATTTATCTTATCATAAAACAACAATAAATGACAGGAACAGGAATAACAAAAAATGTTTCGGTCAAGAAGGGTAATTTTAACCAGTGTTGCTATAGTTATTCAAAATTATGTTTTCTAATGAAAAAACATTTTATTATTACATACCTACTTTTAATTGAAAATTATAGCTTTTTTACAAGGGTAAGGTTAGATTTAGTTACGTTACTTAACGTTTATTATCATGTTTTCTTATGAAAAATAAAAATTTTGATTTTTAATTATATTACAAAATTTTATTCTTATTACTGCTTTTTTACCTTATTACTGCTTTTTTACCAGCATTAGGTTAGATTTGGTTACGTTGGATTAGTTTTATTGTCATGTTTTCTTATGAAATATAAAAATGTTGATTTTTAATTATATTATAACATTGTATTCTTATTAGGTACTGCTTTTTTTACCAGTGTTAGGTTAGATTTGATTTATTGGTTTACACTTTTAATAGTAAAATGTAAAGAAAAATATGAAATTTTATGCTAATACTCGTTTTGCACGTGGTTATTAAGATTGCATCCACCTGTTTATTAAGGTAAGTAATTTTCATGAAATTTTTAGATCTTTTAAAGGTTAAAACTGGCAACAGTGTCAAATGTACATAAAATTTAACTTCGTGCGCATGGCCGCCATATTGTTTTGAAATATTAAAAATCTTGATTATTTTAAACAATTTTACGCATTTTTTCATAATTTAACAGTGATATTTAGTATGTTTTAGTTAGGTTTTTTTATTAAGACATGTATATATACTTTTCTTTGCTTTTTATGTAAATTTTTTTTGGTTTATAATACTTTTTTTGTTATTTTTTCTGTATTTTTTGATTATTTGGGCACTTTTACTACTATACAGCAAAGAAAACATTAAAATTTGAGGTCCTTTTCTTTTCCCTTTTTCGGCTAAGTCCACAAAAAATTGGGCACTTTTGAGGCGTTCCGGCTTACTAAATAATTACCCATTTTTTTTATTGATTCAGGTGACTGGTGGAAATATTAGCAGCGTAGCAATATGCAAAAATACTTCAAAAAAGTCCAAAGAAGATGGAAGAAATTTAATGTTTTTTACATTCCCAAAAAATGTAAAAATTCAAAAGCAATGGATCAGCAAGTGTCGTAGGAATGATAAGCGGTCCTGTGTCAATAAAATAGTTTGTAGTATACACTTTCGCATGGAAGATTATGAGGGTGCTTTAAAAGATAAACTATTAAATAGGTATATAAGCTGAAAAAAGATGGCAAGTAGATATTGTCATTTAAATGTTTAGTAAAAATGTGTTAATTCATTGACTTTTGAGTTATTTTTATAACTTTACAAAATAAAGTAAAAATCAAACGAATATCATTAATAATAATTTCACTTAGTTCTAATTAAAACTTTTAATTTTAGCAATTCCATCGTTATTATTACTGCCAAATGAAGATGACGTAAAAGAAATGAGTATTAGATCAAAACGGATGGTCAGGAAAGAAAACAAAGATGTTGTCGAACATATAATTTTACAGAATACTAAAGAGGGGCAGATAAAAGTAGTGCAAATGAGTACTCCTACCCAACATATTGATTTACCATAAATACCTTCATGTAATAAAAAATCAGAATTAGATATACTAAAAAGAGGATTAAGGAACATGAAAGAAGAAAACATCTAGACAAAGAAGATACTGAAAACAATCATAAATCGTGGATTAGAGAACTTGGGACAGCTAAACTGGAAAGTGAAACTAAGTTTGAGGAAAAGGCAAAACATATTTTTCAAATCCAGTAATGTAATCAGATGTTCTTAAATAATATGTTGAACTTAAGAGAAAAACTAGTATGTCTGATATATACCTAATATTTAGTTAAATCTCTGTTTCAGCATGGTTTACTTGTTTGAAGAAATTTACTGTAATGCACTACATTATACATTATCCTAAAATTCAAAATTATGTACTCAAAATAATTTTAAAATTAAAATGTATTCAACCCGTTATTAATATATTAGCATGTTTTAGTCACATATATACAAAAGAAAGAATCTTCTTTTAATTTCATTAAGTAGTAGTGCTATTCTACTACATATATTTAGTTGCAATATATTCTACAATTTCTGTAACTCTGCAGGTATCTCCCAAGATTGAATTAAATAAAATAGTCATGAAAAGTCCAAAAGTATTTTTTTTTTTTTCGATATACATAGATTAATATATTTTCAGTCATTGCTGGTTTGAGTTCATTTCAACCAGTAAGGTGAATTAATTTGAATGTAGCACTTTCAGGACATCATTCCCGCTATTAGATTCTCGACGCTGATTGGTGTTAAGTTACCAGACAAACTGTCTATTTACTAACCATGGATAATGTTAATGCACTGGTACGCGTAGTGTCTTTACTATGCTTTATAGTGTATAACTTTTACGCATACAAGGTTCTTCAAAACGTCTTCATGGCGGAATTTTTAAATATTCACTATACGACAGTTATATTGATTTTAATAAATTATTTTCTTACACTTTTTGATTCGTGTGTATTAGATAAAACTTACGATCCGGCACAAATAACATGACGGATGTCATCTATCACGTTTTCTGTGTCTCGTGTTGCTTGAAATGTGAGTTACATGTGGAATTTAGCAATAAAACGCGTTTTACTTTTTTTTGTGATTATTTCTTGAATGGCAAATTGTAAAATTTAAACACCTTCTATTTTATGTAAGTCTGAGCCTTCGCTGCTCTAAACAAATGTACCTATTACTACAAAATTATGACCTGTGAGATGATTATTAAAAATATTGTCCACATTGATATGAATTATATTTTTGAACATCATAGTTAAATTATATAAAACGTTTCCATTACTCTCAAAGTATTTAACTAATTCAATAGGTGGAGGTAAATTTCCATAGCTATCAAAATAATTAATACGTTTATTATTTTTAGAATATGCAGTCCAATGAGTTTCACTCCCGTGTTCACCTCCCCCAACAGCTCCCAGTAAGGGTAATAACAATGGTAAGAAACACCTTTTTTGGCGCACGAATAACACGTTTCTTTTTCCGTAGAGACCCTCCCTTTTTTATCTTTTTTGAAATACCTATTCCAAGCTTACGTTTACCTTTCATAGCTGTAGTTACAAACCAAGCTGCAAACTTCTCACATAGTTAAGCGACTTTTGATTTAACCCGATCCCAAGCTCTGTTTTCCAACATTTCATCCGCTTCGTATTTTGCACTTATAATCTTTATTTTGAGAATATGCAATATCGTGTTCTTTACAAGCAGCGTCTAACGAATTTATTCCTTCGTCTCCTCGTCCAACCTTTCCTTCCTGGCCCGCAGAATCTATATCCTGGTATATGTGCTTCAAACGGAAGTTTGTTAATTAGACTATTAATCAACCCTTTTCCTCGACGTGTTTTCACAGGCTTACACTTTACCATTGTGGCACCTATATACGAAACATCCGCTATTTATACTCTCAGTTGGTGACAGACTAGAATATAATGAAGATCAAAGAACATGGCCTACGTCTTCCCATTAAAAACCATGATGTTAATTTAAGAGAAGTTACGGGGAAACATGGTGTTTTGTTTGGTGAAGATTCTAAAAGTGGGTTAATTATCGGACCAAGTGGATGTGGTAAAACTGATGCAATGCTATCGCTAATGGATCATCCTAACGGGTTAAGGTTTAAAAATTTATACATATACCTAGTCCAAAAGTTTACATCAACCAAAATATATTTACTTGCGAAATTTAATCAGCTCCATGAAAGAAATAGGTTATGAGGAATATATGAATGCTGAAGATATCATTGGCCCGGAAGATATAATAATAATAATTTTTTTGATGTAGCATCGTGTGATCAAAAAATTATTCAACAGTATTTTTGTTTTGGTAGGCACAGGTCTACTGATTGTTTTTATCTATGCCAAACTTATTCTGCGATTCCTAAACAACTTATTAGAGATAATGCCCATTTGTTAATAATATTTAAGCAGATATGACAAACTTAGACATACATATGACGATCATGTTAATATTGATATGTCGTTTCAAGAATTTAGAGATATGTGTTCACTCTGTTGGAAAGACAAATTCGGTTTTCTTACTATTGATAAAGATTGTACATCTTCATCGGGCAGGTACCGACACGGGTTTGATAAGTACAGTTCATCCCAAACCCTTCTTTCAGTGCGTCATAGTTGATCGAATTCTCTCTAACGCATTAAGCTAGAAGTGAGAGAAAAAAACGTAAGTCTGTGATTATTATACATAGAACTTAGAAAATTATGTATCGTTCACGGGTATTTGCATATTAAAGCGAATTCTACTTACGGATATATAATTGGTTGGAGTTTAGAATGCGCTAAATAGATATCCAATCAATGATGCTCATAAATATAATTTGACGCAGATGGTCTCAATAGTGACAGTACTATGATAATGTCAACTGATAATTATCATTCCAGGTTAGTATTTTCAGACATTTTACAGTGAAAATTTAATTTTGTATTTATTGTCATAAAAATATTTTAAATATGCCGAGATATACCGAGAAAGAACAAAGCCTAATATTAAAATTATTAAATTATTTTCAATTAGAAGATATTCATATGTATTAAAACGGTTCTTTTTAGAACCACATTTTATTAAAATATAAGATATAATTGATGCCAGCCACATATCCCCTGTAATCATTGATTTTAATGAATTAGGTTCTGAATCGGATTGTGGATTGTTTGAAATATAATATTCATTTTTGTTATTCATAAAAAAAGAAGGTAAACTTACATTCAGTATCTTGTTTTTTAACTAAACTCCATTAACACTATTTCATCTGCATACCGAAACTGGTAGATTAACTCAAAAATCAACTGCTTTACTATTTAAACTGTCCATTGTTTTTTTACCTAAACTTCATAACACTCTTTCATTTGCACACCCAATCAGTAGCGCACCTAGAATTTGCCTCTGGGGGGGGGGGGGTTTTAGTTGGTCACCAAAATTTTTTTTATGATGTTACCTCCATTTTGAGTCCTTAAAATGTGTAAGTAACAGTGTCGGAATAGGGTCCTGGGGGGGGGGGGGGGTTTAATCCCAAAAACCCCCCTCGGTGCGCCACTGCACCCAATCTAGTAGAATAACTCACTATTTAAACTATTTTCACCATTTTATGATAAATCTTCACAAAATTAAACTAATGGCTGCCACAGAAACTTTCCGAAAATTACTTATCCGAATATGACTGATTTCAATCGATGCTATTTTATCACAGGAATGTTTGCTTTGATGCCTTGCAATTGCCAGTAAATTTTTTTATCTCGCAGTCAACTCTTAAAGATTCTATAGGAGGAAGCATTATTTTAAATAAACAAACATTCCAATTCCATAGTGTTTATAATAAATAATAATAAATCCATAAATAAATCTTAGCTAATTAAGCACTTTCTTTGAAATGTATAGAATAGCAATTATGACAAAATGCCGTTCCAATATAATGCGCAATAAAAATTTTTATACAGGACGGGACCTCTAATATGTAAAGTAAAAAAAATTGAATTCTTAAAGTTTTTACTTCACATTTTAAAAAAATAATCCTTTCACATTTAGCCGATTACAATCCTGCAACTGTCAGATATAACTAAAATATCATGCAATAATTCTCGACATTCTTAAAATCCTATATGACGTCAAAATTAGTGACGCACTGAAAGAAGGGTTCGGGACAGACTGTATATAAGCTTATAGTAACCCAACTATGGTATCAGTTATAATGGATGCTCACTTGACAAAACAACTCATAAAAAGTAGACAGGCATTAAAGAAAAAATATAAAATTTTAAAACGTGGTATTACCAGTTCTCAAATACAGTTGGAAAAAAATGATGCTCCTATTACTAAACCCATCAAAGAATTGGTTACTGCAATGGAAGCAAAACAGCCTTCTATTAAACGAGAAATTGTTACTCCTAAACGGGAGAAAGTGTCCTCTCCTACATCATTGACTTCTCTAAGATCTGAAAATACCATCTTTTATATCGGAAAACCTAAGCCCTATCAAAAGAAATCCATAAAATTTTAGACAATTAACGTTTATTGTACCACCTGTAATGGATAGTACCCGTATAGAATCTACTAATTTTACAACGAATGAGACAACATTTAGAACTAGAAATAGTGACGAATTAAACAGAACACTCGAAGATCAATATATAGATCAGATTTCCCAGTTTTATCGGACACTTTCGTCACAGATTATATCCAAATGGGTCACATGGGTATCCAAATTGGGTATCCGATCAGTGGTGGATCCAGAAATTTTTGTCGGGGGGTGGCATGGGTCTTGAGGGTGATTTTGATACAGGATTTATATTTTTGTACCTTTACGAGATTGATATCAGTTGTGCCTCATGTAAGGGACCCATTATCTCAATAATTATTTTAAGCATTATTTTAAACCAATGAGAAGTTATTAAAACCCAAATAGGTATTACTGTATTCATAATTATTAATTTTTTTAAAGAGCACTCTAAAAAGGCTTCCGCATAATTCTACACTTACCCCTAGAATAAATGAGTTATCATTTCAAGTCTTGATTTGCTGCTTATAGGGTAGATGGGTTTTAAATTATTTTTTTAAGATTATTTGATTGATATTTAATTTTGTTTGGGGGGTCATTACCCCCGTGACCTTCCCTCCTTAGATCCGCCACTGCATCTCCTCTTTTTAACTTATTATTAATGCTACTCCTCCAAATGAATGCAATTAAACAAAATTTATAATATAAATAATAAGTCTACTTTATTAACATTAAATCAGTCTACTTAAATTAGCTTATAAAACACAGCACGACCAACAATACAACGTTAACACTTAAAAATACTTTAACTTTGCCGGAATTATTTGAACCAGTTCCCGGAACGTAAATAGTTCCTTTATCTCCGAATGCTCCCTCTTCTCCGGTGCTTTCATCAGTATGGCCATTACCTCCGTTGCACAAATCGGACTTACAAGCCCTGTAGTAGGTCCTATGAGTAGCATCTTCAATGATTTTATTTGAGTACGTTGGTTTGTCGAGGCAAGTTCTCGTTATCGATTGGAGCTTGTTTCTAGGATCCTACAAAGTTAACAGTGCTTTAGTACAATCTAATGATAAGAGAAAAGTTGGTAGGTATTAGAAGTAAGTATACAAAAATATTTTATCACAAGATAACGATCGTCAGAAAGTTGACCCCTAAAAATCATACGAACAAGCTGAATTTTGCAGAGAATATTAATTTTCAGATCCTAAAAAAGATGCAAAAAAGTTTACCACTTTTACCCCCGGGCTTCTCACTAAAACCCCCTCGCAGGGAGGTAAAAAGGTGAAAAATTTACGTGATTTTTGTCGATAGGTCACTTAAATCAAAAGATATCGAATTTTTACCGTCGAGCTGATACAAATTTTATCGAACATTGATTTCGCGTGCGTAACTTACATGCAAAATCGACGGTTGCTTCAAGCTTTATTTCTAAGAGAACAGTTCATTCTACACAAAAGTGCTAATAATCATTTTTGTTTAAAATTATCTCAGCTACATTTTTTATTTGAAACATTTTTTTCTAAGGCGTACAGATTCTTGGTTAATGGATTTTTTTGCGTTTCTACCTTAATACGAGGGGGGTTTTAAGGGGACGCCCGGGGGTAAAAGTGGTAAACTTTTATGCACCTTTTTTGGTGTCTCAAAATTAATATTCTTGGCAAAATTTAGCTAGTTCGCATGATTTTTAGGGGTCAAATCTCTGACGAATGGACTAGGGGACAAGTCCTTTAACAAGGTGGACTGACGATTTCGGCGTATACAAACTTGATGCAAAGTGCACAGAATAGAGAGATATGAAAACATTCGAGGAAAGCTTACGTCTAGCAGTGGACAAATTTATAAGCTGAATGATAAAGTAATCTGAAGACTGATGTAATCCTAGTTTCGCCTGAAATTAATCACCAACACATCTGTTCTAGTTTTCTCCATCATACAATATCACATATTCAATTTTATTATTGAGTATTCATCACAGAATCTCTCTAATTATCCTATCATACGCTTTCTTAAGATTAAGAAATACCATCGGAGTGTCAATCCATATAATTTTTCATTTGCTGCCTTAAAATCAACCTAGCCACACGGCAGTGGGTTTAATTATACTCACCTTGTAGTACTGTCTCACTACATAGCAGTATTTTTTGTCGCATTCTAGTATATCTGTGTCTTTTGATCCAGGATCATCTAAACAGTGTGTATCTGCATCGTCCTCGGTCGCAGAACACGCATAACATTTCAGAAAAGCTGAAAATAGTTACATCTGATTAAAACAAATTCGTCTAACGTTAAGAAAATTTAATAAAACATTGTATGACAGGGTTCGATAATAAATAAATTGTAATTTAGTAGAACTTTCATTGAGACAAACTTAATATAGAGTCAAAGAACAAAATGTGGGAGTAACGTCCGTTAAAAATTTGAATTAAGTTCGAAATAATGATTCGAAAAAAAAAGTCGGTCAGATAGCCAAGCGGGCTAGGCGGCCGATTCTCACTCGCTTCACTCCGAATGGATCAGTGGATGTGGGTTCGAGCTCCAGCTCGGTGTACAGAAAAATAAAAACGGCTAACGCAGCAGTTTAAAATTCTAGATGAATCTGTGGCTTAGACTATATGTTGGTGTCTGATCGGCCTATGGTGGAGCAGTACGGCAAGAGATAAGGGCTTGCGGCTCGGTATGGATTTAACCCATTCGCTGCCAAACTTCGCTTTTTAAATTTTATAGCACCTGCAGGTCAATTTTGTGTTCTGAACTTATAGAAAAATATTTAAAAAATTCTAAAACTTTTCACAATAGCCCTGTGTCTAAAAAATTTTTTGTTCCAATTTTGGAACATGGCCGTAAGTATATAAAAAAACATCAACGTCAATTTAAACTTAAACATTTATTGATAAAAAAATGTTAACATTTTGAGAGGGTCTATATATTTTTTTCATCAAAACATTTGAAACGATTAATAGGATATACATTAATTTTACAAATAACGCATCCAAATGTACAATCCACATCCAAACCGTATTTGATACATTCTCAGACAAAAATTTAAACCCATATCTAATAGGTTTTTTGAATACGCTGTTTACAGCTATACTGGCTGTAGTAAGGTACCACGGATTCATCAACAGATAGTGATATGGTTTCACCAACCGGCACATATTTTTTAAATAAATTATTTAAAGGTCCCATGAGTGGTCTTATTTTAGCAAATTTATCATTTTTTTGTAGCTGAGTGTTATCTGAAAAATGTAAATTTTGCAAAATTTCTTAAAACCTATTTCTCGACATTGCGCTGGCGATTGCTTCGTTTCTGAGATCCAAATCCAAACTCCAGTACATATCTTTTCTGGTCCTTTGAGAATAACCGTAAATCAGTAGAACTACAAAGAATAATTTGAGTTCTTCAATCGTAACCTAAAATGATGTGTTTTGTGTCGGGCATACTTTATAGTCTCGTCTTTTATGCATTCAAAGACATTCTCACATCAAAAAAGTGTAAAGAAATCGATTGCACTTTCACAGTGAGCAATATTTGGATTTGGAAGTGAGATATTTTCTCGATGTTTATCTTGGGACAAGTCATCTCTTTGTTACTCGTTTTGTCTATTTGATTGAGCCTTACTCATTGAAGTTCATTATTGCTCGTCGAGAACATATCTTCAGCCTCTTTTGTCTAACATTGTAAAATAAGAGTTGCTTTAGCTGGGTGTTCAGTATCTCTGATAAAAACTTATCAGAAAAATCATTGAAATTCACATCATCCGATGATTCAGAATCTCCATCAGAATCTTCCGCTGGAAGATAAATGTATATGTTTTCAGAATCAAACTGCTTCTCATGTAGGTCATCGATTAGATTGTTCAGAGTATCAGCTGAACAACTCGTGTTCTTTACATAAAATGTTTTCACATCCATAATTCCAAACTAAAAAGGAAAACCTCAATTAGCAACATATACAGCCAAGTTCCATTTTTGGAACGTACAAAAACTAGAGGTTACTCGGTATATTCAATTTAAGGTTAAGCATTAAAACGACACAGATATATTGTATAAGCGTATATTATTACTAAAATTTACCCCGATCGCTATATTTCACAACAGAAGATAGCTATAATCAAGCTAGAGGTTATACAATTGCACCTTCCTTGAAATTTTGATATGAATCACACAACAAAAGCCACTTACACGAAACCAGTGGGTAAATTCAGTATGCACGTGTTCTTTTGACACTACCGAACACAAATAGTTTATCAGATTTAAGACCAACAGTTACATCTTGTAACCAGCAGCGAAACTAACAATTGTTCCAGATTTTGAACATGGCAGCGAATGGGTTAAGAAAGGGAAATCAGCAATAGACGCAGTCAGTCGGATCACGGAATGAACTGTCATAAAAAATGCCTTTAACTGCTCGAGCTGGAGAGTTATAAGTGAAATACTGGAGAAATTGGAATTATCCCCATACCTCCAAAACATAGTGAGAGAATACTTCTCAAGTAGATAGATATACTCCATCTACTCTGAATCCAAATAACGCCAGACAAGATTCGCCTGGTATGGTCTTTAGAAGATTTCCACTTCCCCACAAAAAAATACAAATGCAAATGCGATTGGTAAATGTGTCAAATATCAAAAATGTACTTAGTTTGATCATCGAACAACGTTTGATGCAGAAAGTACGATTGACAAAGATGCCCGTCTAGGCCTAATGTTCCGGCCTGGGAATGAAGTCGATTATGACATAATTGACAAAATAAATATAATTGATTGGTTTTTCGTCGAATTTTATATACTAAAATTATTTTTTAGATATTTTACAACCTAAGAGTATATGTTTTCCTACTTACTTGAATAAAATTTATCTATTTTTTAACTTCCAATGCTGACGATTTATCTCAAAAACATGCCTCGTATCATATGCCACACATACGACATTTACAGTTGACAAACATTCAAAATCTTAACGGTTTTTGTTTACAGTTTATAGAAGCTTATAATACGAAGGATTATGTACACACTGGCTGTCTGACTCCGAAAACCAACATTCACCTTGGATGTACCTTTACTTATCTGAGCATATATGTTTATCAACACTGCATATACCTACCTACCTCCTCAATGGCATATCCAGAAATTTTTGTCAAGGGGGTCATGGGTCTTGAGGGCGATTTTAAGCGATATATTAAACAAATGAGAACTTATTAAAACCCAAATACCCTTCGGGTGCAAAGAAGGGTACAACATTAAGGGGTCTTAAACTTGCAACACTCAATACACTGCAATACACTTACAATGTAAGTGTAAACATTAATGAATGTATTAAACATTACTAATAAACTCTATCTTATCGTTGGATATCCGATATCAATTTGTAAAAACATTGACTCTCGGAATTACAAGTATGAGGCGTAGAGAAGCCTTTGAAATGTTCGAAGGATGCTGAAGATTTCGTGGACAGAGTACGTGACCAACAACAAGGTGCTGAGAAGAATGAGGACCGAGAGAGAACTAAAGATTGTAAACAACAGAAAAACGAGTTATCTAGGACATATTTACAGATGAGAAAAATATAACTTTCTACGACTTATAATGGAAGGGAAAGTAGAAGGAAAAAGAGGTCCAGGACGAGGAAAATTCTCCTGGCTGAAGAATGTAAGAGACTGATCAGGCATGGACACACATTCGATACTAAGAACAGCTCAAGATAGAGAGCAATTTGCTGTAGTTATTACCTTTCCGTAATGAAGAAGGAACCTTAAGAAGAAATGTAAACAGAATTTTATTTAAATTAATTTATTCAACAAAAAACATAATATAATTTAAGAATAGTTATTTCTATTATTAGGCTACAACAACAGCCGGCAACTAGTGGCAAATAAAAGTTCAGTGATTAAAAATACTGTAAGAATGAGATAAGTAAATATTATATAATTTTATAAAATTTATGATTCTTGCCTATCCGATTTAGCAAATCGCTCTATGATTGCATCAACATCTAGAGAAATTTCAGGATGCACATTGATGAGTGCTAAACCAGTTAACTTTCCTCCGAAGTTCTATTTCTAAGCAAAGTCTTTAGACGCTTAAGCGTAGAAAAACTACGCTCTGTTGTTACACTGACTGGCAGTATCCATTATTTTGCACGACTCTTTTCCACTTTTGAATCCACAGTGAAAACTCTTGTTCTACTGTGGAATATGCAGTAGATGGTCCAATAATATCCTGGAAGGTGGTGTGTTATCGGTTTAGGTAAAACAACTTTAAAGATTAAATAGATTCATAACTTTCGGTGAAAGTCGTTCTTCTAAATCAGTTAAGATATTGTCTAAAAGGGGTAAATAAATAGATCTTCGGAAACATTTTTCGCAAGAGTTAGCAGCTTGTTTTTGACGAGAAACTATACGAGGCATCTTCAAGTCAATGTCTAGTTGTTCAGCTATGTCCTTTACTTCATAGTAAAGTTTGCTAAAAACAGATTCAGCATTTGATCTTTTATTTTGAAGAATGCATTTAGTGTCCTCTATGGCCTCAGTAGCCTTCTCCAAATCTAATTTTGGTGATTGAAGAAGACGACTAAGTGATACAGTTGTACCTAAAAAATCACTAAGATAAACTACTGAAATAAGAAATTCTGGGCTCCTAATAGTTTGCATTAATGAAAATGCATCAGCTGACATTTTACTGTCCTTCCACGTAGAAATTGTTTGGGGATCGTTGTATATTTTGATGATTGGTTCGCCCTGGAACTGAAGATGATCTTTATGCCTTTCAACTCAACGAGTTTCACAAATACCTTAGACAGCAGTTCCCAGTTCCTTTATTTTTATTCACTAACATATCAGACAGAGCTAATGCAACACAATTCGCTTTGATATTATTTATTATAGAGAAATTATAAAATGTAGCACACAGTCTCAACAATTATAATACATATTCAAATTACAAACAACCAATTCCTAGAAAAAACTGAAGATAAGAAATACCTAATACAAAATAAAAATGTGCTGATTTGGTACGAAAAGTCATGTCATCTACATTGAATGAGAAATAATGTGTGGGCGGTAATTCTATCTCATCGATAATCGAACGATTCTCTGGCACTCGATTGAGCAATTGACAAAATTTGAAAATCGCGTAACTCTGAATTCGCGGAAGTCGGGGTAGCGTTAGTCGAGGTAGGGGAAGGTGAGGTAAAACGGGATACTTAACGTTTGAGGCTGTATAACACCGAAACTCTGTATTGGAGGCTACTCATATTTTGGCACAGTGAAAACTTATTATTTTTGTATTAAAAGCACAAAAAAAGATTTTTTTTATAAGTGTATAAAAAAGTTATATGCAAAAATTTGACACCAATACAATTTCCCATTTTACCCCCACTGTGTGGGTAAAACGGGATACACCGTGGGGGTAAAATGGGATAGGATTTTTCTATGTTATTTTAATTAATTTTCTCTTTTTTTAAGTTTTTTTTTTATTTTTATGCAAAATACAACAACTTAAACTCAAAAATTCAAAAGGAACGAAAAAGAGCAATTAACTAAATAAGTAATACTACTGTTATATAGCAGTTTGTAGGACTCAGCCCATTTTTCACAAGCCGTCCATATCTGCGACCATTTTTGTTCGATTTGGTTTAAAGATTTCCCTGTAAGCAAAATTATCTGGTCGTCAGCAAAAGCTTGTACTATGTCATAGTCGGTTGTAGCGTTTGTTTGCTCTATGGTGTCGAACCAAGACTCCATCAGTAGAATCCACAGGATGGGGCCCAGGCCCGACCCCTGAGGGCAACCTTTTTCTGTCTTGTCCTGTATGTTTTCGGTCGTGATTGTGCGGTTTTCTAGAAAGTTCGTGCAAAGTCTAAGTATATTGTGTGGTGTGTGTGCTTCGTGTAATTTGTTTTTTATGGCTGGTATCCATGCTGAATTAAATGCATTCTGAAGATCCAGCGTTATTATTAGTGTATGTAGTTTGTTTTGTTTGTTGAAGTTTATTTTGTCTATCATTTGTGTTATGGCGTCTATTGTCGAATGTCCTTGTCTAAAACCAAATTGGTTTTTATTTAGTTTTCCGTTTGTTTCTAAGTAGTGTGTCAGTCTTCTGGCCGTTAATTTGTCCAGGATCTTCCCCAGTGTTGGAAGGAGGCAGATCGATCTTTTGCCCCCGTCTTTTTTGGGCAGCCAGACCATGTCCGCCCTCTTCCAACACTCTGGGAATTCACCTGTATGTAGACAGTGGTTGTACAGTTCCGTTAGTAGTTCTGGTTTTATATTGTGAATGATTTCAACTATTTCCTTACTGAGTCCATCAGTGGCCGTGGCTTTTTTGTTTTTCATGTCTCGTATTGTGGTCTGTATCTCGTCTTGTGTAAAATCTATGTCATTTTCTGTATTGTGTATGTATACTTTCGTTCTCAGTGTTTTGTGTGTGTCAGTCGTTTTCTTCGTTGTCTTTTGGGAAGTATTTCGTGTGTAGGTATTTTATCGTGTCCTCCCTGTTTGTTGTATATGTTCCATCTGATCTTTTGATGGTGTTTATTGTGCTATTACTGTCTTCTCTTTTTTTGATTATTTTGTAACCTAGGTTCCAGGGATTGTCTGGGTCGTGATTCGTCAGGTACTGCCTAATTGCTGTTCTTTTTGCCAACTTAATGGCGTCTTTATATCTTCTTTTGTTTATTGTGTATGTTATTTCGTCTCTTCTTCTGTTAATGGGGTCTCTTTCTTGTTGGTAACGTCTTCTACTTTTATTTGTTTCTCTTTTTAGTCTGTCTAGCTCTTCATTCCACCAAACTTGGTTTGGCTTCCTGTTTTTTGCTATTCTCCTCGATGCTTCCTTTGTGATTTGGATAAAATCTTTCTGAATGTTTTCAGCTTTTAGGTTGGTAGTACCTGACAGATCCCAAGCCTTTGTGTTTATGAGTACGTTTAATTTGTTTTTGTCTATGTGTGCTACGTTAAGTTTGGGTTTGTTTGTGTTTAGGTTGTGTTGTGTATGTCTTTTAATGTTAAAGGTAATGTATTGGTGGTCGCTAAGAGTTTCCTCCTCCGCGACCATCCAATCAATCATTTACCGACATGTTTTTAGTTAACGTCAAGTCTATCCAACTTTTCCCCCTCAAGGTGAGAAAAGTTGGAGGACTATTGTGTTTGTTGTGTATATATATGTGTTTTGTGGTTGTCCAGTCTATCAAGTTTTGTCCTCTGGTGTCGGTTATGTTACCTCCCCAGCTTGTGTGTTTCGCGTTAAAGTCACCTGTGATTATTGTCTTGTTTGTGTCGGTTTCTATTAGTGTTTTGTGTTTGTTTAGTATATTGTTGTTGTCTCCTCCGGGTGGATCGTATATGTTTGTGATTGTATATGTAGTGTTGCCGGATTGGAGGTGTACAGTTGTTGAATTTTGGTCCGTTCTGTCTGTTATTAATGTAACTTGTTTTGTGAGTTTTTTGTGTACTAGTATGGGCGCTTTTGAGATTTTGTATAGCCCTACTGCGTTATATTTGCTATTTTGCCAGATGTTATGGCCTGGTTCCTGTACGAGGGCTATATCTATCTTCTCGTTGTTCATTTTATTTATCAGTTTGTCTATCGCCTCTAGACCTCTTCCAGCGATAAAATGGATGAAAGAGGTCATACTGGTGTTGTGTTTACTGTGTGTGTGTTTAGTTTAGTGTGAGTTGTGTTTTGTCTTGTTTTTTGTCTTGTCTTGTCTTGTCCTGTTTAGTGTTCGTAGTCCGTTTGTTGTCTGGCTTCTTCTAGTTTTTTCATTTGTATAGGGCATTTTGCATCTTTAGCCATGTGCGACCTTGGTGCTAAGCCCATAATCTGGCAATTTGCGCAGTTAAAAACTTTACTTGAGCATGTTGTTCCTTCATGTTTCCCTGCGCATTTGTAACAGATCGGGTCCTTAGCGGTGCAATATTTTTTAGAATGGTTGTACTTGCAGCATTTGAAGCACATAATTACTCGTATGTACTCCGTAACATAGAATTTTGTGAGGTCGAAGTAAATGTAACCATTTTTTAATATGTCTTTTATGATCCTTGTTGGACCTTCCACTATTACATTTTCAAGCCATGGATTTCTACATGGCTTGGAGTGTATGATTTTTAGGTTTTCGAGTTCGTCGCCGAATTTCTCGTCGAGCGACTCGTTTTCTGCTCTAATAGCCCTTGCAAAATTTTCTCTTGTCTGTCCCTTGTCCATACCCGTTATCATAAGTAACGAGTCTTTTGTTCTTGTCACGTCTGTTGTTGTTATGCTGTTGCATGTGGCCGTTTTTTGTTTCAGTTCTAAGTGTTTTGTCCTGTCTTCTGTAGAGATTATTATGGTGTTGTCGTCTCTCGTTCTTTTGATTGACATATTCTCTAGGTCTTTGGGTTTAATGGTCTGTCTTAGTTTGTCCATGAGCTTTCCGTCGTTTCCTTTTAGTTTTATCATCGTATCGTATTTCCTTTTGGTTTTTGGCGTGGTCCAAGGTTGTTCTTGCTGTGGTTTTGATACGGTCGTTTTTGTAATCGTAGCATATGTTCTTGTTGGTTGTGTATTTGTTGTGTTCTGTGTTTCCGTGTGTTCGGTTGTGTGTGTGTTCGGTTGTGTGGATGGGTGTATATTTTGTGTGCTTTTGTGCGTGGATGAGTGTGTGATCTCTTGTGTTTGTGTACTTAGTATTTGTGTAGGTTTTGGTGTTGTGGCCGGTGTTTGTGTTTTGTGTGCATTTATAATTGTGTTCTTGATTTCGCTTAGCTCTTTCGCTAAGTATTTTTGCGTTTGTTGGTTTGTTGTTTCAAACTCGGTTGTATTCTTTTTATTTAATAGGTCGATTAGGCTGTCCTGTAGCTCAGTGATTTTGTTTTCCTGAAGATATAGCTGCGTTATGAGTGCGTCATACATCTCAATGAGCTTATTGGTGTTGTCCAGGACATTTATTCTGTCTTTCGTATTGAACGATATTTTACCCTTGCCCTCTGGTGTTGTTCTAGAGACAGTCTGCCGAGTCTCTGCTATGACTCCTACTTCTACTCATTTTTGTGGGCGCCATGGAGACGCGTGGCGCGTCCTCGTCCATATTTGTCGTTACACTCGTGTTTATTTGTGTTTTCACTTGTCAATGTAGAGATTGTGTTTATTTATAAAGTTTAAAAGTTTTAAAATGTCAAAATAAAAGTTTTATTCACTATGCACTATCAGAGTATATATATTAAAATATTAAAATGTCTTAGAGTATATGCAAAGTTAATGATTTCGATAATAGAGTTCAATAATTTTATTTAATTTGATAATAAAGTTCAATAAATTTAAATAGTTTAATTTTGATGTCTTATATTGTTTCAATGTTAGTTTAAAATTTTAAAAACTTACATAAGTTCATCTTAATCCTTTTTGCATTAGCACTATAACTTAACTTAAAGTTATTTTTAAATTTCACTTAACTATTTTTATTATTATTATCACTAAAACTTAATTTAACATTGTCACTTAAACTAAAGTTTTTATTTGCGCACGAAAATTCGAGTTTATAGTTGTCTATACATGTTTATGACGTAATTTTAATGTTAATCGCGCGCTTCCCGTTTAGAAAGGAGCTGCATAGTCGGTCCGCCGGCTAGGTACCGAACGCGCAACTGGATGCGCGGACGATCGCACGTGCGAGCGGGCGGCTGCTCCCGATATCCTCTCCTCGCGGTGGTCACTGACTAACTAAAAATTATACCGTACGCGCAACTGGTTCGCGCATTCTGTTTCATGCGTGTATGCGGGTCAGATGTGCGGAGCGTAACACGTCTGATCGCTTCGGAGGTCGGAGAGCAACTGAGAAACTCCGAGGAGTGTGCAAACCAATCGTGGCCCTGGTCCACCCACCTTACGGCATAAGACCTGTTTCTACACAATATCTGACGAAACCATGTCAAGAGAACCCATCCCAGCACCGCACTCCAAAAACTTGCGGTGAAAGAAGGATCCCTTTTTCTTTATTGAATAAAATAACTACAAAATTTCTACAAAATTATAAACTAAACAATATCTGGTATCCTAGAACCCTAATCTATTACTATTTTCTAACATGTTTACTAATCTATCTTATCTAGCTAATGAACTTATATCTAAAGGATGGTGTCTTTTCACTTTTAGCGGGGCTCAAGTGCTGTTGGGCGTAGTGTCACTATCACTTTCAGCACTTGGGTTATTGTTGCGTTGTTGCATATCACTTCACTTTTTCCCTATGTTTATTAAAGTTTGTGACGCGTAATTATTGGCTAAGTTATTTATCGTGTTGTCCGTTGAGGTTGTTACAGCTTAACAGCCGACCGCTTTGACGATTTGGCTGTTCTGATGTTGTTTGAATGATTTCCCTATTGCCCACCTGTTGATTTTGTTCTCATTAGGTGTATAGGTGTTTCGAGCAGGTGTGGTGATTGTCTTTGTGTTATGTGTCCTGTGTGTCGTCGTCGAGGATCATTTGCTCACCCCATTCGTTGATCCATTGTGTTAGTTCTTTGTCTGTGATGTCGATGTTGGTTGGTGGGTATGTCAGTTGTTTTTGTAATAATTGTTGTGTCAGAGTTTGTCTGGCTGTTTGTCTTTGTGCTATCGTGCATGTGTTGATAACGTGGTGTTGGTCTTCGGTTGTGTTGCAGTGTCCGCAGTTTCCGTCTGTGTCTCGTAGGTTGAACCTATGATAGTATGCTTGTAAGTGTCCGTGTCCTGTGATTAGTTGTGTTGCTTTCCACGTGAGTGTTGGAGGAGTCAATCTTACAGTTTTATATATGCTGTAAGTCTTTCTCCCCTTGTCTGTCGTGTCCCATGATTGTTGCCATGCGGCCAGTCTTGTGTTCAGTCTTAGTTGTTTTATGTCTTGTTTTCTGATTACTGTGATGTCGTCTTGTGTGTTGTTGTGTGCTGTGTTCGCTAGGTTATGTGCTATCTTTAGTCCTGCGTTTTGTCTGTCTGTTTTTACTATATTGTATTGAATGTTGTGTTCAGTCATTTTTTTCAAGTGCAATTTTGCCATGTTTATTATTTTGTTTCTGTTATTTCCGTTTTGTATTTGACGTAGTGTTGCGGTCGAGTCCGTGTGGAATGTGATTGTCTTGTTTTCGTAGTCTTGGATATGCTGAGTTATTATTTCAGCGCTTTTAGCTAGGGCCCTGGCCTCTAGGCTATTTATGTCTTCACTCGATTTTATTTTGTATTTTAGTCTGTTTGTGTCCTTTTGGTTTTCAATGTATATACCGATCGCTTTGCTTTCTCTGTTGTTATCAGATTTGATGCTAGCGTCGGTATATACCTTGATATCCGGTGTGTTTATGTCTTGTCTTAGTTTTATCGTTCTGTTTGTAGGGTGTGGTGTGTCTGAAGTTTTGAGTTTTAGGTTGTTTATGCTGTTCTTGTTTTCGTTGTATGTTTTGTAAATGGCGAAGGCATCTATGTTCAGCGGTGTTGTTCCGGCCAGTACGTGTAGGGCCGCTGTTGGAGCGGTCTTATATGCTCTTGTGATCGCCCGCAGAAATGGTCTTTCTGCGGCGGCCAACTGTTTTGCAATTCTTGTGTCCTTTGCTCTTTTGCCCCAGATCTCTGCTCCGTAAAGGAGCATGGGTTTTACCGCGTTCTCATAGATTGCCTTCAACATTTTTGGTGTCCGTCCCCAGTCCTTGCCGGCGATTATAAACAACTTGTGACCAATGTCGGCTGCTTTTTGCCTGTTCATTTTCACATGGTCCAACCATAGAAGGCCCGTGTCGAAGGTCAGTCCCAAGTATTTGAGATTTTCTGACGGTGTTATTGTTTGGTTATTAATTCGAAGTCTCGGGGGTCTGGTTGGTCTGTGTGGAATGAACATGACTTCCGTTTTGTCACTGTTGTATTTCAGTTTATACGTTTTAGCCCATTTGTCACAAGCTGTCCATATTTTTGTCCATTTATTTTACAGGGTGTGGAGTGACTTCCCCGTTAGTAAAATAATCTGGTCGTCTGCAAAGGCCTGGATAGCGTCGTGTTCGGTTGTTGTTTCCGTCTGCTCGATGAAATCGAACCAGGACTCCATCAGTAATATCCATAAGATGGGTCCCAGGCTCGATCCCTGCGGGCAGCCTTTTTGTGTCTTGTTCGTAATGTTTTCTGTAGTAATTTTTCTGTTTTGTAAAAAGTTTGTACAAAGTTCGCGTATGTTTTGTGGTGTGTCTGATTTATGTAGGCTGTCTACTATTGTTGGGATCCAGGCAGAGTTGAATGCATTTTGGAGGTCTAGGGTTATCAGGACTGTGTGAAATTTATTTTTCTTATTTTCTGTTATTTTGGTATTTATTTGCTCTATTGCATCTATGGTTGATCTTCCCTGCCTGAATCCGAATTGATTTTCGTGGAGTTTTTTATGTGTTTCTAAGTAGTATACCAGTCTTTTAGCTGTCAGCTTGTCGAGGACTTTTCCAAGCGTTGGGAGGAGGCAGATCGGTCTTTTGCCGCCGTCTTTTTTCGGTAGCCAGACCATGTCTGCTCCCTTCCAACACTCCGGAAAATCCCCGGTATCTAGGCAGTTGTTATATAGATTTGTCAGTATTGCTGGGTTTGTCTCGTGCAAGTGTTGTATTATTTCCTTTGAAAGTCCGTCTGAGGCTGTTGCCTTTTTATTCTTCATGTCCATTAGTGTCTGTTTTATTTCGTCTTCGGTGAAATGTTTGTCGTTGTTCGTGTTCTGTCTGTATTGTTTCCGTCTAAGCTCTTTGTGTGCTTCGTCGTCTTCTTGTTCGTTGTCTGCCGGGAAGTATTTTGTGTGTAGGAACCGTATTGTTTCCTCTCTGTTTTCTGTGTATGTACCATCGGGTTTTTTTATAGTATTTAATGTGTGGTTGTTGTTTTCGTTTCTCTTTATGATTTTGTAGCCGATATTCCACGGGTTGTCTGGGTCGTTGTTTGTTAGGTAGTCCCTGATGGCTGTTTTTTTGGTGGTTTTGATATTGTTTTTGTAGAGTCTCCTCTGCGTTGTATATTCAATTTCTGCTCTTCTTCTGTTGATTGGATCGGTTTCGTTTTGAAACTTTTTCCTTAAGTTATTGGTTTTCTTTCGCTGTGTTTCCAACTCTATTGTCCACCAGATTTGGGTTGTTCTTTTCCCTTTCCTTTTTCTCTTTGTTGTCTCTTGCACTATTTGCGTTATTTGGTTTTGTGTGTATCTTGCTTGCTCTAGTGCCGTTCCCGGCGAGTTCCATGTTTTTTCTAGTGTTAGTCTGCTTAGTTTTGTTTTGTCTATGTCTGCTATGTTGTATTTTCTGTGTGTGTTGTTACTGTTGTTTTGTTGTTTTTTGGTGCTGAAGGTGATGTACTGATGGTCGCTCAGAGTTTCCTCCTCATTGACCTTCCAGTCCATCACCCTCAGATCCTTCGCTAGTGTTAGGTCTACCCAGCTTCTTCCTCTTGTTGAGAGGAAGGTCGGAGGGCTGTCATGTGTGTTGTTAATGTATATGTTGTTTAATGTCGTCCAGTCTATAATGTCTTGTCCTCTATTATCTGTTATGTCCCCTCCCCAGCTCGGGTCCTTCGCATTAAAGTCGCCCACGAGCAGGGTCCGGTTTCTGTCGTTTTCTATGTTTAGTTTTTGTGTGTTTAGCGTGGTGTTTGCGTCTCCTCCAGGTTTGTCGTATATGTTTATTATGGTAGTGTCAGTGTTGTTAGCTCTAAGGTGTATAGTTGTGCAGTTGTCGCTGGTTCTGTTTGAGATTAATGTTACTTGTTTGGCTAGCGTGCGCTTTACGAGTATGGGCGCTTTCGTTGATTTGTCTGATCCTAGAGTGAGGTACTCAGTGCTCTGCCACGCATTTCGTCCCGGTTCTTGTAGTAGTGCTATGTCTATGTCGTCCTTTTGTAATTTATGTAGTAATTTATCTGTCGCTTCAAGGCCTCTTCCGGCATTAAATTGTATAAAAGAGGCCATGTAGTGATATTGTGTTGTGTGTGTGTGTGTGTTTTAGTAGTGTTTAAGTTTTGTTGTTGTGTGTGTGTGTTTTAGTAGTGTTTGAGTTTTGTTGTTGTGTGTGTTTTTAGTCGGAGTAGTTAGTTTGGTGCTTTTGTTCTTCCAGTTTCCTGATGAATATCGGGCATTTAGGGTCCCTGGCTTGATGTGTACGAGGGCTTAAGTTCATAATTTTACAATTAATACAATTGTAGGTTGTCGCCTTGCAGTTTTTGACATCATGTTTGTTGCCGCATTTATAGCAAGTTGGGTCGGCCTCCTTGCAATACTTCGTGACATGGTTATATCGGCAGCACCTAAAGCACATACTAATGCTTATGTGTTCCTGCACATAACATTTTGTTAGGTCATAATAAATGTATCCTGTTTTTAGGATCTCCTTAATTATATTTACCGGGCCTTCTATGTATAGGTTTTCCCTCCATTGGTTCCTGCAAGTTTTTCTGTGCACTATTTTTAAGTTATTTAATTCGTCTTTGTATTTGTCGTCTAGTTCGTCGTTTTCTGCCTTGAGTGCCTGTAGGAATTGCTCCTGCTCTTGCCCTCTCGGCATTCCGGTAATGATTAAGGTTGGGTCTTTGGATTTTGTTATATCTTTCGTTTCAAGTTTCTCGCAGGCTGTCGTTCGATGCTTGAATTTTTCATGTTGTTTTCTGTCCTCCGTGGTTAAGATTATGGTGTTTTCATTCCGTGTTCGTCTTATTGTTACGTTTTCGAGTTCCGTTGGCTTAACAACCGTCCTCATTGTATCCATTATCTTGCCGTTTTCTCCGTTCTTAAGTTTGATCATAGTGTCGTATCTTCGTTTCGTTTTTGGTGTGGTCCATGGTTCTTCTTCCGGTTTCTTTTTCGGCACGGTGTCTTTTGTGATACTAGCGTAGGTTTTTGTTTTTTTTCGTGGCTCCTTGTGTTTCTATGGCTGTTGTGTTGTCCTGTGTGGAATTTTGTGTGTGTCTGTGTTATTGTCTGTGCGTGTTGTTGTGTGACATTTGGTGTATTTAATAAATGCGGTTTATTTAATATGTTTTTTATTTCTTTCAACTGGTTATTAATTGGCAAAATTTTATTCTCTAAATCTAGAACTTGTGCCTTGCCGCTGGATAGACTATCGATTAGTCTATCCTGCAGTTCGGTAATTTTATTCTCTTGAACGTAAAGGTGGGCAATAAGATTATCATATATCGAAATAAGCCTATCGGTATTCTCAATAACTGTCATGCGGTCTTTACTATTAAACTGCAACTTACCTCGGCCTTCCGGTGTTGTACGGGATACTGTTGCGAGAATTAGTTCCTTGATTTCTTGGATTGTATCAGCATTCTGCATAATAATGTCTCTGGTTTGTCTATTGTCGCGGTTGTCTTCTTGTTTGTGTCCATGGTTTCTTCGTCGGTTTCTTCCTCTGTGCTGTAGTGTCTCGTTCGTCTGGTGGTCGGTGGTGGTGTCCTTCTTAGCCCCATTGAGATTTTGGGCTGTCCCTGATGGTCGTCTTCTTCGGCGAAGTTTAACGAAGTCGCCATTTTTCGTTGGTTCGCACTGTTTTCACTGCACTTTTTTTTCACTTTTTCCCAATTGGTAAACAGGGAGAAATGAAATTTTTGCAAATAAAAACCAGATTCGAGGTATTTCTCGAATCTGGTTTGTTGTTGAACTACGCGTTACAAGTTACTTTTGTCCGTGTTTATTAATTTAAAATTTTTATAAGCATAAAAAAAGCTGGATCCGAGTGAATACTCGGCATCCAGCTGTCTTAAAGTTTTAAGAAAAGTTTTTGGAGCAAATACTCCGGCGTGCTCTTGTCGATGCTCGCTGCTTCGACGGTTAGTCGGCAAATGACTTATTTGCTTCAACTGCGCATTTGCTCGCGCACGACCAATCCGAAATATCGGTGGGCGTGGCCACACGTGCAGCGCAGCGTCCGCCTGACACTTTTCACTTCGATCACTTTTATCACACTGGCACTTTTTGGTCACTGCGCATCTCGGCGCGCGCCTTTTAACTCCTACGGTTCGTGCGTGTAGCTTTTCAGAGCGTTCGCCCGGACACGTCCGCTCTGGTCGAAGTCTCGCAGCAAACTGATGTTTAAGTGAGGATCAGACCGGAAGTCCCGATCCTCATCCCCGCCTATTATACACTACTCGTACGGTCGGAGCATCCACCGAGGATACGTCTCGACCGCCGCTCGTGAGGCGGAGCGAAGGTCCTTCGCCTCTATCCTCTTCCTCGTGGATATTTGTGCGTTCTCGTTCACACTCGTCGAGAAGCTTGTGTATTAATTTGTCAGTGGCCTCTAAGCCTCTTCCTGCATTGAATTGTATGAAAGAGGCCATGTTGCTGTGGGTTTTGTGTTTTTTTTTTAGTTTTAGTAGTTGGACTGACGTTTTGCTCATTTTTTAATGTAAATGGGGCATTTGGTGTCTCTTGCCTGGTATGTCCTCGGGTTCAAAGATTGGCGACTTCTGGCAACATTGACTTCCTTCAACCATTTTATGAACATTTCTGCTATGTCGTGAATCTCTTGGCTTACTTCTTTGGCTACATATCTTTGGACACCTGTAAGACATTAAGATGATTAATTAATGATAAAAACATGTTTTTGAACAAGTGTTGTATTTATAAACTATTTCCCATCGCCAAATATAGACCGTGCTAAAATGTCTGCTCATAATGCTCCCTAAATACCCCGAAAGTCCTCCAATGATTCCTGATATATTGCAGGATAGTCTGTCGCCAAGCCCTACAGAGTCACGAAAACGTTTCACACTTCCACAAGGAAACTAAATTCCTGTAGCTGGCTGTATACCATGTATCACAAAAAAATTATTTAACATCCTTTATAAAAGGTATATAATTAAAACACCCAATCGGGCTAATACGAGCACTTAGGACATGTGATGAGAGGGCAAAAATACGCATTATTACAACTTATTATGCAAGGCAAAATCCGAGGAAAGCGAAATGTGGGAAGACGAAGAATATCCTGGCTTAAAAGGGAATGGTTTGAATGCAGTAGTGCAGAACTTTTTAGAGCGGCAGTCAACGGAGTCCGCATGATGATTTCCAACCTTCGATAGAAGATGGAACTTAAAGAAGAAGAATCAGGCTATATCACAAAAGTTTTTGGAATCTATGTAAGACCCTACATGCTGGTCCTGAGACAAAGTGTCTACGAGGACTTGTGAGAGTTGCTATCAACAAGTCCTCGTAGACACTTTGTCTCAGGACCAGCAACCTCATGTAGAGTCTTACGTTGCCATGTTATTAATTCCACTGGTAACTTTAACATCTTGTCTTAACACATAAGATCAAATAATGTAACCTAAATTTAAACTAATAACATTTAAAGGGTTTTTACCCAAATATTTAGTGGCTCAAAACATCTACACCTAGACACACTGATGATGGAATATAGATTCCGAAAACGTTTTGTGATATAGCCCGATTGGGTGTTTTAATTATATACCTTTTATAAAAGATTTTAAATAAATTTTTTGTTTCACACTTCTCCGAAATCTTCCTGCAATATTCACAGACATCTTGAAATATTCCAGAGCACAGCAGAAATGCTCCAGTTTTGTCTAAACTCTTTTGGAGTCTTTTTTAGAACTTCGGGAAACATTCAAAACTTTTGCAATATTCACTAATCTAAAACCCTCTACGCTACTTTAAAGTCTTCAACAGACCTGTAAAACACTCCAGGACATACAAGAAGTATACCATGTCGCATTAAATTGTTTCAGATTAATAATTCTTCCAGGCCTTTCAACAACATTGCAATCTGCTCTTAAGTTAGGTTCATAAATCTTTGAAACATTCCAATATATACCACAAATATCTCATGCTGCTCTGGTTCGTCCAAAGCACTCTAAAATATTTCAAACAGACCTGAAATCTTAAGTCTCCAAAAACATTCCAGGTTGCTACGAAATTTTCCAGTGTCCCCAAAGCATTTTAAACTGCTCTAAAGTATTGCAGAGATCTTCGAAAGATTCTAAGACAGACCAGAAAAGTTTCATGCTGCCATAAGTTGCATTTGATGATGCCCCAAACTCCTCTAAAGCCCTCTAAAATATTCCAAGCTGTTATGAAATCTTCTAAAAACCTTTAAGACTTTAGGTCCTAGTCTGAAGTCTTCTAGAAGTCCCTACAGCACTTCAAGACAAATCAGAAATACATCAAGTTGCTCCAAGTACTTCCAGATTACTCTAAAATAATCCTGACGATGTTAAAATCTCCCAGAGTCCCTAGAAAATTTCAGAACCACCTTCTAAAAACATTAAATACTGTCCTGGCATCCCGGCAATCCCGACAAAATTTTCAATTTCTAATTTAACTGAGCTGCCACCGTGCTTAGGAGGACACGTAAAGCCGTCGGTCCCGGCTACGAAAGTAGTCGTTAAGTCATGTTAAGGGCGCTTGCGCGACCTGAAAACCCTAACACTAGACCTTAGCCAGACGGTTACACGAACTTTACTTTATTAAATTCTGTTTTGAAATCTTCATTAATCTAAAACATTTAATGCTATTCTTTAAGAAACATACCAAAAGAATTTCACGTTGCACTGAATTATTGCAGTGAACTGTAATGCTATGAAATAGCCTTCCAAAATGTTCTGAAATCTTCCACAGTACTAGTAAAATATTACAGCCTGCTTTTGAGACTTCTAGAAACAAAAAAATTGAAAGAAAGACAGTTAAGATTTGATTGCACGTATAGTGTCTCATTATATTAGCTTATACATATTTTATCCAAAAGGGAATCATCAGAGCGACTATTTACAGAATCTCTGAACGTGAAATCAATCTTTCTTGTCGAAAAGAAAGCAACAATAAAATGGCTTTAGTGTGTTCGAAAGAACAATTGTTCCTTTATGAACACTGTCAACAAATTTGATGCCCATATTATTGAATTAATCAACAAACATTCTTCATTTTTGAAATTACAGCGTATATTCGCTTGTGTTTTAAGGTATATGAGCAATCTTAGAATTCCTGAGAGCTCCTCTAGATAGCTGGGTCCTCTAACTGTCGTTGAACAGAATCAAGCGCTTTTCTTTTTGATTCGTAGTATGTAGCAGTACCATTTATCTGAAGATATCACCAGTTATCTTCTTCTAAACCTCTTAGCAGAAAAAGCAAACTATTATGTCTACATCCCTTCTTCGACACCACACACAAGGTAATACGTGTTGGAGGTCGACTACAACATTCCAATTTTGATTTTGGTAAAAGACACCCAATTATTCTCCCTTCAAAATGTCACCTTACAACCATCATAGTATTGTGAATCGGTAAAAACCTCCTTTCTGTCCTCTTTCTAATAAGAAGAAGAGAACTGACAGATGATAGACAGAATTTAATGTTAAGTGATTGAATGATTGAATTTGTATTTTGTAGTAATCCAATATAATCGGAGGAAATAAAGGTTAAATATGAAAGCAGTTTATTTTATTAATTAGCCAGATTGATGATTAAAGAAAACAAAACATTGCACGTTCTGAACACATTAGACTTCTACATACCGGACCACAAGCTCTCTTATCAGCTTTGAGAGAGAGATTTTGGCCAGGATGCAACCTGGTAAACGTGTGGTTCGTGAATGCATACAATGTTTTAAGGTAAATCCTAGACCTGAGTCACACCTCATGGGAAATCTTCCTGCTTCTCGTGTCACTCCATCTCGACCTTTTTCGATAACTGGATTAGACTATGCTGGCCCATTCCATCTACGTGATCGAAAGGGTAGAAATTTCAAAACAACCAAGGCTTACGTTTCACTTTTCGTGTGTTTCGCCACTAAGGCACTTAGAGGTAGTCAGCGATCTCACAACTGAGTGCTTCCTAGCATGTCTACGTCGCTTCACTTCGACACGTGGTAAATGCAATGAAATACATTCTGACAACACGACTACATTTGTAGGAGCTAATAATGGATTAAACACATTTCTTTCTTCTTGCGCGAATAACATCGCAAATGGTTTGTCACAAGATGGTATTCAGTGAAACTTTATACCTCTAAAATTTCCCCATTTTGGGGGTCCTTGGGAGTCTGGAATTAAATCCACAAAACAACATTTAAAAAGGATAATAGGCAACGCTTTACTAACTTTTGAAGAATTTATTACAGTATTGTGTCAGATAGAGGCCTACCTTAATTCTCGTCCTCTTTCACATGATCCCAATGACCTAACTCCTCTTACACCCGCACACTTTCTGATTGGAGACAATCTAATGACGCCACCTGATAGCCAGTTACTTGATGTGGCCGAAAACCGACTCTCAAGATTTCAACGACTACAGTCAATGGTCCAGCATTTCTGGAATAGGTGGTCCAAGGAATATGCATCCTCCTTACAAGCCCGTATTAAGTGGAATACCAATTTTCCACAATTAATAAACGTTGGCGCTATGGTTCTCATTAAAGAAGATGGAATCCCACCACTAAAATGGAAATTAGGACGAATTTCCCAACTACATACTGATGATGATCAATTTATTCGTGCCGTCCTTGTGAGGACTTCTACCAGTGAATTGAAACGTTCCGTGACCAAAATTTGTGTCTTGTCGAATTAATTTATTTTCTTTCGAACCCCTACAGTGCTTCAAGGCCGGGACTCATGTTAATGCCAAAACCGGACCTGTTCCGAATTCCAGACAGCGCGACGAAGAGTGCAGTTCGCTCGCCACGCACCGAAAAAAGAGACAGTCCACTACAAGCTATCGAGCAGCAAAGACAATCATTAAAATATATACATGCGTATCGCTATTTTTTAAAATTTTATAATAAACGTGAAATGCTCAAAACTTGCACTAATTTATTAACAGTAATAGCGTTTGATCTCATGTCTACATTGCCTATACCTCAACTTTTAACTGGGGTATGTTACTACAAAAGACAGTAAAGTTGTGGACATACTGCTTAGGTATCCACAACTTGTCAAGTAATCAGGTCCACATGTACGTTTGGCATGAAGCCATAGCATCTAGAGGACCTCAAGAGATTGGATCTTGTATACATTATGTCAAAAAATATGTTAACACGTCAAAATTAATTATGTATAGTGACCAATGCGGAGGTCAGAATAGGAATATTAAAATGTCTATTTTGTAATTACATTATACAAAACAAGGTATCAAAAGTGCAGCAAATTGACCATAAATTTTTGGTGTTGGGGCATTCATTCCGTGACCGCGACTTTGGGATCATAGAGAAGTACAAGAAAACTATTAATGACATTTATGTACCTGGAGATTGGACCAGAGTGATTAGGACAGCCAAAAAACAAAAACCATTCACAGTAGTAGAAATGACCGGCAACGATTTCGTGAGTAGTGTTCCATTAGAGAAAACCATTACTAATCGTAAAAGGACTGTCGACGGTGAATCGGTCAACTGGTTAAAAATGCAATGGTTGCGATACTCTTTAAGTGAACCACTACAATTGTATTATAAAGAATCTAACAATCTGGAGGTTATTTTTAAACATATAGACATTACGAAGCGCAATACATGTACGTTTATTGGAAAACTTCCACTTTTATACCCAAAAGGCAGAGACATTGAAGCAGCTGAATTTAGCAATCTACAAGATTTGTTACTGTATGTACCACCTTATTTACATAATTTTTATAAAAATCTAAATGTTAAAAATTTAGATCAACGTATACAAAACAATGATGATGGAGAAGATAATTTGTTATTCGCTATAGATTCCAAACACATAGTGGAAAAAATGTTTGTAAAAAAAATTGGTTAAGGGCATTGTTTTGACTTTTGTTCATTTTTTGTATACAAGTATTGAAAAAATATATTTTATACAAAACGCATTTTATTTTTTTTTATTTATATAGTGTTAGTGCAAGAGTGGCCTACAATTTTTTTTCCAAAAAGATTTTGAAAATTTTATTTTTTTGGGATATTAATGAAATTTACAAACCTAATTTAAGGTGTTGAAATGGAATACTAAGGTTAGTAATTCTTGGAGAAACAGAGAGTGATCAAATCGAATAAAACTTAAATCGTCTTTTTCTCAAAATCAGTTGGGCCACTCTTGCCCTATGCGCCTCATTTAATGCTGCAATTGTGGATTTTTGTACAATATAATAAATATTTACCTGATCTCGGTCAAAATGAGACGAGCTTTAGTCTTGATCTCCAAACATTCCACTTCGCTCAAGACTTTGTCGTTTCGCTGTCATTTTATCTAAATTTTGCCCCAGTGTCGGAAGGAGGCAGATCGGTCTTTTGACGTCATTGTTCTCGAGGTCCGTAGGTTTCAATACTGTCCTCATAGTGTCCATGATTTTGCCATTGTCTTCGGATCTTAATTTTATCATAGTGTCATACTTCTTTTTGTTTTTGGGGTTATCCATGGTTGTTTCTCGATTTATTGTTTTGGTTCTGTTGTCTTGTCTGTTATTCGCCTTTTGCGTGTTTTCTAGTAGTTTTTTGAGTTCTGTTAATTGTTGTTGTACATTGCTTTCTAGCGTGTTTTGTGTATTTTTGATGTATTTTGTGTGTCATATTGTTATGATTTTATCTTGAAACACTGTAATTTTATTCTCTTGTGCATATAAATGTGTTAATAGTGTCTCATACATTAATATCAACTTATTTGTGCATTCTACCACTGTTATGCAGTCTTTACAATTAAACTGTAACTTAACCCTACCTTCTGGAGTGGCATTGGACACTGTTGATATATGTTCCTTTATTTCCTGTATGTTTGTGGCGTTTTCTAAGACGATAATGAATATATCTCGTAGGTCTGTTGGCGTTCATTGTTTTCCTTGCGCTGCTTGTGTTGAGTTCATCATATGCACAAAGGCGTGTCTTCTTCCACTGATCTTAGTGCCTTTACCATTTTTACACTGTTGTGCACCGGGAGGTACCTTCCAAGGTCACTCGTTTTTATTCCACTGTCTCGTTTTTGTCACTTTGTTTTTTTTTATTAATTAATAAAACAAAAAGAGATTTTAATTTAGCTCTCAATTCTGAACATTTTTTGCTCTTACGCACACTCGCTCGTGCGAGAGAAGATGTCCGCTTCGCTTTGACTGTCTTCAGTGAACTGACTACTAGTGGTACTTTGGACTTTTTGTCTTCTCCTGTGGCTGTAAAGTTTGTATTTTCCCAAACATTGGGGAATGGTTCTTGTATCAGTGCTATGTTGATTCCTCTATCATTTTTCGTAGAAGTTTTTCTGTTGCTTCTAGACCTCTTCCAGCGTTAAATTGTATGAAAGAGACCATATTGTTGTATGATTTTGTTTAAGTTTCTGTCTTTTGTTTAGTGTGTTTTGTTTAGTCGGAGTAGTTTGTCTGTTGTTTGGCTTCGTCCAGTTTTTTGATATAGATGGGGCATTTACTGTCCCTTGCCTGGTGTGTCCTCGGGTGTAGCATTTGTAGTATGTTGCTTGTGACTCCTGGCAAGATTTGGCCACATAACCATACCGGCTCCATTTAAAGTAGATCGTATTCCTTAACATAGCATTTGGATAAGTCGTAATATATATATATATATATATATATATATATATATATATATATATATATATATCCATTTTTGAGTATGTCTTTAATGATTTCAATTGGTCCTTCTACTATGGTGTTTTTACGCCACACGTTTATGCACAATCGTGACCTTAGTATCTTTAGTTTATTCAGTTTGTTACCATATTTCTGTTCTAATGTGTCGTTTTCTGTTCTTATCATGTTTATGAATGTCTTATGGTCCTGTCCTTTAGGTTGCCTGTCGTACGGTTGGATCATCCTCCATGGTATCTGGACCAGCAGCTCCCCAGTAGTATCACCAAAATTTTTCACACTGAAAGTAAATCATATTTGATTTTCAGAAATAATAAAAAAATATTAATGTTAAATATTAAAAGAAATATTTAAAATGATGACAGTTTAAACCCTTATTTACATAAAAATGCATTTGCCTCATGGTTCAAGATGAAAAAACAAGAAACTTTTATCATCGAATAAGCACAAAACTGTGCTCGATATCTGCCTTTTATTTGATCAAAGTTCATTTATTCGAGCATTCAACCTTATATTAATTTGTTATTAACCTATTGAAATCGAGACACAATTTCGAGTGCACTACTTAACTAACAATGAATTCTCAATTTTCATAGGTCCAATTACCACCCACCGCAATTCCCACTTCTTAGCGTTAGTTACTTATAAAGTTCGAAACAATTTAAGAATGGAGGGATTTGTGAATGTTAGCGTGGAATACTTAAAATCAATTAAATTTTCTTCACTATCTTTAGAAGAATAATTAAGTGCTGGTCGTCCTAATCAAAAATTTGTTAATGATAAATGTACAAAATGCAAAAGTCGGGATTATAAACGATCATTTAAAATAAAGATTTATGCGAAAGTCAAAGTTAGGTTATCAAACAAAATTTTGCTGCTTTATTTTCCTGAAAACTTTTCACGTTTAGAAAGCATATTAAAAATAATATTGTGTGTACTAGTTAATTCGGTTAGTGCTTTTTTTATTTCATAAATAATATACAGCAAAAAGCCGAGGATTGCGGAAATATTTTAAAATATAATTTTGAGGTTATAATGACCAATAATTGTAGCACTTGTTCCCCAAGATCTCGGTACTGATGAAAAGCAAATAATAGCATGCGATAATTGCCGTTAAAAGATATATATTGCAGTTGCTATATTTGTGAAAAGATTTGCCAAGCTGGAAGAAGAAATCACAACTCTCAAAGAAAAGATTACATTATTGGAAAATGTAATTCACTGACCACAGTCAATTCTGTTTTTATAAAGTACAACAACGTAAAGATAGAGCTCAAAATCTTATTATTTATAAAATTCCTTACAATTTATTAATGTTTGTATTTTGAGAACGATTTCTGAAGTGAAGATTGAAACATCAATAAACTTATTTTAACCTTCAATTGTGGCTTATTACCATCAAAATAGTAATTACTTTAAAATGCCACAAGAAAATAGCTACAGAACAATTCCTGAATATAACTCTAATGTATCAACTGCTCGCATTAGCTATGACAAATCTCAGATGTGTGAGGTCTTTGGCTTACTTGGCTTACAGCAGGAAAAATCCACCATAACACATGTTGTCCCAGTTGGCAAAGAGTCCAATTACAATCAGGATAGACCAGTCAAAGTTATATGTAATGTTAACACGGTGAAACTGCCTCTTAAATCTAGTAATAAACTTCGAAATACTGTTTATAAAATCTCTAAGGCAACAAGACGGAACAAGGCAACTAAAAGGGAACTCATCATTATCAGCCGTTTTGAGTCCACTGCTGAACATACGCCTCCCGTAAATAATTCCATTGTATCCGATCTTGAGCACCCTGAATCCAGTTGTGCTGTATGCGCTTTCGACCATCTTGTTGGAACACCTTGGAGGACCACATCCTCCAACAAGAAGGAACTAGATGAAAGAAAATCTGCTGGCGATGAAAATTTTTGCTTTAGATACCGCAGTGGTATACCTACAGTTTGTGTAGTTAAACAACAAAAAAAAAACTAGTATCTGTCCCATTAACAGATTTTTATCAAATTATTACATGCATTCATACAAAGATTTCCGAAATCCTGAAAAGCATTTCCTGTTGCTCATACAATATAATTAATTATTTTAGTGGAGAGTAACTTAAATGATAACGTAACTGATTGTGAAATTAAATGAGATAGTTTTAGTATCTACAGATGTGATAGATCCCAGAGAACTAGCACGAAGTTGAGTGGCGGTGGTGTACTAGTGTTTATTAACAATAAGCTAAAATCACAAGCCATTAGTATTCGTGAAGATCAGGTTGAGCAAATCAATCAATCAATCAATCAATCAGTTTATAACGTTCTACGTCGTCTTCTGATTTCCAGTCTCCATTTATCTCGGTCGTTCCAAAGGTTTTCTTCAACTCCCCTCTCCCTTAAGTCTTTATTGATTCCTTCTCTCCAACTTAATCTCGATCTACCTTGCTTTCTTCTTCCATGCGGTGTCCAGTTTAATACTTTCTTTGGTATTCTATGTTCATCCATTCTTTGGACGTGTCCATACCATCTTAGTTGATTTATTCTGATGTCCTCTGTTATATTGTGCTTAACACCCATAATTTCTCGTATTCTTTCGTTTCTAACTTTGTCTCAGAAGTCCATTTCTGTTGCTTCTAACGCTTTTAAGTTACAACTAGCATTATCAAATTGTGGAAAATGTAGTTCTGCAGTACTCAGCACAGGACATCTATGTTTTTGGTGATTATAATTTTCCCAATGCATCATGGGAGAATGATGAGTTTGGTATAATGGTGAATTGCCCTGCAGGTGATCCACCTGTGAATATTGCTCAAGTCTATTTTTTTTAACATTGTATCAACATAATATTCCCAATAATCGTAATGTATTCTTAGATTTAGTTTTTTCTAATGTTAGGGAGCTAAATATGTGGGTTATGAATGTTGCTTAAACCTTGATGTAAAAGAAAAAAAATAGAAGTAAGTTGGTTTAAGATGAGTTATTTTATGATTTTCAGAATGGCGATTACATAGCGCTTAACAACTTCCTTGCTTCCATTCAATGCATAACAAATTATTCTATAAAGTTCTTCCTATAGGAATTGTTTACTTTGTGCCATTGAAGAAATATAGAATTTCAACTTTTCCTAAGTGGTTTTCTGCTGATCTTAGAAAACTTACTCTATAGAAAAATCATGCTCACTACATTTATGTTAATAATCGTTCTGATGGGGACTATATTAGATTTTCCCATCTAAGAGTTGAGTGTAAACAACTGTTTGAATCGTGCTTCAGCAAATATATCAAAGGTATAGACATTGGCATAAAAAATGTTCTAAAATCATTTTGGGAGTATCTTGATACTTCCAAATCAACTAAAATAACTAGTATCTTAATAATAGTATCATTAATGAAGCTATCTAGGTATAATCCACCTAACTCATTATTTTATCAAGCCCAATCAGCAACAAATTGTCAAGGCATAGCCAATTTATTTATGAACTTCTTCCAAACAGTATTCACATCTTAAATAACAAGCTTTACACACCTATCCATCCATTGAATAGCAACTTTAATATAAATATTTATTCTTTTAAGATTACCATGACTGACATTTTTAACGGCAAAGTGGGCTGCTCAATAAGCTTACTGCTGGCCCAGATAGATTACCTAATTTTTTTATTAAAAGTATGTCTCTACCCTTGTGATACAGTTTATTATATTGTTTAATAGATCTCTGGAAACCTCTATGTTTCCTTCTTCATGGACAGAAAGTTATGTTGATTGTATATTTAAAAATTGTTAGAATGACAACATTGAAAATTATCGTAGCATTTGTACACAATTTGCAATTGCTAAGCTCTTTAACTGTCTTATAGCAAAGCAACTTTCTTGGTTCTGTAAAGGCTTAATATCTCAATCACAACATGGTTTTTATTGCAAAAGATCCACTGCAATAAATTTGGTTTGCTATCAATCTGATACATTATCTCAAATGGAAGACTGTAAACCAGTAAATTGCAATATACACAGATTTTTCCAAAGCATTTGATCATGTAGACACCAAATACTTTAACTAATGTAGACTTTTATTTCGGGTTTGTTGAATGGATTAAAAACTCTACATCTGGAAGAAGTCAAAAAATCAAGATACGTTGTCATCTGCCTGACAGTATTTCAATAACATATGGAGTTTGTCAAGGTGGCCACACTTCTCCACTTCTTTTTAATATCTTCGATAGCCTAAAAGACGAAGTCTTGTTGCAAGTTTAGTCGGATTGACTATAAACTTGGTGGTGCAATCAGTAAACTCCACTTAAATGTAAAAAATGTTGTTATAAGTTTTTCTCATAAAGTGAATAGAATCAAAACAAGTACTATTAATAATCATCCACTGAATTATGTTTCTTCTATTCAGGATTTGGGTGTTATTTTCGATGAGAAGGTTACTTTCTGTGACCACATAAACACTATTTCAATTAAGACATCTAATCTTCTCAGTTTTCTTACTAGGAATTGCAATTATTTCTCCATTGATTCAACAAGATTAGTGTATTGTTGTTTAGTTAGAACTATTTTGGAATACCGTTCAGTTGTTTGGTCACCCTATTTTCAGAACAATATTAATAGGTTAGAAAGAGTCCAGCATAAATTTTTGAGATATTGTGCTTACCATGTTCACACTACTATTGGAAATCATGATTATCCCCTATCGAACAACAATTATCTTTACCCTCACTCAAGAACCAACGCGATATGTCAGGAGGAATATTTATATATAAGATCATACATGGATTTATTGCTTGTCCAAACCTGTAAAGTCAGATTAACTTTAATGTTCCCCATCAAGCTCCAAATTGCCACAATGTTTTCGATATTCCTTTCCACAGAACAACCTATGGTAGTCACAACCCATTTAAAAGATACATGGGGCTATTAAATTATCTTGATTTTGATATTTTCAAAATGACTTTAACTCAGTTAAAAAGATCTCTTGCCTTGTGATGTGTATATTGGTATTGTTGAATTTTGTCCGTGTTATATTTTGTTTGTTTTTTTAGTATGTAAGATTTTTAGTCTCATTTTTTAAACTTTTTGATATTGATTTTATATTATAAGTAATTCCAAGTTTTCAATCCTAACTGTGATATTGTATATTGTAATTTAAACTGTTAATGGGGTTATCCCATGTATTAAATAAATAAAAAAATGACTGGTTGTGTGCGTGTGTGCTACTAGCAATACTGGTAATACTCTTTACTATTTTCTGTGTTTATTATTGATGAATGAGAATGGACAAAATACAGCATTAAAGACATTTATTCATTTATCCGAAAAAATTAAAAAGCATCATCATTCAAAGTCACATATATCTGCTGAATTATGCTTCAATTTATTAAGTAACAAGATATTCAGCAACAACTAAATAGTGCATCCTGATTAAATATTAAAAAACATCAAATGAACGAATACAAAATAATAGGTAGGTCTTATCAAAAATTATAAACTGTGTCAAACTTTGTTGTGTTTTTGAACTTATTAAACTCATTAAACACTGGTATATTTACATGACATGGGTTATAAATTTTTCTACCAAATCGGATTTAGCTCTCATGCTACTGTATTTAAATGAACATAAGAGTTACTCAAAAAGATTTACCTACCTTTATTTATTTTAAAATTAGAATAGTGAACAGGGCGTATAAAAATAGAGAAGCCCCAATAGAGTAAGTATATAGAAAGAATATAATCCACATCTAGACAATCTGATACCATAACAAAAGCAGGTACACTTTTTAGGTTATTGTATGATAATAAATTTTTATTTTTTGCCCCACATTGACAGCTTATATACACAAATACAAAAAAATTACTACTGATTCTGTAACTGTGAAATGATGCCTGACTGCATTTGAAAAAAGTATTCAAAAAGAAAGAGATAATATTTACACCATAAGAGAAACCAAGTAGGCAGACATTGCTGATAGTCAACCCAGGAAGAGACAGAATAAGGATGACAGAAATTCTTACGTTTCCACTTTTATTTAAGCTAAGTTTGTGATACTATACTATCTGAAATTAAAAAAGGTATTTGCTTACAGGATGTAGCAACATTATTTTCAGTGGAAAAGTTTGAAACATACAGCTCAAATTTTCCTATATCGGCATTGGTATCAGCAATTGGCAATTATCCCATTTTAAATGAAAACAAATTAAGGACTGAATAGAAGATATGACTTTCCAGAGCAGAAAGATATTGAAATGTATCAAAACTTTCCTTAAATGTACTATGGAACGGAACCCATTTACAAAATTTTTAACAAAGCTACACCTTAAAAACAATAAATTTTTAAAATATAAAACATCTCAGAATGATAAACTATATCAAACTTTAATACAGCTATCAAGAGTACAGTAGTATTGGCATGTAAAAGAGGTCACTTATTATAAAATACCTTTTTGAAGTTATACTTCTATACGCGCGCTCCACGTTGAAAATTTGTATGGGAGTGAATCTGTGAAATCATTACATATGTAAGATAATGAGTAAGAGAGAGACAGAAGATATATTTTCTCTCTCTTCCTCTCTCGAATATAAAAATGTTCCTTTTGTATATATATTTAATATTAAATATATACATATATTATATATATATATAATAAAATATTTATTAATATTATTATTTATGTGATATGTTTTGTATTATTTATTAAATGTTCATAATTATAGTCTTTTGTATTTCAAAATAATAATCATAATAAATCACTGTATGACCCAGAACTGACTATTTTGAAATACGTTTGTGTCATGTCCTCGGTAGTATAGTAGTCAGTATTCCCGCTTGTCACGCGAGAGACTGGGGTTCGATTCCCAGTCGGGGAGGACTTTTTTATTAATATTATTACATGGTAAATTAAACATATGCGTAAATAGAAAAGTTATGTATATTATTGTCATTTTTAAATACTTATGAATGAATATTGCATTTTAATTTGTATTGTATTATTATATTGAATTATGTTACAGTGTATTGTATTTTTATATTAATAACAAAATAAGCAATGAATTTTACTGCAGAGTATGTGTAAAAAAATTTTTGCATTCAACTCCTTTCATACATATATGAAAATAAAAATATACATTTTCATCAAAATATTGATTCAATCCTTCATTTACTATACTCCTATTACAGGTCAAATGTTGTTTATTAATTGTTAGTAAGTTGTTATTAATTATGTTTCTCTTTCTGCTATGTCTTACCTATAGCATTACATATGTAATGATTGTGCAGATTGACTCGAATGCGTGTATAGAAGTGTAACTTCTACCGGCAGTCCCACTGGACTGCCACACCCGTTTTTTGTTGCTTTTCAGTTGTTTTTAAAATAAACTCATTTTGGAGAAATATTTATTTGACTTGGCAGGATGTTAGCACTCCAGACCAATCATGTAGTTGGTTCATTGATACCATAATTAGTGTGGTGAAATGGCACTGAAAAGTTTTCAGATTGTCTGTTGTTTCTACTGGGTACTTTAAAACTAATGAGTGATAACAATTGAGGGCATTCTATAATAGCATTATTGACTTTGTGCTGGTAATATAAATCTAACATTAGGTAAAATTACAATAAATATATAATTTATTGTAATTTCTTAATAAGGTCCTTTGATTTTTACAATATGATGATACTGGAAAAATTTTTACCTACGGAAATATAGCTCAAGAGGAGGCCTAGGGTGTTATCTATTTTTATATCTTAAATTGTAATATGTGTGCATCCCCAAAACTTTACATTAGGCACTGCCACTACAGTCTGTCCCAAACCCTTCTTTCAGTGCGTCACTAATTTTGACGTCATATAGGATTTTAAGAATGTCGAGAATTATTGCATGACATTTTAGTTAAATTTGACAGTTGCAGGATCGCAATCTCTCTTTTTCTAATTGAAAATAATTTATTAATTTTAATATTAGTCTTTGTTCTTTCTCGATATATCTCGGAATATTTAAAATATTTTTATGACAATAAATACAAAATTAAATTTTTACTGTAAAATGTCTGATAATACTAACCTGGAATGACAGTTATCATTTTATCAGTTGACATTGCGAAAGTACTGTCACGATCGAGACAATCTGCGTCAAATTATATTTATGCGCATCATTGATTGGATATTTATTTAGCATATTCTAAACTCCAACCAATTATACATCCGTAAGTAGAATTAGCTTTACGATAAATAAAGTTCTATGTATAATAATCACAGACTCACGTTTTTTTCTGTCACTTCTAGCTTAATGTGTTAGAGAGAATTCGATCAACTATGACGCACTGAAAGAAGGGTTTATGATGAACTATACTTTGACTATGATGTTTAAACAAGAGACAAATAGATCAATATTAATTTTATGGTGTCATATACCTACAATATTGTTTTATAATTATTGTGTAAGATATTGGCTTTGCTATTTAATTCTGAAAACTTTATTACTAATAGACCAAGTCAGCGAAGATATCTATTACAACATTTTTATGTAAACATTTTACTGCTCTGTTGTATCAATCAGTGCTGCTTAATAAATTTTTGGGTATAGTACAGAATATAATGTTTTGTGAATTTATTAACAAACACATTTTAATGATTTTTGTTTAATTTCTTGTGATGTATTATGTAGGTTTAACAGACAATCAAAGATAATATGTAATATCTTAGTTAGAATTACATAGAAGGTAAATGGTCAATAGGCAAAAATGTTATTTAATAAGATTATTATTCCCTTTATACCAACATGTTAACAGAAACATCACCTGAAATATTAATAAATACAACTGATTAAATTATGTTTTTTATTTAGTATTTAAGTTGTTTAATTTTTAGTTTATTTAGTAATCTTAATTAGTATTTTGCATAGTATATATAATACAGTAATACATAGTAGAATGAAGGGCGCAAGACCAAAAGGAAGGTCACTGAAAAGGTGAAGCTGAAGTGGCAGTGGAAGAACAAAATTTGCTAGAGCACAATAAATTGAATATTTACTATATTTAAAATGGTATTAATAACATTTGATTGTGTGTAATAAATTATATATAAATATTATATTAATTTCATTTGACTTTAATAGAACCAAATCCAACATTCTTACTGAACATAAAATATATAGGAAATTAAATCATTATTTACTTTTCAAGTGATTGAAATTAAATTTTAAAGTTGCCACTGTTTGAGTCCCGCTTAATTACTTATCCATCTTTATATATGGTTTTGACTTTATCTGCCAAGCAGAACAACTGAAAGTATTCTTTCACAATATAATAGCAAAAAAGGGATTATTCAATGAATTGGTTAAGTTTACCCATTTGAAAGTTTAAAAGATATACAGTGATGAGTGCCTTAAGAACCGGCAAAATAACTCAAAAGATAGAAAACATAACATGTAGTGAAATAAAAAGTGAAGAAAGTAGTAGAGGTGGGAAATTATTGATAGAAACCTCTAATTTACATTAAATTACATTAGAACTATCGATAGTTTCCCACCTTTAGACATTAGCTTATGAGCTAATTGACTTCAGTCATAATATTACAAGTATGACATCGAATATTTACATTTTTTAAATTTCGCATAAAGTAAAAACTGATTTTAGGCAATAAAGCAAATGTAAGTAAACAGTTTAATTAGTAGTAATTTGATAATTACTTCTGTGTTGACGAATACAGAATAACAAGCTATGATAATTCTGTATTGAAAAGAGTGTATGCGACGTCTCAAATCATAGTTTATTATTGATCAATACTTTAATTTTTGATAAAAAAATACTCCTACTTAAACTGTTTTTACTTACATTACGTGGTATGTATTACTACGACTGAAGTCAACCAGCTCATAAGCTAACGTCTAAAGGTGCGAAATTTTCGATAATTCTAATGTAATGTAAAGTAAATTATAGGTTAATATCGATAATTTCTCACCTCTACTACTTTTATCTCTTTTTATTTCACAACCTATTATGTTTTCTATCTTTTGCGTTATTTTGCCGGTTCTTAAGGCACTCATCCCTGTATAGGTATAGCAACATTTACTGTGTATTTTTAATTCTATATATTCAATATAAATAATAATAATTAGTAAGGTACTTATTATTATTAGTAAGCTAATATAATAGTAACTCTTGTTTAACAAAATAACCAAATAAACTTGGTTATGTTGGGTGCATTAAACTAATCATTGTCTGAAATATCATTTATATTAAGCACACTTACACTCTTCCAGCACTTTCAAATGCATGGTATAAATTATCAATTTCCTGAAGTTTCTTCCCATCTGAAAGCTGAAATAATGGGAAAAGTAAGGTTAGAATAGTAAAAAGGAAATATAATGTTAAACTTTAAATTACCTTGAATATACCATAATCAGCAGGAGTTTCAAAAAGGAACAACATTATTTTATAATACAATCAACGAATATACACCTATAGAAGTTACCTATGTAGAATCTAGATATAGAACACAGCACACTTCAAATAATTCAAAATGATTTAAGTCGTCAATTTTTTCACGATTCACGCACGGTTCATGAGTTCACGGTTCGTAGACTTACTGCAGTTACCTCTTCCGACTAACCAATGAACATTAAGCCCGAAATTACGTCACGAGAGTACAGCAATTTGAATCGTAACATTGTTAATCGTCGTTTTTATGTCTTTGATGTGTGGAAAATAGTAAAGATAGTTATGAAATAAAGATGTCTAGTGGATTATAATACCTAATTATGGAAAACTGTTGATATGTAGGCACTTTGGTACTTAAAATTAATCAGAACCGGTTGTTACCGTTTATCCAATGTTAATGCAGGATTTACGTAAATCTAGGACTTCAATCTCCATTGTACACTTAAAATTTGTCGCGTATACTGAATTTCCGTCAATACTGGATTAACTATTGAATGAATTGTTGAATTACATAACTATTTTTTCCATTTTCTTAATATCTTTCCTACACACTACAACCTGTGCCTGACATTCTAAAATTTCATCAACATTATTATTACGTTAATACACAATGAAATTTTAAAGTTTTAACCTACCTTATAAAAAGATACGAAGACAATAGGTACGATGTACAACTAAAATAAATAACGTTTCTTCGATAATTCAAAATAGGTTTTTATAGAAAACAACACCAAAAATTTCAAATACAAAAATATAAAGTAAACTGAGATATTTAAGAAACGATAAATAATAAAGCAAATAATAAACTGAAAGATAATTACCACGAACAAACTGTTATAATAAATGGGTTTTATATTCTTGTTTACTCTGGTGACGTAACTCAAGCATCCCCACCCCAGTCGGAAGAGGCAACCGTAGTAACTCTACGAACCGTGCGCACGGTTATTATACTATACTTCTTAATTACTACTCCTGTAGAGAGAGGGCGACACGAGAGGCTAATTAACCATGCAATTAACATTATAATTAACCCAAGTTATGCCGATGTTGCCAAATGATGATATGATGATGTTTTCAGTTTTCTGTCAGTGACAACCACAAGACAATGTGATATGGATGTGAAGTATGTGATTTGTTTTTGTCACAGAGACAAACAGAGTACTGTGGTACTACTCTAATCGTTATCGTTATGAAAAGGAGACCAAAAAAGTGACGAGAGGCTAATTCGCCCAAGTAATGCCGACGTTGCCAAATGGTGATGTGCTGGTCTTTTGTCAGTTACAACCACAAGGTAATGTGAAATGTGAAGGTATGTGATTTAATTTGAAAAAGAAACAGACTTTGACAACTGGAAATGAGAAATCAAAATTGCAAACAATTGCTCTGACATTTTAAAAAGTAAATGTAATAGTACTACTGTAGAAATACTTTATTTTAGTTGTAATAGAAGTAAATCAAATAATAATGTTAAAATATTTCACTGAATAATTAAATATTCATAGATTTATTCTTTATAGGCTATGTCCAAAAGAAATAAAGAATACAACAAAGATCTACTTTACAAAAGGGTCAAGGATCACGTAAGATAGCAATTCATGTACAAGTACAATTAAAGTAACTATAGAAAACAACACAATTCTTGTAGAATGGCAAAAACGTCATTATGGTCATACCAAGAAATTTCTTTAGTCATACTTTTGATTCACAACATATCAATTTAAAACAGGAAGATAAGAACATAATAGGTTCAAAGCTAATAATCGGAGTCCTACAGCAAAGGTAAAAAAATTGTCCTTCTTTTTTTTTCTGACTTACAAAATTCTCTCCGAGTGTATTAAACATTTATTTCTGGTCGTTTTAGAATTCTAGAAACTAAAAAGACATATTTATTCGCAAATCAGATTTTTTCCATAAAAATGAAGAGTGTGCAAGTAAACTCCAGTCTTATGAGATCTACTACTAAACAAGAACTCAGCGATATTAAAGAAAATTTATAACATTCCAATGAAGAATCATTTTTTATATCTATATAGCCATCACGACATGAGTATCAATATTAAATATATAGGTATACATTTTCTAAAATGTCGAATTTTTATTGTGTTGCAACTTGAAAATTAAAATTTATTAAATAGAAATGTGTAGTTTTTATGTAGGTACGAATGTTGTAATTTAATATACTAATTACATTTTGCAACAGTTGCTTTAAAATAATAAAAAAATGTATAATTAATTCTAGAGCCAAACAGAAACGTTAGGAACATATTGAACTTTTCCTTATAATAACAAATAATAACATCGTAACCGTCAATATAAAACTTTTACAAGTGAAGTTTTGTTTTAAATAAAGTATGTATTCTTGCTATTAACGAATCAAATACTTAAAGTATTTATTTCTTTTAAAAAATAACTACAAAAATATTTCATTCATTTGTTAATAACATGGAAGACTTTATTCAAAACAATGAAGACTTTATTCAAAACAAATCATTGTTTTGAATAAAGTCTTCATAAAAAATTGTCATTTTGATTGTTACGATACGATGTGTTTCCCGAAAGGGGATTATTACGCCTCTATTATTTAAAAATCGCGCTAAAATCTAGGTGAAGAAAATCTGGCAAAGTCGGCACTGCTTAGGTTAATTAGCTTCTCGTAAAAAAGTGTCCTCTGATGGAGGACATATCCGGAAATGCGAATGCTTCAAATTTAAATAGAAATATTGTGTAGTTTTTATGTATAAATGCTGTAATTTAATAGACCAATTAAATTTTGCAACAGTTGCCTTAAAATATTATAAAAATTTAAATTAATTCTAGAAAATACAGAAACTTTAGGAAAAGATTGACCTTTTCCTTTTACTAAAAAAACATAATAGTCAATATAAAAAATTTACGAGCGAAGTTTTGTTCTAAATAAAGTCTTCCTTGCTATTAAGGAATGAAATATTCAAACTACTCATTTCTGTTTAAAAATAATTACAAAAATATTTCATTCATTTGTTAATAACACGGAAGACTTCAAAATAAATCGTCACTTGTAAAATGTTCATTTTGATGGTTATGATGTGTTTTCGTAAAGAGCATTACTATAGGCATTCATCCTCATTCAAAAATCGCGCTAAAATCTAATTAAAAAAATCTGGCAACGTTGTCATGTCATCGCTTCGCGAAAAAACGTCAAAATTTAATGACTTGCAGAGTGAATTTATACACAGAACACGTATTAAAATGTATGTGGTATAACTAATTGTGTCCTGTAACTTATTTTCAAATTTATCCCTCATTCTTTACACTTAGGAGTGTAGTTCTAATATTTATCAGTCGATTTGGTCTTCCTTAAAAATGAGTGCTGAAGCAAATCTAACTTTTATTTAATACGGAACCTACCTACAATTTAAATTACCCCTCAGCTCAGAACACGAATTAAAGTCTTTTTGGATCATTACAATACTAAATGCAAGTTTAAAATAAATCATTGTTATTTTTTAGTAAGTAGGTACGAAATGTGATAATAACGAAAATTTTCTTATGTAAACTTATCATGAACTGATTATTCATGTTCCTGCAATTTGAATATCCCGCCTTCTTATCTGCCATTACCGATTGCGCTGCCACTTTGGCAATACGTCAGTCAAATGAATCAAGTTGTTGGGATTAGGATTTAACAAATACGTCGTTCTAAATTTCTAAAACTGCATACAAAAATTCCTTAAAAAAGCTAGTGAAGTTTACTGAAGTGCAATAGATACAAAAACAATATTTTTACGTATTCACCATAACAATATAAACGTAGAAAATGAATCCCGAGTAGTGAGTATTGATTTATTTTTCTTATTTCGTACCTTACTTTGACAATGAAAGTAAGGTGTTTTATTATTACTAATATACCATTACACTCAATAGACTTGTGTATATATATATATATATATATATATATATATATATATATATATATACACTAAAAAATATATATATAATAAACACCCATCACTATTTAAAATGAAGGATTTTCTATCCGCCCACCATTTACTATGATTTTCAAGTGAATGTAGTCATGATATGAATGTGCTTATATAAAAATTAAAATTTTTGTTAAGTAAGTATATATTTTGATAAGTTCTAAACATATTAGCTTACTAAGAACTTACATGCTTAAATCTTACTATTATACTTACTATATTACCCTTTGTACTCTTTTTTTGTTAAAGAATTCTTTTAGCTATGATAGTCATAATAAATATATTTTAGTTCTTCTTAATAGGATTGCCATTTACTATTTTACTATTAGTCCTACTCTTGAATGTATGTAATTGTAATACTGTTAATAATGAGATTTTATAGAAACCCATATTTTTTTATTATTTTTCATTCTCAGCAATTAATATTTTTGGTAATAAAATTGAATGCAAGGTGGTACAACTGACTTTTAATAAACATAATTGTTCTATATGTTATGTTGATATAGTAAAGGTTTTTCAATATACTGTTTCTCTCAGGATGAGGTAGACAATAGAACTCGATTCTAATGAAAATTAAAGCTTTACTTAATTTGCTAACTTTACTATACACAATTGTTAATATTGAATTGATGTGTAAATGTGATTCAAAATAAAAACAAATAAGTAGTTCCACAATTATTATTGTGTTATTCTAAAAGTTCAATGTATAATTGGCAAACAGTGATAGTGGAAAAATGTTATATTGTTGAATAAATCCCATGCCTTCTAAGTATTTAACTAGCAAAAATATTAAACTTTTGTAAATAACAGTGCAAATCTTGCTATCATCCTAAACAGCAGGCATCCAAATTAGAAGCAATTAATAAAACTATTTCAAGAAGTAGAAAAACATGAGAATATGAAAAATAAGACTAGCGATCCTGAGTTATGTAGGGTTCCTCCTAATACCAAGAGACATCTATGTTCAAAGTTTAAAAACTAGGCATTTATTACAAAAATTCTTAAGAATATGAGAAGACTAAGACTTAATGGTCCCAAATTTAATAGAATTCTTTTTTACGTCAATAGGAACCTAGGTACCCAGTTCGTAAATTCTAGAGGGTTTTTTCTTTCCAGAAAAAAGAAAATGCACAGGGATATTATAAGTAAAGACCTAAAATTCAATAGGATTCTTCTTAAGAAATAACATCATATAATTCTGGCATAATTATCATTGTTACTCAAATGAAAATCTTCACTTATTTTGAGTTAAATCTCAAAACAGGTGGTTATTGAATGTTTTCAGAGGCATTGTTGGATCAAATGTTATTGTACCTTACTTCTTCAACTGAATGGTTATTGGCAATGAGAATCATAGCTTTTTAACAAACGAGTTGCCTAGCTTTTTAGAAGATTTTTCACTCAGAATTAGACAAAATGATGTGCTTTCAAAATGACAGAGCACCACCACTTTTTACAATAAATGTTACACATGTGTTAAATAATAACACAGTGATAGTTCAGATACTGTGGTAATATGGAATGACTAACTCCACTGGACAATTATTTTTTTTTTGTACATCAAGAATATAGTATACTTTATCAACTGTATATGACTGTTTCTTTACCATAACGGACACCATTTTGAACAGTTATTAACATAATTAATAATGCATTTATGGATATAGGGTATAGGTTAGCTAAATATTATTTTGTAACATGAGTTATTAAATTCAACTAATTTTTACTAGCATATCTTTTTTTTCCAATCTTTTAATATGTAGGTATGTTTCTAAAATCAGACTATAATTCTTATAATTTTTGTATGTTCTAAAAAATATAATTGTTATTGTTGTTAAAAAAAATCTGCAAAAACTAAAATCTATAGGTCTTGTCCTTAAATCCATTTACAAAAATTTCTTGGTTTAATAAAGAATTGAAACTTATGAATGAGAGGTTACAATTTTTGACATCTTTAAATAAAAGAGACTCCATCTTAATGCCAAAAGAAACACTTTCTGAATATAGAAAAAAATACATACATGCTATAAGTACATGAACCCAATATTAAATCAAATGATGATTTTAATTAAACTATAACAATTATCAGCATGCTGTCTGATCCCTAGTAACACAACAAATAATAATTTATCAATAACAAATTCGCCACTTAATGCAAATAGTTTTAATAATGTCTCCTGTGGTATTGCTGAAAATGAAAAAAGTAAACTTAATCATACTGACCAATCTTTCGATACATACCTTAGTTTTATACCACATACCTTAGTTTTATACATAATTCTTCCTTCAGGTTTAAGGCAACTAATTTGGATAAAGTTGCAAAAGTAATTGAAGAATTTAAAAAGAGCCACAGTAAGGACCCTGATGGTTTGAATACAAAAATAATGAAAGCAATTAAACACAACATTATCATACCTTTAACCAAATTAATAAACTACTCAATTTCATCTTGCATTTTTACTTCAGTGTTTAAAACTGCAAGTCCTACCTCTCTTTAAAGGTAAGGGTTTGGCTGATAATCACAATAACTTTAGTCCAATTCTCTTTTAACAATTCTTTCCAAAGTATTTGAGAGAATTTTAAAGAAGCAGATTAATGACTATTTTGTATCTAATAAACTTTTTGTTATAACTCAATTTGGCTTCAGAAAAAACAAGACAACAACACTTGCTATCGACCATTTTACAAGCAATATTTTGGAAGGATTCGAAAACTTTCTTGATACCCCTGCCTCATTCCTTGATCTTACTAAAGCTTTTGATTATGTCACTCATAGTATCCTTCTTAAAAACTGCATGCCTATAACTTCTATGTCTATTTAATTATTTAAGTCTTATCTATCAGACAGATTTCAGTATGTATTCTTTAACCAGCTTCAATCTTATAAAAAAAACCTTTGAAGTATGGAGTGCCTCAAGGGTCAGTCCTGGGTCCAATATTATTTCTCTTATATTAATGACTGGGATTTTCATAGGAGGGCCCAATAAACACTGTTTGATAATACTACATACTATCAAAGTTATCACCCTTCCCCAACCAATGACATGGATTTTAAGACCACAGAGAGCAATTTGTCCCAATGGTTTTTAGCAAATTGTCTTTCTCTCAATAACTCAAAATCACAAACAGTGAACTTCACCCTAAGACATAATACCATCACACATCTCATTTTAACACAACTTCTTGGTATCTACCTTAATCAGGGACTCATTTGGGAACAGTGCATATTGAGACTTTCTCAAAAGCTATCCAGCCAAATCTTTGTATCCCATCTGCAAACCCTTCTTACAGCATATCGTAGTAACTTTCACTTGCAACTAACTTATGCAATCCTTTCCTGGGGACGCTCTTGCCTTGTAGATATGGTGTTTGGTCAGCAGAGAAATTGTATTTGTATAATCACTGGACAGTTTTACTGGGAGGATTGTAGACAGTCTTTTAAAAACCTGAAAAATCTCACAGTACCTCTGTGTACATTATGCAGTGTCTGTAACATGTTCATCAAAATATAGATCTTTACAAAACACAACAAAATACTTATCAAACTAGAAATTGTGATGCTCTTGTGCCAGATTTCAGACAACTTGAAAGGTGCAGAAATGGAACCAGATTCCTTGCAATAAAATGTTATAATTGTATCGCAATATCTGTCAAAACTCTTCGACATTTTATATATTTCACTTTAGCTGTCACTCGCCTGAGTGCAACATGAATTTTTTTTATTTTAATATTGTCTTCTTTTAGTGACTATTTATTCAAACTTCTGCTGATTGGAGATTCAGGAGTAGGAAAATCTTGCCTTCTACTGAGATTTGCAGTAAGTGTATATATTTTCTAATTATTTATGTTTTTATAGTAATTTTTGTTGTGAAAATTCTAAAGGTATATTAGAATGTTTGTGAACTGTTTCATTGACAAATATTAAGAATAAGTTGGGTTGACCTAATCACAAATGAAGAAGTATTACAGCTAATGGACAAAAGGCCTGAAGTAATACTTAAAAAAGAGAAAATTGGAATCCTTGGAACATCTCATGCAGTGACAAAAATACACATTCCTACAAAATATAATTCAGGGAAAAGTCGAAGGATGCATGTTCTGGATGAGAAATCTAAGAGAGTGGTTTGGTTGCATTACAAACAAACTGTTTAGAACAGCGGTTTTGATGATATCAAATCTTTGATAGGAGAGGAACAGAAAGAAGAAGAACTGTTTCAATTCTGATAAACCATTCGAATATGCACTAACCAACTTAATGTTTAAAATAAATATTGAATGGAGATCGTTATTGAATTAAAATGGATATTGAATTAACATTATTATCCAAATACTCAGTTTGAAAATAATTCAATCTATTCAGTAATCAGGTAATTTGTTTAAAACATATTTATGTTTTTTAGTCAAGAAAAGTAATTGTAAAAATAATAAGCATAATTCAAGATGATTTTCAAATAAAAAATTAATTTTTTGTATAATTTATTTTTAAAATATATTATTTATAACTATAATACATAAATGTTTAAGTTATATCATTTTATAACCCTTACTACTAATAATTGAATTTTTATAATTTATGCAACGAGGTACATTAAATTAAAAAAACATCAATTTTCGTTGATTAGAATCTGAGATATTGCGACTTTTATAAATTTGAATTTATCAATTCAGTTTTTGAAATAGTGAAATCGAGAAATAATAAAAATTTGGATTCTAAGGCTTGTGGCGTTTACTATTTCCCTCCATTGTTGTCGGTCCTGAGCAGCTATTTCCCATTGATCCGTGATCCGTGCGGAAGCGTTCTCTGTGCTCACCTGTGCTAATCGTACCAGCTTTCCCATTGTTGTATTCCCATATTGCGTAGATCACTGGCTACTGCGTCCTTCCATCTCTTTCTTGGGCTACCAACTGCCCTTCTGCCATCGGGCCTTTCCCAGAATGTGGCGTTCAGGAGTCTTTCGTCACTCGATCTTAATACGTGGCCCGCCCATCTTATTCGGTTTGCTTTAATGTAGCGTACTATGTTTTCATCTCCATATACTGTCTGGAGTTCATCATTGTGTCTTCTTCTTCATTCTCCTGTTGTCTCTTCTCTGAAAGTCCCATAGATAGTCCGCAGTATCTTTCTTTCCAGTACCAGTAATTTTGTCGTTTCCCGCTGGTTCAGAGTCCATGTCTCGCTTCCATACGTTATTATGGGACGGATTATTGTCTTGTACACTCTTATTTTTGCTGGTATTGAGAGTATTTTTGATTTAAGTACGGTCATTAATGAGTAATATGCCCTGTTTCCTGCAATGCGAGTAATATGTCCTGTTTCTTTTGCATCTCTGGTGGATTGTGCAATTGTGTCCACGTCATCCGCAAACGCCAATAGTATTTTTGATCCTTGGGCGGCAAATCCGTTTGTCAGTTGTGGTTGAGCTTTTTTTACCTCATGTTCCAGTGCAAAATTAAATAGCAGGGGGGCGAGAGGATCTCCTTGTCTAAGCCCGGTGTCAATGAGGAATTCCTCCGACGTGGTGCTGCCAATTCTGATCCGTGCGGAAGCGTTCTCTGTGCTCACCTGTGCTAATCGTACCAGCTTTCCAGGTACTCCCATTTCTGCCATGGCCTCCCACAATGCTTCTCTGCTAACATAATCGTAAACTTGTTTAAAGTCCACGAAGATTTGGTGTACATCGCGGTTGTATTCCCAGTTTTTTTCCAACACCTGGCGTAGGACGAATATCTGGTCTATGGTCGACCTTCCCGGTCTGAATCCACTTGGTAGTCGCCTATTATTTCCTCTGCGTATGGAGTTAGCCTTCTAGACAGTATTATAAATATAATTTTGTACGTTGTAATGATTAACGAATATTCTTCTATAGTTCCGACATATTTGTTTGTCTCCCTTCTTGTGAATAGGTGCTATATGGCTTTTATGCCAGTGTTTCGGTATTTCTTCTCTTTCCCAGACTTCTCTTATAAGATGATATATCTCAAGGCGGAGCTTTCCCCCCCTTTTTTTTAGTAGTTCCGCCTGTATGCCGTCTTGGCGTGGGCTTTATGGTTTTTTAGGGACGCAATTGCGGACTTTACTTCAGCTAGTGTGAAACCCTGGTATTTCAGGTTCGGCTAACTGGTACTGTCTTTGTTACCCTGTCGTTGTGGGTTTTTCTGTATTTAAGAGTTGCTCAAAATACTTTCTCCATTGGCGGCTTATCTCCTCGTCGTCTGTGGGCAATTGTCCTGCATCGTCTTTTATAAATCTTGGGCTGTTGATCGTGTTGCCCTTCATTGTTTTTAGGTCGTTATAAAACTGTCTAGACTGACCGGTTCTATGTTCCTCCTCCAGCTGCTGTATTCGCGCTTCTAGTAGTGTTTCTTTTTTCTTCTCAAAGTCTTCTCGTTTGAGTTCTTACTCTGTTGTAGTCTTCCCTGTTCTCATCTGTAGGGCGTGTTAGTAACTCTAGCCTCTTGATTACTTTCTGATGCAAGCTTTGTTCGCACTCCTGGTCAAACCACTGGTTTTTCTTTTTGCTATTCCTTTCTTTTCCTATAGTTTCCGCTGTTGCACTTTCTATGGCGTTCGTTATATTTTGCCATTTCTGATCTATGGTCAATTCTGGCGTTGATGTTTCTTATTCTTCCACTGTCTGCAATTTGTTTTGGATCAGTGCCAGAAATGTCCCATCTTTCCTTGTTGGTGTTGCTTTGTCTGTTTCGTCTTTAGCCTTGTTCTCATTTGTTCCAAGGGAATATGCCTTTTGAATTTACTCACTGGTTTTTCTGCTGATGGTCTTCCCCTTTTTAATTGTTCTGGAGCTCCATTAAGGCCTCTAATCGCAGAGAGCCGGAATTCTTTCAAAGACATACTTTTTGGATTGGCTTCTAAGTTGAAATATAATGAATGCGTTTACGACGCAAGCATCCACAAAATAAAAAAAATATTCTAAGCCACCACTTGTGTGATTTACGATTCACCTTATAAAGACTTTTCAGCATGTCAAATTTGTCAACAGTCCTCATTCAGAGTAGCGTCTTTTTGTCTTCTCTTTATAACTTCGTTTGTTGCTTCAACGCAGATAATCCATCTATTGAAATACGGTAATCGAATCTCCTCGATTCATTTGTTTGTCAGTTTTGAACTCTGGTAAATCCTTTCTTTTTTCTGAACTTGAAATAGTTGTCAAAGAACAATCGATGGTGTTTATTTACTAAGTCCCTTGTTAGATCCTGTATGACTCGTTGTCCGAAAGTTTTTTTCAGTGGAATTTTCCACTTTACCGGTATATATTTGGAACTCGCACATGAATCCGCTTTAATCTGCTCTAACCCATACTTTATTGCCATAAGAAACGTTTCCGTGAGTTTGGCCAGTAGAGGTCGCACTTTGTAAAGTTTATCAAATCCGGGATCAGTCATCCGGGATGACGACCAATAATCTCCTGGGCATTTTGTTTATACCCATTAATAAATTTACTCAAAGAAATGTTTCGACTTCGTCTTGTGTGGTAGGTGTAAATCCATTTCATCCTCCGTTTTTTGAAAGTAATATAGATTGGTTTGAAATACAATTATAGGTGAATTAGATCCTAAGGAAATAGTTCCAAAAAGACATATGTGGCGTTCTCTGCAGAATTTGGCATGTTTGGGTCTGTCTTCTTCTTCTTTCAGTGCCTATTCGTTCCGAATATTGGCAATCATTCTGGCTATAATTATTTTATTGACTGATGCTTTAAATAGATTCGTTGTTGTTGTGGAGAACCATTTCCTCAGGTTCTTCAACCATGATATTCTCCTTCTCCCAATTCCTCGCTTTCCGAATACTTTACCCTGTAGGATTACCTTCAGTAATCTGTATTTAGTGCTGTTTCTCATTATATGTCCGAGATATTCCAACTTTCTCCTTTTAATGGTATACATCACCTCTCTTTCTTTGCCCACTCTTCGTAATACGGTCTCGTTGGTTATCTTGTCTGTCCATGATATCCTTAGAATTCGCCTGTATAGCCACATCTCGAAGGCTTCAAGTTTTTTCTCCATTGCTTCAGTTAGTGTCCAGGATTCAAATCCGTAATACAATATTGAGAAGATATAACATCGTAGGAGCCTTACTTTTATCTCCAGATTAAGATTGTGGCTTTTAAAGAGTTTGGCCATGTTATTGAATGCACTCCTAGCCTTCTCTATTCTACATTTTATTTCCTGTGAGTGATCCCATTGTTCATTTACTGTTGTTCCAAGATAGTTATACTGTTTTGGGTCTGTAATTTCAATAAATTTATTTGTTTGTGTTATATAAATTTCATTTTGGGTCCAAAATATAGAGTTATCGGTACATCGTCTTTACTATTCGATTCTTGATTATTTGGAGTATTGGTTGTTTCATCTTGATTGTTAATTAGGTGTTCAAACACGATGTCCATATTTCCAATATCAAAGACATCCTCATTATTTGGTCGCCTAAACTCATCAACATCCAATTCATCTCCCAAGACGCTTTTAATATCAGAGACAATCAACTCATGGTCACTTGGAATTTCATCCAATAAGGCGTCAACCTCGTCTTGGGACATATTTTCCAAATACCCGAAGCTCCACTTTTGATTTTGCATATTGGCAGAATTCATATAGGAAGTGCCCTATGGTCGTGCCAGAATACCACATAAAAGACAGTGATCTACAAAAAAAAAATTGAAATGTATGCATTCAAATAACAGTACTTATTGTGAAACTTACTTATTTTTATAATTAGTAATATTTGAATAAATAAAAAAACAATTAAAATATGTCGCTCCGTCAACACCGAACGTCTGCTTCAAATGTGTGCTTGACTAATTATGTTATCCAGTCAATGTGATTCAATCAAATCGGTTCTAAACTGGTTAGACATTTAGAATCTAATATACGAAACCAATTTTACACACTGGTATGACTGTAAAACCGCTGGGAAGTTTAAGAAATGTTTTTTAAAGATGGTCATCTTAGAATACCGATATTGTTCTGAAGCTGTTTTCTTGTGGCATTTTAAAGTAATTAATATTTAAATGGGAATAAGCCACAATTAAAGGTTAAAGTACGTTTATTGACGTTTCAATTTTCACTTCGGAAATCGGAGAACGATTTGACCGAATTGAAACGTAAATAAACGTATTTTAACCTTTAATTGTGGCTTATTCCCATTTAAATATTAATTACTTTAGAATACCGACAGTCGTCAAAGGGTTAAATGATTTAACTTGATAATATAAGCCTTTCTCTTCAATTTGGTGCTTTCAGAATTCATGTAGACCTAATAGTTTACGCGTATTAAGATAATAACTTTCTGAGATAAACAATTTCAATTTTGCAATGACAGTTAAGTGAAACTTTTTGAATTTTTTATAGCTAAATACATGTGATGTTGTCCCTATTATCACCTGAAATTTAAGTTTTTTGAGAATTTTTAGAAAAGTTATTAATAACTTACAAAAAATAGAATTTTGAAGCTATTTTTGCAATAATTAAACAACAAATTAACAGAAGTAACTTTGCAAACTCTCATTTTAAAGGATTTTCTGTGATTTTTCAGTAAAATTGTGTCACTTTCCCATATAATTTAACGATCTTCACCTTTAGTATTTAAAATCAAGTAGCGATCTTACATTGTTTATATTTGGTTTATTACATATTGTTATCACCAAATTTATCAACTTTTTATTCGTTAATTTCTCTGGTCTGAATCAATTATTTCTCACTTGAACCAATGTTTGAGTCATCGGCCTGTAAGTGTAAACCATCGTGACTCAACACTTGAATGATCTGCATTCAATGAGTTAACATAATTATAATAGTTTTTTGTTGTCTTTGTTATTTGACTCCATTGCTTCTTTGACGTTTAATCCATTCTAATTTTTTTGATGAAGCTAGAAATTACTATTTTTTTTAATCATTAACAAAAGAATTAATGTTGTATAGGAACATTTATACTGTACAATTTATGCAATATATATATTTTATCACATGAAATTTTCATTTCTATTTTTCAAATAAGTTGTTCTATAAAGTAATTTGATTTATTACTACTGTATTGTCAAGTACAGCCATTGACTTTTGTATAGTCTCAACTTTGTACTTTATATCAATTGATCGTGTGAATTATTTACATAATTGTTAAAAATATTTATACTATTCTGTAATGAGTGTATTTTGATTATCTCGATTTTAAAAAAGTTCTGAAACTGTTTTCTTGTGTGTCTAAATTAAATATTATGTTTATGTGGGATGAGATTAAGCTACAATTACTGACAATAGAAATTACATTATATAATTGTTTTGAGGTTTCGATTTCCACTTCGGAAATCGTTCTCAAAAAAGATTATTTTAAATTGAAAATTGAAAATTTCTGGTTTCTATGCCGAGGATCGAACCCGGCTTACCATAACCACACCAGAGAAATTAGCAAATAAAAAGTCTTTTTCGTGACATTCTGTGATACAGATATCTAACAATAATTGCTTTTGATCAATTTAGTGATAATAACAGTCCAACAATAAAAGTTAAAAAAATTATGAATAATATCAAAATCACAAAATAGCAAATACTTTAATGATCCAACGAAAATATGGAGGTGAGGTGAAGTGCCAATTTGGTGCTTGAAGAATTCATGTACACGAGTCTAGGAAAAAATACAAAAAAAAATTGAAAAAATTAAGCAATTTCATTTATAGTTATACTGATGAATCCCATCCGTGGGAAGGAGGGATAATAATTTAAAAAAAAAAATGGACTTTTGACGCTGTTTTTGCAATAATTAGGCAACGAATTAATAAAAATAACTTTACAGACCCTTATTTTAGAGGATTTTATATTCTTTTTCAGTAAAATTGTGTCACTGTTCCATATAATTTACTGGTCTTTACCTTAACACCTTAAATTGTGTATATTTGGTTTGTAAGTAAAAAATGACGTTTAATCGTTTGCATATTTTGTTTATTACATATTGTGATCACCAAATTTACCAAAAGCAGTTGTTGGATACCTTTATCAACGAGTGTCATGGGAAAATCGTTAGTTCCCTGGTTTAGACCGCTGAATTATAAACGCCGCATGATTACATCTTTGTTTTCTTTTTGAAAATAATCAACATTAAATAGTTGTTTATATTTTATTTCCACTGGAGTTTCCCACAAATTATTTATTATAGTAAAAGCATAATAATTGTTCATATTAATTAAGTGAGAAGATATTTCTGCATTTACAAATTTCGTATAATTTAAAATGTCTACCGGATCTCCTATTGCTGGAAGCTTTATGAGATAAAATTTAAAATATTTTTAGGGTTCTTTTCTTTTTTCTTAAATTTCAAATTGTGTGTGTCGATTTATTGATTCTCGCGAATTAAGAACTTGCAACTTTTATTCCTATCCGAATGTAAATGACATATTTAACACGTTGACTGCCACGGTAATTTTTAGAAATCTGGTCTAAAATAACAATTTGATTTAACCCTCCAACCGTTTTGTTAATTTGATGTCCATTTTTTAATAATTATTATAGTTTGGTCTCTCCTTTAGATGAGAAAGAAGGTAGACCGTCTCTAGTCGGTTATACCCTTTTAGGTGTAATTAGAACAGGTGTAATTTGCATAGAATGTATAAAAATATGGTTTTTATTCTTGAAACAAAAACAAAAACGTAGCTTAACGAACAAAATATAAAAAAAGCGGGTGTGGCGCCGGTAAAAGTTATACTTCTATACACGCGTTTGCCGTTACAAATTTATATGGGAGTCAATCTGCATAATCATTACTATGAGTGTGCATGAGTGTGTAATGTTATGCTATAAGTAAGAGAGAGCAGAAAAAGAAACAGAATTAGGTAGATAGGTATATGGTGCATCGTTTGCTGTATATAAACAACATTTGGCCTGTAATAGGAGTATAGTAAATGAAGGATTGGATCAATATTTTGATGAAAATGTATATTTTCAGTAAAGTGCAGTAAAATTGATTGTTAATTTTGTTATTAATATAAAAATACAATACAGTGCACTGCCACATAATTCGATATTATAATACAATACAAATTAAAATGCAACATTCATAAGTATTTAAAAATGACAATATACATAACTTACTTATGCATATGTTTAATTTACCATGATAATAATATTAAGAAAAAATTAATAATAATGTTAATAAATGTTAAATATATTTACAAAAGGAACATTTTTATTCTCGAGAGAGAAAGAGAGAGAAAACATATCTTCTGTCTCTCTCTTACCTATATCTTACATATGTAATGATTTTGCCGATTCACTCCCGTACAAATTTCCAACGTCGAACGCGCGTATAGAAGTATAACTTCAATAAGAAAGTAAAACAATACAAAAAATAAAAGTTTAAAAAATAATAGTGAATTATCATATATGAATGGGATGTGATAAAATCAGTTATTTCTGGTGTTATATATAAACTCAGGTTACAGTTTATGTAATGCATCTGAGTATCAGACTTCTAATAAGAATTGCCCTTCTTTTTTTCGGTTTTGTCACGCATACCTATCTTCATTCGGTATCTGTCCATTAGATCGTCCATAAAATAAATCAACACCATTACATATGTAGACAGTCCACGTCAATGTAAATGTACTGCTCTTTTATGTCATAACGAAAAACGAACTGCTTCTTTTGTTATTGATAAAGTGGTAGTTTGAATGGCTGCTATCCTACATAAGCCGAAGCTAGACGTTTTTTGTATTTTTTCATCGCACAGTACTTAATTTAATACCATATTCCATCCCCATATATTGAACAGTAGATCCCTTTTCTTCTATGGCTAGTTGCTTGTCTTGTATCAGCTGGTAATTTACAGTTACTAATTCGATTGGCTCGAATTGTTCTCAAAGAATAAATACCTCTTGTGCCGAGATACACTAGCAGTGACAATATGTGTAAAAATGATCGAAGCAGATAATGTAGTTTTTGAAGTTACGGATAGTCTGAGACAATCAAATATCTATATTTTACGCTGCACCAAGATTATCAGTTTTATCAGGTATGCAATGGCGTAAATGGAGTTTAATGAATTTTAGTTCAACACTATCTCCCGGATTTCTTATCAGTTTCAGATGAATAATCATTTTCTACTGAATCTAATATTTATCATACTTTTTCATTAGTCATTTTGAACATGTGTTAATATGTGTCATGTGTCATGTTGAATATGTGTTACGACTACTACAAAGTAATCAATTTTTTTTTATTTTATTTATTGACGATCCATGTTTACCGTAAAATAAGTCAGGCGATATTTACCTACAAAAACAAAAAAAAATTGCTTCAAAAATACCTTCACAAAAAATTTGAAATAAACCGTTATGAACGCCTGTAAACTATGTTAAATATAGAAAATTGAGTCTCTATAAATATAATTTTTTTTTGTAAGCGAATTATTAATCTTAATTAATTATTCTTGTTATGATACATTCGTAAATAAAGTTTTATAGTTAATTTTAAAAAATCCAGGAATAAAACATTGAATTTTTGGATTTTTTAAAAAATCACTGAAAAGGGGGTCATTAGTTGCAATTACGACGTCGACATGAGGGAGGTTAAATGACACTTTATCACGAAGCAGAGGGAGGGTATTAAAAAGACCAAATTTTTTACGAGGTAATTTATGGATGTTCTCTTGTCACTTTGCTAAAGCTTAATCATAGGTGCGCTTCCATATTCGTCAGTAGTATCTCAGAAATTGCCGAGTGAATCACATTTACGTCTATCTTGAGTGTTTTGTTTTGTAATGATTGTTATAATTAAATTATCAAGAACCCAGTATTGATAAGAAAAGACCATTGACTCAAAATGAAATTGAGTACTACACAAATCAGAATTTGACGAGATCATCATTTGATATTTTGTTCTTTTCCCAGAAGCAATCTATCTAGCACTAATATATTCTGAGTTTAATCGTAGCTGTACAAAAATGGCAAGTAAACATATGACGAGGTAACTCATATCTTGTGTCCTAGAAAAGAACTCAATCTACTAGTTATCACGTAGTTGGCAGTCAACGTGTTAAACTGGCATTAATAATTTACACCTGTTACTCTCACATTGATTACATTTAAGAGATAATTTACCTAGCTACCATGAAAGTATATTATTGTGTTTTTTTGCAAATATAATATTAAAAACCTTTTTATTTTTTTTTAGGATGACACCTATACAGAAAGCTATATTAGTACCATTGGAGTAGACTTTGTAAGTGTATCAAATATTTAATAATCATTTATTTTACGAAATGTTATTTTTTATAAACACGTACTAAACTTGGTTGTAAAATATGACTTCTTAGGCTCGATGAACACTTGCGTCTTTGCAAGTAGCGTGAACGCCGTGGGTATGATGGGTGCGATCGCTATCGGTAAAGCAGCACATGAGTAATTAGGCAGTGCACACACGAGCGGAGCCGCGGCGTGGGCCGGGAGAACGCCAGCTTCTGCTACGCCGCCACGTGAACTTGCTGCGGCTTGGCAGTCTGTGCTAGACAATTAGCGAGTACACATTGACCGCGCGATGGATTTCACCGTGGATACAGAACTGTTTATTACTGCTTTTAAAAACCAGCCTGCCCTATGGGATACGATATCAGAATATTACCATGGCAAGATTAAGAGGAGAGGAAACCATACACTTCTTTTTTTTCTATTATATAAATACGCATACACGGTAAAAACAAATGCAACACGCCGGAAATAAACAAGCCAAGCGCACGTATTTTGCTCGCAACGTACACGCTACTTGCAAAGATGCCTACCACATACTTTTTCAACAAGAACACATTTCTTGATGTATGAAGTAATTTAATTAAATAATTTAATATTTTTTGGTTACCCTGAATAAATAATTATTACCTTCTAAATGCGCTAGCACACGACTCCTATTGTCTTTTAAAAAATAATCGATTACGTCATCACGCCCAGATGGATAACGTCGTTAGTATGATATACAGGGTGAGTTTTTTGTGCGACATTGGTCGATAATTCCGTATGGTACAGAATATCCAAAAAGTTATTTAGAAAAGATGTAGGTAATGGTATTTTCCAGGCTTGGAAAATATGCCTAAGTCTACAGGAATCTATTAATAACTACTTAGTTAAGTAAAGCAAACATGTAATTTGTTAAATAGGACACCGTGTATATTTTCTCATATTTAGATTTTATTTCATAAACCCTGTTCTTACAATGTGATATTTGACACGACTGTACAGGATATTTAACGAGTTATGGCCATTTTTACTTCGAAATTACCATGAAATAAACACTGTATAAACAAGGAATAAATAAATTAGTATTTATTTTAAAATAACAGTATGTTCTATGTAGTTTTCAAATTGTTTAATAGAAATCATTCACAAATATTACGATTTTCTCATATTTTTTTAATATACATCTCTATATTTTATTTTTTTTTAATATTGCGCTTATGATACCGTTTCATTTTTATAAAGTAGAGCATTTTCTATACCTAAACTTATTACTTCCCAAGGAATTTTTAGTCTTCTTCATATTTCGGGAACACCTTTAATTTTTGCAAGTATAAGTACTTAGTCTTGTGTAATTATATACAGTTGATCCATGGTTCTTTACCCGTGCGTGATAATTTAAAGCATATGAAATAATTCAGCGATTTATTCCACGCAGTATCAAGTGACCGAAAGTGGCTACTGCTCCGATCACGGATTGTATTATAAAGTCTGACATTATCAAATAAATAGAATGTAAATTGTTAGTTAATCTAGTGTTATATAATATGTTAAGTCCTATTCGTAATTCTCAGAAGAAAGTTGGTTTTCTTACTATCCTGGTACATACAATATATTGTATTTCGAATTGCCATTTTATTGCCCTCAGGTAAATCAGTAGTTTTCAATCAGTAGGAATATAAAATAGGAACCATTTATTGTTAACGTAATACGAAAATAAACGTATATGCTACAAAATAAATGTAATATTGTAATTATCACTAAAGGTTTTAAGAAAAAACAATATAAAAATATAACCTTAAAATGGTTCAAGTAAACATTAGGTCCATATAAATCTCATACGATACCTAAAAGCTGTGAAACAATTTAGTTTGATTTGGCATACTTTAGAAACAAGTTGTATATGATATAAAAAAAGACAAAATGTAATCTTATAAGAACAGATACATAGTAAAATTATTAAATTCTAAAGAACACAAACACTCAATCTCTGGATCAATATAAAAAATCACAAAACTGGAGTTACACGTAACAATCAACCCCTGCTTCAATATTAAAAGTCACTAACCTGGAATTCCAAGTAATTAATATGTTAAAAAGCTTACAGCTTTATCCAGTTTCTATACAACCTCCTGAACATTCATGTAGAAGAGACACGTAGTTTTATCGGTCCCATACAAAAAATGCGGCTCAACGATAAAGGTTCCAACTAATATTTGATACTTTAATCTACAGTTCAATCCATAAATATAATTCTCAAATATGTCTTTGTATCTATAAAATTGCTCACTTCAAGCGACCAAACAAGACTGGCAAACAAAATGAATTAACTTAATTTCAAACAGTGACTTTGACTGACACACTCAAAATAAATCCTTTTGTTACTGAAATTTAATAACAGGCCTTATGGTTAGGCAATTTAATTATACATTGTACACATTTTTATTGTATACAGTAGACTCCCTCCATAACGAGAACTGAAATGGCAGACCAATTACCTCGTTATAAGCCGATCTCGTTATATCAGACAACAATAATAATCAGTGCATACATATGAATATGTAGTTTTTTAAAACATTAACTTCCTAGAGTGAAGCCATTCGGAGCAATATAGGATACTAATGAATATTGTTTGAATGGCGTTTTTGAAAAAAAGTTGTTTACTTTTATTGACAATGAAATAAGTTAAAACAAAAAACAGTTGTTTACTTTTATTGTCAATGATATACGTTAAAACAAAAAATCTTTATTTTGTAAATCTGTATAAAGCGTATTTTCAAGGATAACCTAAATTATTGCTTCTGCAATTGGAAGAAGTCTGTCATTATTGATTGCTTTAAATTGTCCAGTATCATTCTATCTATCATATTTTCTAAAGATGTAAAACAGTTGTATTTATTGTAAAGAAGTTTATTGCGGGGCAGTTAAAAAGGGTACTTATTTATAACCCCGGCCGGGTCAAAAACGTAAAAAAACACGTTTCTCGATCTTATTTTCCCTCGTTATAATCAAATTTGCCTCGCTATAGAGGGTTAACTTCAATAGAAATTTTACGGGACATCTAATATACCTCGTTATAAGCGAAACCTCGTAATAACCGTGTTCGTTATAGAGGGAGTATACTGTATTTGCTTTACTACGTAATTAATCACCCTGTAGAATTCGGCATATTTTTCAAGCCTGGACAATAATATCATTGCCTACATTTTTTCTAAAACTTTTTGGATATTCTGTATCTAATGGAGTTACCGAGAAATTTCGCACGAATGACTCACAAGAATTGTTTCAATTATATAATAATCTTATTTTAATTTTATTTTAATTTTGTCCTTTTCTCAGTTCATTCTCAAATATGTATATATGTACATTTGCAATGTTTCTTTATGGTAATAATTGTTTAAAATTTTTATTTTAGAAAATCAGGACAATCGATTTAGATGGAAAGACAATTAAATTGCAAATTGTAAGTATCCAAACTGTATTTATGACTAGGCTATATGAGAGATTAACTGTTTTTTTCTTTAATTGTAATGTTAAAATTGGCTTTTCCTTAGCTTAAAATAAAATGAAATTTATTAAAAACAATTCATATCAATTTTTTTAACTATAAAACTTACTTTGTGAGTACCAAATCGTAATTTGTGGGCCTCTCGGTGACGTAGAAAGATGCCCTCCAATAACGTCACTCCATATAACGCTTAACTCTTAACGCTTAATTTTCTCGTCAATTTTTCACTATTTCACATTCTAAGACTGTATTAAGTTTATCAACTTTGAGCTCTTTTTCTTTGGCGTATTTCATAGATTTTGTAAAAGAAAAAGAGCTCAAAGTTGATAAACTTAATAAAGTCTTAGAAAAGAAAATGAATTAATACCCAATTTGTAAGTAAGAGTGTCAATACAGAAAGAACATTACATGATGTACTCTCAATAATCCAAGTGAACCATTCGAATCAAAAAATACTACAAACAAAATAAACCACTTTGTTACAAGAAACCATTTAAGCCTTAAAATATTTTCTGTTCCGAAATTGAAAGTTAATAATAAACTTGATATCTGTAAAAATGTAATATTGCATGAATGAAAGTGACTATCTTCTAAATTTGATTTTAATCGGTAACTTTTTCTGGGATATGTGAAAGTTAGGCCAACTTGACTTATTTTGATCCCTAATATTCGTGGTATAATTTATGACCAATCTTTTTTTTACATCCGGGATATTTGTAATATATTGATAGTATTGTTACTATATAAGACAATTGAATAATTGCCAGCTACTGTAAAGTTATTGTAATGTATCAAAAATGTTTGTTTAAATTTGTAATTGCCTGTATTTTATCATTTTATCTTACATATGTGTCATAAATGCTTTAAAATTGTGAAAACTTTAATTCACAATGGCCTTTTTCTATGTATTGTTATTTATAATTAAATGTTTATGATTTGTTTGTAATATTTCTGTATTTATATATTATTTTAGTGGGATACAGCAGGTCAAGAGAGATTTAGAACGATTACTTCAAGTTATTACAGGGGGGCACATGGTATTATTGTAGTGTACGATTGCACAGACCAAGATTCATTCAATAACGTTAAACAATGGCTTGAAGAAATCGACCGTTACGCATGTGACAATGTAAACAAATTACTGGTAGGAAATAAAAGCGATTTGACAACTAAGAAAGTTGTTGACTTCACTACAGCCAAGGTAAGTGTACAGTTAATTTTTCTTAATATTTAAAATTATATTCATTATCATATTATATTTGAGGTGCGCCTAGAATATAAACTTCACAAATTAAAATGTAGATGAAACTAGCAGAGAAGCATCCCCAGTCGTTGACTCTGTCTCAGCCCTAAATAGGTATATATATATATATATATATATATATATATATATATATATATATATATATATATATATATATATATATATATATATATATATATATATATATATATATATATATATATATATATATATATATATATATACAGTGAAACTTAGATAATTAGAATCTCAGGGGAACGTTAAAAAAATTCGAAAAAATGGGCCAACAAAATTTGGCCAGAATACCAATTAAAACATTTGCAAGCTATAAAAAATGGTCAATTATTGTCGATTTTTATCATTTGCAGGTTTTCTCATTGGTATTTTCGTCCAAATCTTGGTCCAAACAATCGGCCGATAAAAAATGCTCAGTGAGAACGCATCATTAAAACAATAAAACATTTTGTCTCAAAAAATTTATTGAAAATAAGAATACAAATTTGTTACAATTGATGAAAATAGACTAATTTTTTCCAAAAAAATCCGAAATTTTTAGCTGCTTTTTAGAATTTAGCTTCTCGGTAATGACAAAAGATTCTAAGATGTTCAGTGAACTAAAAATGAGTAACTTACGTCATTTTTACTTTCAAAGTGCCATCTAAGTTACGTAATATGGTTTGTTGCTTCGGCCGCACTCGGAACATGTATTTCTCCCGCAACTGATGACGCGTCGTCTTCATCACTGTCTTGTTTTTCATCATTGTCCTTAAGCTCTTCAGCGATGATCTCTGCATCGGTTATTTCACCACATACTGCTACCTCTTCATCCACGTTGACAAAATCTTCATAAGAGATGGCAGGATCAGAAATGACGTCCCCCCAGCAGTCAACTAAAATCAGCTCTTCTGTTAAAGTGTCGTCTGCGTTCTCCTCCTTTTTTATGAAACCAGCTTTTTTTAAACAGTGTTTGATCGTTTCGGGTGTTACTTTGTCACAAGCTTTCTTACACATTCGAGATGCTTGTAGAATATCTTAACTTTATTTTAAGAGAGTCGCAATCTTCCGTACATATGTTTTCAACCAAAAAACGTCTGCTAAGATTTTTTATGACAGCCTGGTCCATAGGCTGGAGAACTGAAGTCATGTTAGCAGGAAAAAAAATACCTTGGAAAATACATTTTCCATCAGTGGGATAGTGTTATGTGCCGTACAGTTGTCAATAAACAAAATAATTTTTCAGCCACTTCTCGAAAAGATCACTAGTCATCCAAGCTCTTGCGCTGCTTACATATTCCACTGGTTTTGACTTGACGTTCTTAAAACAACGCGGATTAGCCGACTTTCCAATCATCAGTAGAGGCAGTCTTTCCGATCCGTCCATGTTTGCACCAATTAGGAGAGTGACTCTTTCTTTACTTAGTTTTCCTCCGTGCCATTTTTCGTTTTTAAATGCCAGCGTTTTGTCATCTATATCCTGAATCATCTCCAAATTTTTTTTCATTGGTTGGCTTCTTGCTGATTAACGGTCCCACTTTCTCCACAAATGCATTTGAACGAAATTGTGTTGCGTTCTTTGAAACCGCCTTAAAATTGTTTTTCCCCATTTCAATAGGAAATTGTTCAGCTTTGCTTTTTATAATGGGACCACTCACGGGAATCTTCTTATCCCTAGCTTGTTTGAACCATTTTAAACTCTCTAAATTTGGATTTTCTGTCTCCCTTAACCTTTTTCGATCTTCGCACTCACTTTCACTGTTGAGAATTTTTTCTTTATTCTTCAAGTAGGTGGATAATGCGTTAGGAGGAATTCTTCTCTTCTCTTTTCTACTTCTTTAATTGAGGCTATTTTTGCCGATAACGTCAGAGTTTTGTATGTTCGAAGTTTACCATGCGACGACATCTTCCCTCAATACGAAGTGACATACTGTACTGATGTGATTTGCCGTGATTGCAACGCCAACGCATCTCAAATGAAGGGGCATGCCGGGTGGGGAAGAATTTAGGTGCCAGGTACACGGGTACAATGTACAATGCCCTTGAATGCCTTGAAACAAGTGGCACCTTAGAACAGGAAAGAATACTATCTCTTTTCGCGGAAATTTCCAGCATGACATTGGCATTTTTAACTTGTAGAAAAGTTCGAATTATCCAAAATATAATTTAAATATAATTTAAAGAAGATTCACTAGGTTCTACTCTCTCTCTTTCTCTCCCTTTCTCTCTCTCTCTCTCCCTCTCTCTCTCTCCCTCTCTCTCCCTCTCTCTCTCTCTCTCTCTCTCCCTCTCTCTCTCTCTCCCTCTCTCTCTCTCTCTCACTCTCTCTCTGCCACTCTCTCTCTGCCACTCTCTCTCTCTCTCTCTCTCTCTCTCTCTCTCTCTCTCTCTCTCACTCTCTTTTTTAGTAATTTAGATACTAATGTAATATCTAATTATTTTATAAATATTGATAATAATTTTTGTAACTACATATTGAAAAATAGAAATAAAAACTTTACTTTTAAATAACATTCTGTTAATAATAAATGCATACCATTTAATGAAGAACAGAATTTTGAGCTTTAAATAAGAATCCGACAAAATATTGTATATTATGTTCGAAAAAAAAACAAATTTGATTATTTCCATCCATTATTACTCTTTATTATACCTATTCCTAATAGGAAAACTGTATAATTCTGGAAAAAACATGTCGCCTTGAAATCTTCTAAACAAATCTTTCGAGATTATATTTAAATCTTATAATTAATAGTTACTTTAATGTATTGCCACAATACTTATGTAACCAGTCCTTATTTCACATATCTTTTTACAAATCGGCACAATAATTACAGTTACTGTATAATCATCTCAAACAGAGGAATCTTTTTAGTACAGTATTGTACTATTATTTTTTGTATTAAGGTACACTTTCTATATTACAAATAAACAAGTGTATTCATGTAATTATCTGGAAAATAATAGTGCTTCAGCTATTTTTATTATAAATATAAACAATAAAACATCAATTCATATCTATTTATTTTACGGGCAAGCCCAATTTCAATAGAAAGTATGTAAATACAATTATTCAAAAAAAAACGTATAATAAACGTATAATAAAGTAAATATAAAATACAACACATTTAACAATTATTGAATAAAAAAATAATATATATGTGCAAAAGTTTACATCTAGCAACGCTTGCTATCGCTTTTTTGATGTATTTAAGACAGTATATGTGGCAGGGCATCAAAGTATAGGACAAAATATCAGTAGGACGACGCCAGAACTCATGGCTGAAAGTGCTGAGTAGATGGTATTAGCGGTCAATACGCAGTAATATTGCGTGCAATTGCCATTTGGATCACCAAACTTTGAAGGGAGACAGAACAACAAGAAGAATGAACTATCAGGAGCCGTTTATTGACCGTCTTTCGTGTTTGACTTTGTATTCAGTCCACGCATCTGATGAGACTGGGAGGTAGAAATGGCGTCATAATGCGGTATTGTTAATCAATTTAAACACAGGCTGATAAGTCGTGATCCTACTGTATTGACGGTACATGTAACGGTCTTCCGTTATAATTTTGAAACTGTATTTTATTTTCGATAGTAATCTTTTTTTCTTTCTTTCAAATATTGTTTTGTTTTTAGGAATATGCCGACCAATTGGGAATTCCATTTTTGGAAACCTCAGCTAAGAACGCAACCAATGTAGAACAGGCCTTTATGACTATGGCTGCTGAAATTAAAAATAGAGTAGGACCTCCATCTTCGGCAGTAGACCAAGGAAATAAGGTTAGGTTCGATCAAAGTCGCCCAGTCGAAACAACCAAATCTGGTTGCTGCTGAAAACATTTCGTTCTCTTTGGTAAGTTATTAATCATATTGAATATTTTATATTTTATTGAATCTGTAAGTAGTTTTTTTTAGTTTATCTTCGTATCTTCTCCGTTATTTTATTATTGAGATCTGCAACTTCGGTTCACACGCTTTCGATCATCTCCCACACAATCAAATTTGTTTTTGTCGGTATAGATAAGTTTGTCCCAGTTATGTTTGGTCTACGAAAGTTTTGATTTAGCCCAAATATAACGATTCTTTTTTGAGTTTCCGTCAACAATGGTTTTTCTTTGGCCTACGCAAATAAATCAAAAAATAGAAAATTTAAATCGCAAAGAAGAACCTATTAAACATACCTTATTAAAAGAAAGACCGCTTTTGCAGATATATTTGCGGCAGGATTCTCTGGAAACATTCATCCCAGTTTCTCAATTCATTCTGGTAGTTACTTCTCATAGTGTATTTCTTCTTCCCGTCTTACATATTCTGATAAAATGACATACACTGCTTTGAAAAACAGCTTCGGACGGCCTGAGCTTTTGCCGCGAACTTCAATACTGGTAGTTTCACCATATTTCTTAATTATATTAAACACTTAGTTGTTGCTACAATCAATTCACTGGAAATTTCACGCATTGTTTTCTCTTTATAGTACTGATGAATAATGATTCTTCGAACTTTTGTATCAGTAGGTTTTCCACGGGCCGTTATTATATTTTACTTGTAATAGAACTGACGGTTGTCTTTATTCATAATCAAATGACGCGTAAAAAATTATCGTTAACAACGCACTACCTTGATTTCAAAGCCTTCTTTGCGCCTGGCTTATAAAATTTAAACGCGAGGAAACGAAAAATGTTCCAATATTAAGTTGTCAGCAGTTTTCGATTATCAAACAATTAATTCAATAGTAATCAATATAAAATATATAGTTAAGCCGCAAGAATAAATCCATACATCATAAAAAATATTGTTAATTTCATATTTACATTTAAAAAAATTAAATAAAAGAATTTCGGTAAATTGGCATTATATTCGTAAAATAACTGCTTGTTCCAACATATAGTTGTTAGGGCTCGTACAATAATTTGTCCTTGCATGTTTTAATTATTAATACACTTATATTAAACATTTATAATAACATTTTTACTGACCCAAATCGTTGTTTTTCTATCTTATATTACACACACGAAATAAAACTTACTCACAATCAATTTATTCTACCACCAAAGGTTTCGCATACTATAATTTGCTATGCATCTTCAGGTCAACGGTACATGGTAAACTAAATGCTGAAAAAATATAATAACCCGTATCAGGGGACTGTCTGGTACAGAATATACAGCAATTATGCCAATATGATATGTGTGATTATTAAATACGACTTTAAAATTGATTAAATAAAACAAAATAAAACTTACGTGAAAAAACAATCTAGTAAAATTGAAATTAAATTATTAAATATTACTGACATGCCGATACAAGGATTGTTAATAAATTTTTGAGATAACATAGTTAAAAACTGTTATGGTAAACTGGTGACAGGTGATCGTCGGTTTTACTTCAACTATTTAACGAATAAAGGGAAAGTTGTTGAGAGGAAAAGATATTAACAACTTGACTAGGAATGTAGGTATTGTGTAAATTTTTTGTTGACAATTAAAAGTGATGTGTTATATTATTTAAAAGTTATTTATATTTATTCAAGAGATATATTTTGGAAATGTCTGTTAATTTATTGAAATCATTTCTTTACAACTGTGATAATGTAGAAAAAGATAGATGTTTTATTTTTAATATAAGTTTGGGTATGCAATAACTCCAACGTGTAATTATCAAATTAATAATGAACCAATTTTGGTCTGTATTTGGGCAGAAAAGAAATTATTGTGATGTCAATTAAATTAAAAACACTTATGGACAAACAGAAAACTTTCAAAAAGACAAAACAGACATTTAATTTAAAAGGGGGTATTTTGATCCCCCTTTTAATGTAATAAGCCAATATGGCTTATTTGTTTAACATATACCGTTCACTTGAAGATGCATAGCAAATTCTAGTGTGCGAAACCGGTCTTTATTAGATTTTGTGAAAGTGCTGATCATATTAAAATGCGTTTTACCGATAGACATATATCATTTTATCAACCCCCTCCAGTTTAACAACTCTCTTATTTTAGAGAGGAAATGTGTGAGATCATTAGAGAGGTACTTAAATGAAGTATTCTAGGATACCTGGTTTCTCTTTCTATATTACCACATTACTTGATTGAAAATGTTATACCCCTTCCTTAAAAATTAAACGCAACGCCTATGTTTCGCTAATGTTTCAACATTTTTCCATCAAATTTATTTCGTTGTAGCTGCACTAATCAACTAACATATTTATCAAATAGTTATTTTTAAGAATAAATATTACGTTTAATCATTTTCTGTTTCAGGTTGAAGGTGGTCACTCACGTCATCTCTTTTGTACAGTAGCAGAGCTACAGTTACTCTTATTATAGTAATATCCGTCTGTATGTATAGTTATTTTAAACTTTTTGAATTGAGTTTCACCTTAGATTTTTTTTTTCAAAAATATAGAAAACACCAATATCTCTTAGCCTAATCTTAACTTCTCTAGATAAATATGTAATTAACAAAACTATTTATAAAACCATTTTTACTAAACTATCAGATAATTAAGAACGAGAAAGGTATACTTTATCGACTGTTAATTTTGTATTGTTTTTAGTGTACCTTTCTCGATTTTATAAATCTCGATCATGATAGATTGACGTTAAAAATTATTGTTTACTTTTAAAACGTGTAATATACAAATTTTAGCAAATTAAGTATGTTTCATGAATAACTTAGTAATTTTTGTTTCGAAACTGAGTTTCACGAATTTCTTTTAGTATATACATATTTTAATGCATACATAACAAAATTCGACAAACATGAACCATCGATATTGTTAGTACCAAATATTTGTACATTTATAATATGTGGAAAATACTTACAATTATCTGGATATCACGTGTTTGATACAACAAAAGCGTCATTTCTAACATGATCTTTAGTGATTTCTGTTGGTCCAAAACAATTTATTATATTCTCCATATATACTTGTTATTTTTATGTAATGATTTTTCTTTTTCGCTACACATTAAAAGTCATTTTTTGTTTATATCAAATAAAAAATAATATTGTAAGTAATATGTGATTGTAAATCTTGGTCAATAGGTTTTTTGTAAATTAAAGTTATTCTGAACTGGCTTTTATCTCTTATTTATATAAGTGTACAATCTTACATTATTTTCCCTATATATTGGCATATTGGCAAGATAAGTTCTTGTCCTTGGGGGAAAGGCGAAACTATGGTAGCGTGAGTGTCGGATAAGTAAGGAAACATTGGACGTTCATTTTAGCAGTATTTTGATGTATAAATTAAGAAACATAAGCTATTTAAACAAAAGTTGCATTCTTGGCTACTTATTTCTATCCATCGTTTCTTTCTACCGCTTCTTCTTATGTTATCTGGTGTTGTCTATTCTGGTTCCATTAATCTTGATTCCACCTCGAACCTCGTCTAATGCTTTTCTGAATATAAATTCTGAATGCAGAACTTGATAGCGGTTATAAGACGCAACCTTGTCGCACTCCTCATGGGATTCGTAATAGTGTGTAGAAACGATTTTGACTGGTGCCATTCATTTTCCCACACATTTGGCACTTTTTATAATGAAACTTTTAAAATTAGGGTCACCTGTTAATTTGAATTTATTTTAGAAATTATTATTATTTTTTTACTATTTTCAGTTGTAGCATAGGTAACTAGCGGACTGCAACGTTTTTGTCCTTCAAAGTTTATTAAAAGTAATGAAAATAAACAATTTTTCTTTGATGTACTAAAGATTGATTTGCTTTTTGTTGAAACAAAAGAAATTTTAAGAACTTAATTAGTAAGTATTCCCTACTCTGGTAGTGATAACAGCTTTCAAACGACGAGGTGTGCTTGGGTAAGATTTTGGATTACCTTCTGCGGAAGATTGTTCTATTCCTGCACCAATATGTCGCGAAGCTCTCTTAAATTTTTGGGAAACATGACTCCGTAAAGGGTTCTTCATCTCATCCCTAACATGTTCTTCGGATTTACATTTGTACCGCGAGCAGCCCAAACAAATCGTGTGATTTGAACCACGTCAAGATACTCAGTAACTATCCGAGCAGTGTGGAATTTGCAATCGCATGCATAAATGTTGCGTTGTTTTCAAGAATAACCATAAGCGGTAAAACATGGTCTTCCAGAATCTATGTCATATACTTATGTACAGTTCACGTCCCATTCTCAATAAAGACTAACTCCGTGCGAGCGTCAAACGATATGCCTCCCCATGCCATAAATGACCCTCCACCAAATGGAAGTCGTTCGGCAATACACGCTTGAACATATAACGTGATTAGTATTCTGTGATATAACGAACAAGCTTATTGCTACGTACCCCATCTGTGTTCCAGAATGTTCATGATCTATCGACCGGCGGACAGATCCGAGGCGCTAATGCAAATGAAATAGATGTGGACTATTTCAGTTATAGTACATAATACCTTGTATATATAAGCAGCGCTGATATTAGTTAGTGGAGTTGATAAGATATTATCGTGCTGTAAACTTATAAATAAATATATTTACATACATTAGAACCGCTCGTTTTATTTAAACACGCTACAATATCTTTCGCATGTTCGTCGTCACGATCTTAAACTTTTGTCTGAGCCCATAAGACAGAATCTCGATTTATCGGAAAACAATACACTACTCTAATCTCGTATTGTCCAAGCCAAGTGTTCTCATTCACATTTTTCACTTCTTGCAAATAATTTCGAAGGATAACTTTGTGATCGTTAGGTTTTTCAAAGCACTAGAAACGATAAAGCGGTCACATCCAGCTGTTGTAATTCTTTCTTGACCTTAACCAGGTCTTCGAGTAAGCAGATCGCTCTCTTCGTACCGTGGCCATACTCATTGCATACTCGAGAGACTTACACCAACGTTTCTTGCAGTTTCGGCTTGACCGTTGCCATCTTCTAATGCCATCTTATATTGGTAAATTGTGAGATACAAATTTTTGGAATAGGTCCCAATTGGTGTTACGACGCCAGAACTCGTGGCTGAAAGACCTGAGGAGATGGTTCGACCGCTCATCCGCAGAAATCTTTCGCGCAGCAGTTTTCAGAACTAAAATTTTGCCATTTGCATCGCCAACCTTCGAAAGGAGACGGCGTCATAAGAGGAAAAAGGTGTTACGATAATATGGTGTATAGGTGGGCGGGGTTAGTGCTAGTGGAATTGTCAGATTAGTTTTGAACTAATAAAGGTAAATGATCCAAATATCTGAATTAGCGGTACTGATAATAGGGAGGTCTAAAAGTAGATCGGATAGATAGTTGCATTGAGGATTACAGCTTTCACCGGCTGACAATTTATATCGCTGAATGAAGTTACCCGGTAAATCTCACATCTCATTGTTTAGTCTATTTTATTTTTGGTAATTATCATTATCATTATGATGGTATTGGACAAGGTAAAAATAAGTACACCCAGAATATAGACGTAAATGTCAGACCCTGGAACAAACAACAAAATATTTCGAATTGGCAGTATTGCCATGTCCTTAGAATGTATATGTTGTATGCTTCAAATATAAAAGAATGCTTTTAAAAAGTACATTTTGATTATATTATTTTATGGATTCTGCAATTTTTTATATAAAACAAGAACGAGTAAATATTTGTTCCTTTCGAGATTAATTGCAGTTGATTATTAGAGATTTTTGGGTAAATGTCCTTTGATAGATTAGCGGATAGATTTGTCAACAGTGCCAAAACTAGTTGCTATAATTGCAAGAGATGTCTTTTTAACTTTATTATTTATACTGAAATTTTACTGTTTACTTTTTAAAAACTATTTACTTTTTCTTTCTTGGTAATTCTAAACTATTAAGTTTTATATGTCTTATTGCTTTTAATTGTATGTGTTTCATTTTTAACATAAATTTCATCACTGCCAAACTCAAATATTTTGTTCAATGTCCATAATTGTGGCTAAATTCTGGGTGTACTTATTTTTATCTTGTCCTTCGTCCTTATCCCTCTATTTATAGCAGGGATGCCAGGTCTGGGGATTTTTCCTCAGAACTGGGGAAAATTGATAATCTTTGGGGACTGGGGAAAAACTTTTTTAAAATGACTAATATCTGGGGAAATCAAACTGGCTAAAATATGTTATTAAATTTAGTAAAAAATAGTTATTTTAGAAAGTCCAGTAATTATGTGAATATTAAATGTATTACAACGACAAGATCGTGGTGACTGATTCCACATATAGGCCACACTCAATACATTTTGGTAAATTACCGCTACCGCGAACAATGATATTGCCTGGGGTTCCCTGACTCTGTCATCTATTATGAACCACCTGTGTAGGTCCGGGGTTCCCCGACCTGTGAATCTGTGAATTTTCTATGGGGTATGTATACTTTAAAAATTAAATTTCAATTTATAGTTCATAGTATATAACCACATGGTGGGTATGTATTGTGTTATAGTTTCATATCCTTGTTCTTCTATTATAGTTTGACTTCAATTGTGAGGTTGAAAGGCGAAATCGGAGCTATTAGTTACAGTTACGTACCATTTTAAAGTTTTATTTAAAGTAGTGTTTATTATTGTGTAAACAGACATGCCACCTAAAAGTGATTTGTGGAAATACTTTGATAAATGCATTGAAGATAAAAATTATGCAAAATGCCGATTAGGTTCTAAAAGAATTAAAACATGTGGCAATACATCCAATTTAAAATGCCACTTAAAGAGCACACATAAAGAATTTTCTTTCAAAAATGGTAATTCTTCTATAAAAAAAGTCAACAGTGATGTACAAGAAAGTGTAGATGTAATTACTGATACAGAGTATAACGACGACACTCGAAGTACTTCTTCACTTTCAGAAATATCAACATCATCATCTTTTACTCAACAACCTAGTACAAGTGGCTATTATGCACCCACTCCTTAAAAAAGACAAAAAACAATAGTAGAGTCTGTTAAAAGGTTAGAATCTTATAGTGAAAGTGGTACAAAATATTTAAAAATAACAAATTCCATTCTATATATGATTTGTCGGGATTACCAGCCGATATCCATTGTCGATAATGAGGGATTTCAAAACCTAACTAAGCAGCTCTCTGGTGGCCTCTACAAAATACCTTCCAGGAAAACTATTAATGCTCTTTTAGATAAAAAGTACATCGCTCTGTCAAATTTGTTTCGCCAAAAAATACAGTCTTTAACATCGTATACTATATATAACCACATATATATGGACTGAAACGATACAGTCTAAAAGTTTTATTGGGTTAACATTACATTTTGTTGATGATCTTAAAATAGATTCTGTGGTATTGGGAGTCACTGAGTTATGTCAGTCACATACAGGAAAATATTTGCGGGAAGTATTGACTACCATTATGGAAGATTGGCATATTATGACGGAACGTGTTTCGGCCATAATTACTGATGGAGCTGCAAACATCAATAATGCAGTGGAGACAATTTTTGGGAAAAAAAACTTCTGCACTGTTTTGCACATCAAATTAATTTAATCGCTGAACGAGCCATTGGATCTTATGAACCCTTAACAGAACTTTAAAAAAAAATGAAACAAATAATAACGTGGTTTAAGCACAGTGTAAATGCTAGTGATGAGTTAAGAAAAGCCCAAGACCCAGATAATATGAAAAAACTAATTCAAGAAGTTTCCACTAGATGGAATTCAACATATTATTCCATTACTAGATTTCTCGAATTAAGAGATATAATTAATCAAATTGTCAATCGACATTCATCAGCACCAGGAATGATTAATGCTCGAGAAGCAGAAGAGCTAAAAGAGGTTCAAGATATATTGCTTCCCCTTGAAACTGCTACAAAACAACTGTCTGGTGAAAAATACACAACTAGTAGCATTGTCATTCCAATGATTTTTAATATAAAGAAGAAAATTGAAGGAAGTACACCTAAATATGAAATTGGGAAGAAATTAAAAGAATCTCTCTTAGGAGAATGTAACAAACGTTTTGGAATGGCAGAACAAGTTCATTTACTATCAGTTTCCACGCTTCTTGATCCTCGCTTTAAGATGTATTTTACTTCTCCATTAGATTGTGCAAAAGCAGTTCAAAATATACAAGAGGAACTGCAACTGAAAATGGACGTCTCTCAACAAAGCTTTTCTATCGTCAATGAACAAAAAGAAAAAGAACCAGGTAAACATTTTTTTGTCTTAATTTGTTGAATGATAATTAATCTAAATTTTAATTGTTTTAGCTATACCCGAAGTATTTGATTTATGGGAAGATCATTCAAGATTAATTTCTGAAAACACAAAAGAAATATCAACATCTGCCCCTTCATCTGAGTTATCTCTTTATTTAAAAAGCTCAGTTTTATCAATAAAAGTAGAACCAATTAAATGGTGGGAAGAAAATAAAGCTACGTACCCGAATTTGGCGATTATAGCACATAAATATTTAGCAGTTGTAGCCACATCCGTACCGTCTGAACGACTCTTTTCTAAAGCTGGCCAAACAGTAACCCAGCAACGAAACAGAATAAAAGGAAAGCTGCTATCAAAACTGTTATTTTTACAAGATATTGATAAGCATTATTGGGGCTTATAATTTTAATATATTACTTATTTGTTTTTTTTTCTAATAATTTGGTTGTGTTTAAGATATCTATCAAGCCAAAATTTTTAATTGTTTAATATTAGGTTAAGGTTACACTGTTTTAATGAAATAAACTTAGTAACTATTGTTTTTAAGATGCTTTATTGTATAACTAAAACATATTCAAAACAAGTCCTCCAATTCCATTTTATTCTTCAATTTCAGGGAGTAGAAATGAAAATGCTGTATTCTTGAAAAAAATTCTGATGATGATCATTACGCATACACCACGTTTTTCAGCAATTAAATCACGTTTATATATAATACTTATTTAGTTTATTATTTTCACATTACTCAACATTTGTAAAAACATCGATGTTTCTAGAACATCGATGTTTTCTTTTCGATATTTCGGTACTATCGATGTTCAGCTTCGATGTTACCATCGATGTTTTTTACCGATGTCGCATCCCTACTTTAGGTTGAAGCTGGTTCCTGTTCCTTCTTGCAGCTTGTTGATCCAAGTATTCAATGTGTTTCCTGCACATTGAATAGTTAGCAGTATGTTCTTCCTGGCAATTGCAGCATCTGACTTTGTTTTCTTTTCCCTTAGGTAGTGGGCAGTTCCTTGTTTGGTGTCCAAGTCCAAGTGCACATTTCATGCACCTTGGAGCTTTTTAGAGCAATTCTTCGCCGAATGCCCGAACTCTTGACAGTTGAAGAACTGGGTAGCTCTTGAAGGTTTTGAGTAAGCATCCCATCTTACTCTAATGTTCTGGAGGCCGTTGATTTTCTTTACTTCCTTCATCCAGGTCCATGCCGGGGGCTGCCTTAATCACTATCTTCTTTGTGACCTCTGATTTTTTTTCGATAAATAGATATAAATAAAAAATAAAAATAAAAACGTTTATTGCCATACTAAAAATATTTACATATCAAACTTAAAAAATTTTTGCCTTCTTTCTTCGGCGTACCGCTCTTGCACCGCCAGCGTTTGTTGATTCTTCCTCTCGGCTTCTGGATTTTCCTGGGTGGTGTCCTCGTCTGCTTCTGTAGGTACTTGAATCGGCAAACGTACCTACTTCCCTGCACGCCTGGTTAGACCCTGATCAGGTGGTCGATCAGTCGGTGGGTGGATCTAAATATCCTCTGGATCCTGTTCTTCTCGAGGATATCCCTGGTCTTTCGTAGTCTTCGTGTGGCCTGGTTGAAGAACCACCTGGTTCTGTTCTCGGCCACTTCCCTTAGTGGCGTGTATCCTAACCTGTTCCTAATCGTCGCGTTTGTAACTCTATCCTCCCATGCTGCTCCGCCGATGATTCGGTAGCATGATGTCTCAGTTGCTTCTGAGACATCAGCAACTTTTCAACTTTTTCCAGTGTGATTCCGCAATGGAGCTCCACACTGGTATTGCATACAGAATCACCGACCTAACATATGCTTGGTAGAGTTGAATTTTCTTCGCCTTCGAGAGTGGACTGGACCTAAAAATGAAAGGAAGTATTAGTTTTTTAGCTGCATTAGCTTTTACCTTTGTTTTTTGTGTATGCACCCGGAAGTTGAGTCTTCTGTAGAGGTGGACTCCTAGGTATTTGACCGTCACTGATTCCTGAATTCTGTTGCCTCCTACTGTGATCTGGTTCCGTGGTGGTCGTTTGTCCTGGCCGAATATGATGAACTGCGTCTTTTCGGCGTTGATCTTCATTTTCCATTTTTCGGTGTAGTCCGTGATTTTTTCCAGGTGGTACTCCATGTCATCTATGATTCTTCCTTCGTCTTTTCCGGATGCATACACTGCTGTGTCGTCTGCATACAGGGCTGTAGAAGTCCTTGGATCTGTTGGAAGGTCTGAAACAAAAATGTTATATAAAATGGGTGATAAGATGCTGCCCTGAGGCATTCCTTCCTGGATTTCTTGGATCGTTGACATCTTTTGATCAGCTGAAACTTGGAATGTTCCATTGGATAGATACATGTCGCAGATGTTGATGAGGTAGTGTGGAAGTCTAGCCTTGTCCATCTTGTAGATTAGTGCCTTCTTCCAAACCGTGTCGTATGCTTTCTCTATGTCCAGTATGGCTAATCCTGTCTTCTGTTTCCTGTTGAATTTTATCTTCGTGTCGCTGATAATCCTTGCCAGTTGAAGTTCGCAGTTTCTTCCTTTTCTGAAACCAAATTGGTCTTCTTGGATGACTCCTCTTCTTTCTGTGTGCTTCACCAGTCTCTTGTAGATGATTTTTTCTAAGATTTTTCCCATCGTTTCCAGGAGTGATATGGGCCTCTAGCTTTCCGGTCTTCTTCCATCTTTCCTTGGTTTCAGAAGAGGTATGATCTTGGCGTGTTTCCAGTTGTTCGGAAAATGTCCTTTTTCCAGGCAGTATTTGAAGATATAGTACAGCTGTACTATGATCTTCGGAAGTTCCTTGAGGATGATGTTGTGGATTCCTTCTTGTCCTGGTGCTCTGCTTCCTTTCAGTTTCCTGATGATTTTCGCAACTTCGCTTGGGCTGGTATGGTCTTCCTCGTCTATTTGGAACTCGTTCCTTCTTCTGATCCTGTTGTATTCTTGTTCGACTTGCCTCCTTGTTCTTGCATCCGACATATCCTGGTTTTGTCTGTGTGTGGCTGCCATCTTCCTTGATATTGCATCTACTTTTCCTTGGGTGTCGTAGTGTGTTCCCTCGTTGTCTATGATTTGTGGCATCTTTTGTTTTCCTCTTCTTCTTGCCTTCAGCATTTTCCAAACATTTCCATGGTTTTCTTCAGCTCTTCTGATGTTGTTGTGCCACTGGTTTTCAGTGGTACTTCTCAGTCTTACTCTTATTTCTTCAGATAGGATGTCTCCATATTCTTTGAATTCCTGTCTTCTAGTCCTTTGGAATGCTCTTCTGGCCTTGTTTCTATCCTTGATGATGTCCTGTAGTTCTGTTGGGATGACCAGTCCTCTGTTGTTCGTCATGGATTTTGAAATGTTGGCTTCCATGGCTCGTTGAATTCTTCTTGTGATTTCTTCGATCTTTTCCTCTACTTCTTCTGTTGATTGGAACTCTCTCTTCATTTCCATTTGGTTTAGCTGTCTTCTGTAGTTAGGCCAGTTAGCATCTTTCCATCTCCATCTTTCTACTGGTTCTATCCTTGGCAAGTCGACTCTCGATGTCATCCTTCCTATTACTGGTTTGTGGTCCGAACTGCATTCGAAGTAGGCTCTGACGTCTTCTATTATTACATCTTTGGTGATGAAAAGATCCAGTGTTGAGTTGTTGTGTCCTCTTATTGGGTTGATCCTTGTTGGTTCGTCTGGAGCGAATAACATACTATCTCTGTCTTCACAGTATCTTAGTAGTGTTGTTCCTGGTGCTGTGTCCGTCATACATCCCCATGTGTGTTTGGCGTTGAAGTCTCCTGAGTCTAGGTCTTCTGAGTGCTTCCTGTAAATTGAAAAGATATTAGCTATACCTACTTTAATTCCAACACTTTCGAAATGGTGTGTGTCCATCAAAACTTGGTTCCATTCTATGTTGTTTTTAACATAGATGGCTACTCCTCTGTCGTTTGGTTCGTCTCTTCTTCCGAATCCATCGTAGTTTGTAATCCTTGGAAGTTGGGAGTCCGTCATGTATCTTGTTTCAGACAGGCATATGACATCTGGATTATGCCTTATGACTGTCTCTCGAAGTTCGCTGATCCTTAGCCTCAGTGATGCTATGTTGAACTGGAGTATCTTCAGATGTTTATGGTTCATTGTAGATGTCTTCGTACTTCATGATTTTAACTGTAGTAATTCTCTCTTCATATCTTGGAGAATTGCCATCATTTTTTCCACATTAACTATTTGGTTAATTTCCGCCCAGGTGCTCTTGACTCCATCATTCCTTGTGGGTGTTTGCTGTTCTCCTTTGCTAGCTTGTGCATATGATACTCCGCTAGTGGTTTTTCTGAATGTAGATGGGTGCGGTGCTGGTGGAGCCATTTTCTGTTGAGGTTGGTTCCTCGCTCTTCTAGCTGCTTGTCTGTCCAAGTATTCGATGTGTTTGCTGCACATCGGATAGTTCGAAGTGTGGGCCTCCTGGCAATTACAGCATTTTACCTTATTTATCTGTCCTTTTGGGAGAGGACAGTGGACAGTGTCTCGTCTGGTGTCCATTTGCACATTTCAAACATCTTGGCTGTTTAAAACAGTTCCTTGCAGAGTGTCCGAATTCTTGGCAGTTAAAGCACTGCGTTGCTCTGGATGGTTTGGAGTAAGCGTCCCATCTTACTCTTATGTTCTGTACTCCGTTGATCCTTTTTATCTCCTTCAAGTCTTGTTGTTTGTCTACTTGAAGTAGATAGGAGCTGCTTTGTGCTCCTGGCTTCCTGGTTCTCAATTCGGTGATTTTTCCAATTATAAATAGAGAAATTTTCGATCCGTATCGTTTGCGAATGACCCATCACTACATAGAACGACTATGTGGCGACATCTAGCGACCAGCTCGAAATAACTTTTGGTCTTGACTGATTGGACAGATGTGCGATCGGGGCAGGCGCTGTTCTCGTTGTCAATATGTCTAAATCTACCATGTTTATTATTAACCAATTGAAGTCAAAAAGCTATTTGTTGTAAACAAAATGTAACGTCGAATCCGGTGTTTTCCAAAATTTACTAATAGTATCTTATTATATTCTATGTGCAGTGTATTTTACATATCAAAACTTTTAAATAAAACTGTTTAAATTATTTTACATATTTAAAGTTACCTAGATTTTAAAAATATTGGTGAGTTTTCATTTCCATAATTGCACTGTTTAGCATGTAGCATGAGAACTGAGTAGATTTTTGGTAAATTGAAGATTTCGGGTGAATAAATATTTACATTATTTGTTTACTTTATTTTCCAAATCTATTAAAAATACTTTAAATAGAGATTCAGTGTTTATTAGAGTTCTATCTAGATGAGGAATTATAATGAAGTAGTTTTTTCAATGATCACTATTTATTAATCTAATACACATTATCCCCTTTTGAGGGTAGCTTTCAATCTTTTCAAAACAAATTTTATTCATGTCATGACATTTAGCTGTCTTTTATTATACACTAATAGAAATATCATCTAGCAAGCAGATATTTTACAACTTTATATTTAATCCAGTACACATGCTTTATTTATTATAATACATGTAGTACCTAGTCAATATTAGAAGAGATATACAACTTATAACAGGTTTTATATAATCTCTTACTATAAAGTCTTTTACTTGTTGCTTATTTTAATGGATCACATTACAAGTCTCTTGAGTTTTTGGTTTTTGCCTAATAATAATATGATAAATGCATTTTTATAACACCAACAACCATGTCCTTTGTAGGTCATACTTAATTCCAGCCATTATTTTTGGTGTCATATGATTTATAAGCCTAATTCACTAAATTTTTCTGAAGCTTATCTATCCTGTGTTAAGCTTTACTTGTCATGATTTTATCTATATTAATTAAAAATGTATAGGCACACCTATATGTTTTGACGTGTAGTAAAATTATTTTTCTCTTAAATACTAATATGCCTACAGTGATTATTTAACATTGTTGAACTTGCTATTTATCGAAAGCATATCAGTTTTTTAATCTTTCCTGGTGATAGTAGTATGTAAATAGGAAAATAAAATTTAATTATAATTTTAACAATAATAACTTCCACTTTTAAAGGTGAAAGATTAGTAAATTAAAGGAAAGAGTTCTAAAAGTTGCTTTAATTTCTTCTTTCTATATTTTACATAAAAACCTGAAATGTATGTTATAAGTAAATATATGCATATTCTACCAACCTGAAATGAATGTGAATTCTACCTTGATTACTGTTTAAGATATAATGTGTATTGCTGATCACTAATATCTTAATGCTTCTGTATTTTCTATTTTAAAAATATACTTTCTACTGTCCAAAATATGGTAATAATTTGGTTTTTTTACCTGTCTGCATCATGTACCACATGCATTCATTATTTCTCTTACCTTTTAAATGCCCAACACTCAGTTCCGTACATCATAGTTGGTTTTAACACAATTTTACAGGGTTTTAAAAGGGTACTAGGTAGGTACCTAAAATGTCCTACATAAAACTATTACTTTTTTATTGTCTAAATATATTATTTTATTTGTAGTAACATTATATTTTTAAATGAACATTCTAAATACTCTGTTTCTGTCCTTCTTTTAAAATTCTGCTGAGCTTATCTCCACTGTTCCAGTTTTTGATCTAAATCCATCTAATAAATAAGGACCAGGTATTGAGCCTCGATGGAATTTTACTTTCACATAAAATTTATCAGTCTTTCTCCTATATAATACCTCTCTAGCATGGGTGTTAAAAATGTCTCTACTATTATTTCTTAGAAGTAAATCATTTATATTTACTTATTTTTTTTTTATGGAACTGTAATATATCGCACTAGTCCAAAATAGCACCTTAGGTGCCAAAACTTTCATATAATTAATAAGCAAGATATCCCTGTATTTTATGCTATTTACAATGAAATACATAACCAGAGTAGTTTGTATTTTCCATTAATTTAATTATACAAATCTAAAACTCCTGAGCATACTTCTGTAAGACAGCAGTTATGGATAAGTAATACCTTTTCTGACAAATGAGTATCTTATAAATGTTTTGTTTGTTTTGAATTATGTCAGAAGCATAATAATCACTGCAGATAAAAAATAACAAATGAAAGGTGTATATATACAGTGACTAACAACTTAAATGACACAGTAGTTACTTAATAAAACTAGCTTGTGTCAGTGGCTCAATGTTTATTAGAAAAAATTACATACTGAAATTAAATTTCTATAAGTCTTTTAAAATAGTATAGGTAAGCAATTTTTTGGTTTCAAATATACCATACTTAAATAACAATAAATATTTAATTATTTTATGTATGATTTGATGTCATAGCTAAAATGATGCAAAACTTTAAAACAAGAAAGTTAGTAAAGAAAACAAACTCTACGCATTGAAAACTGATTGCTAATATTTATTAGATCCTTCTTTATTATCAGGTACAGCCTGCAGTTGTCTAGGCATTGGTTCGACCAACTTTCTAGAGTACTCTGGGGAAATTGTGTCCCAAAGTTCAGTAATTTTTTACTTTCACTTAATTTCTATTTGATATTGGGACACTATTTGCTTTATTTTTAATGTCAAACACAAATTTTCAATAGCATTTAAATCTGGGGACTAGGCTGGTGTTTTAATGACATTTCGGTAATTGTAAAGCAACCAAATACGAACCTGATATGACATGTGTTTTGGATCGGTGCCCTGATAAAACCAGTAATTGTTACTAATACCTAATTTATGAGCACTAGCAGTGAGATGCTGCCTTAGTATATCCAAGAACATGTATTCATTCATATTCAATTTAATAAAACGCATGTTACCTACCCCTGCAGATAACATACACCCCCACATCATCACTCCATCTTCACCTTGCTTTACCGTAGCTTTCATATTTTTTAATTTTATTTCGTTATTTAGCCTCTCCACACCGATATTTTTCCGTTGAACCCAAACAAGTGTATTTTGGTTTCATCAGCAAATAAAGTATTGCTGAATTCCAAAAGTTCAAATCTTTGTTAATAGCAAACATCAATCTAATACGCCTATTTCTTTGGGTAATAAAAGGTTTATTTCTAGCAGTTCGAGCATGTAGGTTATTCTTTCGTAATATCTGTTTAATTGTTTCGGGGTTACATTGTTTTCCAAATTGTTTTTTCACCTCATCTCGCAATTTTGGTGCAATTTTTGTAGGATTATTTGCTATTTCTCTGACAATCCAACTTTCCTAACGTTTGATAAAAATCTTATTTGGTGATAACCTTGATTTATTTTTAACTCTATTTTCATTTTGGTAACATAATATGTTGAACTGTTGATGAACATTTATTTACCATTTTGGATATGTCTCTTTGGCTATATCCATTTCTATGGTGAGTAATAAATAAATTTCTTTCAATAATCGTAGTTTGGTGACCCATTCGTAAATAATTTTGTTATTTGCAGATTAAATCCTTTGAAATGTCAAATTAAATATAAAAATAACTGCAATATGAATTTAATGCAACGACTACTTTGTAAATTTCAAATTGATAAGTTGTATAATGCTTCATCTTATCTGTATCATTTTAGCTGTGACATCAAAATCATACATAAAATATTTAAATATTTATTGTTATTTAAGTATAGTATATTTGAAACCCAAAAAATAGCTTATGCTATTTTAGAAGACTTATAGTTATTTAATTTCAGTATGTAATTTTTTTCTAATAAATATTGAGCAGCTGACACAAGCTAGTTTTATTGAGTAGCGACTGTATTATTTAAGCTGAGAGCCACTGTATATACATAGATAGATAGATATGTTTATTTTACATAGTAAAAACATGTCATGTCACAATAGAAATAAAACTGTCATCTATAATGAAAATTTATACAAAAAAAAACAAAAATAAATATAATTTAATAGTAAGATAAGTATGAGAAATAATACTTTTCATAAAAACGGCCACACTAGACACTTCCATAAAAATCCTGTATACTATAAAAGCAGTGTTCCAAAAAGAAACTTTTTGCATATTTATAAAATTGTTTAGAATTCAATTCCTTATTAGCAATATTTTGCTTAGGTTTAAAAAATAATTATACAGATTTTAGTTTATGTTAGCTGTGTTACAACACTCTCTGTAATATGGTGTAATGATATCACTTTTATTCTTTGTGTTATCCTGTAGTTGATCAGCATGTGTTTTGATCTCTTGCAAATTACTATTAATAGTTAATAAACTTTCAAATATATATTTGTAATGAAGGTAAAGGGAGAATACCATACTTTTTGAATAAAGGTTTACAGCTGTCATGGTATTTTGCTGAATCAATAATTCAAATTGCTGCTTTTTGTAGAATCAAAACCTTATATGCATAGTATGAGTTTCCTCATTGAATTATACAATATTTCAGGAGAATATGAACCATTCCAAAATAAACTGATTTAAGGATATCTCGACTTATCAAAGTAGCCAGTCTATGTATCGCAAAAATCTGTGAGGGAGTTTCTTACACAGTTCTACAATGTGTTAAGACCAATTCAACTTTTTATCCACAGTAACTGTACTGTTCAGGTGGTTTAACCAATCTATCAGTACTAAATAATATTGTTTAAGGTTTTTGTTCATTTAACTTAACTTTTGTTACAATTAAACCAGGATTTAGCTTTTTATATAATTTATTTACTTTGATCCGGTTTACCTTTATACAAGAAGGTTTTGTCATCTGCAAAAAGGACACAGTTTGTGTCATCTGACAAATTTGATAAATTATTTATGGATATTAAGAATATCAGAGGCCCCAACACTGATCCCTGTGGTACTCCTGGTACTGGTACTGTGGGTAAAACTGGTGATGATTTTAAATTGTGATTTTTTGTTTGTCGCCATAAATTGTGTTCGTCGCCCTAATCCTCTGAAACAGCTGAACCAATTTTTATGAAAGTTTACATCTGTAGGTCTGAAAAGAGGTTGTTAACTTTTCATACCCCAAAGTGGTAAGGGTGGTTCACACAAACATTAACAAATGTTAACATTGTCTGTATATATTTGCTAAAGTCTCTATGTACGGTTTGTCAATGTCTTGGATAGTCAAAACTTGTATTACTGCCTTGGGATATACCTTACCTTGGGATATACTACCTTCGATCTATAGAAGGTCTTCTCGAAATCTATGAAGTTTAATGCTAGCAGTATTTCATATTCTTTAGCTTTGTTCTTTAATTCTCGAAGCGTATGGATATAATCCAGGGTACTGAATCCACTTCTGAATCCAACTTGCTCTTGGCTGTACAGTATCTAATGCATTTGTTAATCTGTTGTTGATGATCTTTGTGAATATCTTGGGAAATTCTGGAGAGTTTTCATGAATTTTTACCTTAGCTTTTGCTTGTCTGTATATATTTGCTATATATATATATATATATATATATATATATATATATATATATATATATATATATATACAGGGTGTTTGGTAGGTCGATGGAAATTTCTTAAGTGATAATAGGGGAGATCATTTGCAAAATTTTTTGCTAATAATGTATCGCTCAAACTGTTAAGGTTTCTGAAATAAAGTTAAATTTGTCAATATTCGAAAATAAGGCTGTTCGTCTATTTTATTTTTAAAAATAATTATCCAAGCGAGATACTTCCCTGACATACAAAATGTTGAATCTTAATGCATTGTTAAAATAACCTTCATTAACGAAACGGGCAAGAAAGGTAAAACACAACGATATATCATGCTTTTTGCAACATTTATTATGCCTTATTAAGTATGTACATAAACTTCAAAAAACAGTCATTGTTGTTCAAAATGAGAACCACCATTCCTGCACGCTCCTGGTGTACCAACATTATGGATGCCCTGCGCATTTTGCACGTGCTGTTACGGCTTGGTTCAACAATCACTATCCCAATAGGTGGATCGGACGAACTGAACCGATATTGTGGCCTGCTAGATCGCCCGATTTAACACCGTGTGACTACCACATCTGGGGCAGATTCAAAGAACTTGTTTATCAAGTTCCAATCCGAACTAGAGCTCATTTAATGGAAAGGATTATCGAAGCAGCTGACATTATAAGGGCAGAACTGAGATTAAAATTAACCACATCAGAAATATGGTGCAGGTCAAGAGCGTGCATTAGGAATGGTGGTTCTCATTTTGAACAACAATGACTGTTTTCTGAAATTTATACTTAATAAGGCATAATAAATGTGGCAAAAAGCATAATATATCGTTGTTGTGTTTTACCTTTCTTCTTCTCATTGCGCCGTCTCCTTTCGAAGGTTGGCGATCCAAATGGCAATTGTAGTTTTGGAAACTGCTGCGCGAAAGATCTCTGCGGATGAGCGGTCGAACCATCTCCTCAGGTCTTTCAGCCACGAGTTCTGGCGTCTTCCTACTGATCTTTTGCCCTGTACTTTTCCTTCCAGTATAACTTGAAGTAATTCATATCTTTCGCCTCTCAGCACATGACCCAAGTATTGCATTTTCCTCTCTTTGATTATTCTTAGTAATTCTTTTTGTTTACACATGCGACGAAGTACCTCAACATTAGTAACTCTTTGTACCCATGGAATCCTCAACATTCGTCTGTATATATACATCTCAAAGGCAAAGTCTTACCCGTTTCATTAATGAAGGTTATTTTAACAATGCATTAAGATTCAACGAAGGGTTTTACAGTTTGAGCGATACATTATTAGCAAAAAATGTTGCAAATGGCGTCCCCTATTATCCCTTAAAAAATTTCCATCCACCTACCAAACACCCTATATATATATATATATATATATATATATATATATATATATATATATATATATATATATATATATACAACATTAGTGACTAATTTGCTTTTTATTTAATTAAATACATTTTAAGAAACCAATGAGTATGATCTGGATCGTCGACCGGCCATGACTTAAAAAATAGAATTAGAGTGTAATTTAGTAAAATAACATAATAAGTCCAGAAATGTCCAGTTATCGTCGTCAATTACTACCTCGTGGCAGATGGGTGGCTATTTTCATTCAAAAATTAATTGATTACGTCAACAAGCCCTGATGAATAACGTCACTAGTATGATATATATGTAAAAAAATATAATTAAAAAATAAAAATCTATCTGTTTCGGGATTTGTCTCCCAAGTCGCCCATTCTCGAAAAAATGGTTTTGCTTATTACTGTCTAATACCAAATAACGTATTTTATCAAATGTCAATCAACATTTCAAAAATGTTAATATTTAAATTATAAAACTTAAAATCATTTTCTAAGTCTAGCGTCATATTCACTTTCATAAATTCATTATTCGTTCAGAATTGGTTCTTAAAATGCATGCTGCAACAAACTCTTGTTTAATGCCTTCGTTGCCGTACAGAACTGCTGCCCCAATCACACCATCCAGCTTCCCATGTGAGTTAAGCCTGTCTTCCAATTCAGATTGCAAATTGTGTAGGGTAGTAAAATTTGAAATGGTCAGGGGACTCTATGAATGTGTCAAGTTGTCCCTGATTGGCTAAGTTAAGTAAGAACAGATTTCTGTGTTGGACGTGTAACAGGACGATTGTGTATATCGGACCTACAGGGTATATTGGGAAAACATCCGTTTTCCTGGGGTTAGTTTCATAAAATAAAGTATGATGTACCAAACATAGACATATAATAACTAGATTGCGCGCTGCAATCTAAACGTGGGGGCAGTCCTTGCAACTCTTTCTAATTATCGGGGTTTATAAACCATTCCCACTATCAAACTCTTTATAGAGTATTTAATGTATTAAATAACAATTGGAAATATTTCTAAAAAATCGAAGTTATTAAATTTTATCTTCACTGAATGAATAAAATCTGTACCACAAATACGTAATTTTAAAAATTAAATTTATTGTATGCCATATTTTCTTTACCATATTTTCGAGCCACGTCTTTCAGAAAAAATAATTAACGATAAAAAAGATTCAAAAAATATACTGTTTGATAATTTTCGAGATAGCTGTTCTTTTTAAGGCTGTCCAGGTTTTGAATCGAAATTGATTAAATCATTTTGATAAAAATGTTCACTGCATATAAATGCATTGCCTATTGAAAGAAATTGTTTTCCCAACTACACTAATTAAATATACACAATTATTTTATAGTCCAGTCGTACATTTGACCCCTCAAAAATTATACGAATTAGCTAAATTTTGAATTTTGGGACCCCAAAAAAAGGTATATCCTTTAAAAGTGATATAACACTTCTTAACAATGTTTTGACTGCTGTCAATAAATAAACAATATGAACGCCCGTCAAATTCATTTTCGTAGCCTACTTAGTTTCGAAAAAACTATTTTTAATCATATGAAATAACACTGGTCAAAATAGGTATCAACATTAAGATTCTTCTACTATAAAAAATTTGAAAGTACCTACTTATTTTTTAATTTAATTTATAATAAAGGGTGAGTCAATACTATACTTACTTGTGTTTATGCGTTTTTATTCATATCTCGAGTTCGACAAAAGCTATTAACATGCGGTTTGCGCCATTTTGTTACGAATTTAATCCAGTTCCATTATAATTTACAATAAATAGGTGTTTTCATTAAATATTTTGAAGAAAAACAAATTTTAATTTTTTCTATTCGAAAGTACCCTCTACCTATGACAATTAAAACTAAATGCAATTATTTTATAATAGATAGAAATTAACTGATCCACACTCTTTCTAATGACACTAATTTCGTTAAAATCGGTTGATCCAAACCAAAGTTACAGGTATTTATCCACAAATACTTTCCCACTCTCTCCCACCCTTTATTTGAAAAAATAAAAAAAAGTACTTGAACAACTTTGTGCAGAATTTAGGCCTCTTTCTAGTTTACTTATTTATCACTCGGTATAATTGGGCATATTTCCCAAAAAACTGGTTTTCAAATTTTTCTTCACAGGTTACGCCCCCTATCGGTTAACTCAGAAACTTGAAAGTTATTTCCAGCGATTTCTCTTGGCCACTTTTACTAAGGAATTTTTTCTCCTAATAGTTTCTGATATATAGCCGAGAGATCGGCTTATTGGACCACCGGGTACAATTCACAAACGGCAAAAAGCTTTACAATACTACAAAATACATTTGACATTAACTGACAATATTGTTTTGATGTCATTTTTCTATGGCTACTTCTGAATTTAATGTAATTATGAAAAAATCAACGTATTTGACATAGGTGAATTCATAGGGGTTTAGTGATTTTTTTTATTGTTGAAAATAAATAAAAAACCATAAGGGTAATGTTTTTAATAAATATTAAAAAAATTGCATTATTAATTAATATGGGAACTTATAAAAACACGCAGAGTATAATTTGTTTATTGTAAGTCAAACTGAAAATTTCAGAGGTGGGCCAACTGATATGGGATTTTCACTCGTATATTTCACTTGAGATCTTCAGAAAGTCCCTCTTAGTGATCGATTAAAGTATTGGAGTCTGGAATGAAATTATTGCAAAATGTTTTCTTTTATTTGTGATATTTAATGAACTCCGGCTCTGTTTTAGAGGATTTTATTATAGCTATGGAAAGTTGACTTTGGAGTCTCTCCAACCAGAGCTAGGCCCTTATTTCGTTTAATATTTACAAAGTTGTCTGGAAAAAAGGAACAAACAGCATATACTGTGGCATCAGATACATAATATAGTTGAGAGCTAGAGAAAAGCCGATGCAAGGGGTCAGATTGAATATTTAATGTCTTGCTTTCTTTTGTTCAAGAACAAATATTGGCTTGTTTGTGAGAATGTATCTTGGAGAGTATATTGTTAGGAGATGAAAATTGGAAAACACTGAATGCCTTGATTTATGGAAATTCTTGTATAGCTGTGGTAAATTTTCATATTGGATTTTGTTATGAAAGCGGATACGTTTTAAAATAATTTTAAATGAACCTAGGTATTTAATAAAAAAATGAATTATTTTATAGTACAGAGTGAGTTTTATATATGGAACACCTCAATTATCTCGATAATGGTTTGCAGGTTTTTATAGATTTTGTTGTATGCGATTTGGTTGTATACGTTTTTGTGATGCGATTGATATTATGATAATATTTACCTTGTTGTCAGATTTTCCATTTTTCTTGAAATCTGACGCACTTCCTTATTTCAAATGGATCACCCTGCATATTTTTTACCTGTTAAATTCCTTAAGAAATAGTGATTATTTTTTATGTAATGTTCCCTATACCTAAATGAAATAGTTTCTGACTTATTGCTACATTTACATAATCTTCGCCAAAGTTAAAATAATACATGTAGATAGCAGTGGCGGCTTTTGAAGGTAGGCAGGATAGGCCGGGCCTACCCAATAATTTTAAGAGCTTTAAAATTGAAAAACATATATTCAAAAATTATATTAATACATGTAAATAACTTAAATGTACTAAATCACTCAATACATTAGCGTCCGTTAAAACAACTATATTATTATATTACCACAGAAAGCATCGAATCGTATTAAGGCATTTTAAATATCATTAATAGGCCCGACCGGAACTGGCCGGCCTAGCTCACATAAGATCCCCATACAAAAAGCGTTTGAAGTAAGCAGCTTGCCGGACAACGATTTATATCGTCGTGTTTACGCTTGCTGTTTAGGCACCAGACGATCGGGCCTACGACGACAATCGTTGTCACTTGTAACGTAATTATCGAATTGTAATATAAATTTTCTTTTAAATTATGATAAAAAAATATGTAACATAATCTATAATGTAACATATTTTTAAGCAAACAACACAATTGCAAACAAGTACACGGTTGCCCAAATAAATTTTAAAAAATTCGTAAAATTCGAAGAAAAAAATCACATTTGCGTGATTTCTATATCGCCTGATTGTATGAAATTTATATATGAGATTGTTTTATAACTGATACATAAAAATGAGTTTTTATGGCGCTTTACCAGGTTGCAGTAATAGTAATGTTTATAGTGAGTGTTTGGACATTGTTATTTCACTATTGGAATCGCCATTATCTAGAAGAACTGAAATTGGTAGAAAAAAAAATTATTATGAATGAAAGGTCTACTCCAACATTGCGTATTGACCAAAAAGATGGGAAAAAGGTGCGTACTTTTAATTTTTCTTGGTATGATGTCTACAAATGGTTGTCTGGAAGTATTACGAAAAACAGACTATATTGTTGGCCGTGTTTGAAATTTTCTAATAAGAAATGTATATAGAACTGTAAAGGATACTTTGATTTAAAAAAATCGGTTGCCTGTAAAGTCGGTTTTACGGGCGAAGATTTTACGTGAAAACATCTTTTTCTCGGTAGAATATTTATTGATATGAATATTATTAAATTGCACAATAGGAACAAGGAATTGCCGCTATAAACTCAGTTTCTCAACTTTTGTGTCAATCTAACAATTAATCAATCAATCATAGTTTACGATAATGAAATATTAGTGTACAATTATTTACCTTTATTGTTGTAGTTGTTGTAAATGACGAATCTACTCACGAATTGAAGACAAATCTCACGATCTCACGATTAAGGTCTTACATCTTACGATTTTTAAATTTTTTTTTAAATTTCAAGTGTTTCTAATAAAATGCATGGGAGGAAATCAGCTTTTTTTAGATTGTCACCTTGAAATATCCATAAATTGACTGTATTTTTGTATCAAAGTGGGCTACTCCAATTAACTCAATTAATATACACAAAATAATATAAACAAAGCTTAAAAGGTTCTTTATGCTTTGAAAGTGGTTTATAAACAACTGAATTGTAATGTATATTTTACCGCCTTTAATAAATATGAAGTATAGACTAAATTTTGTGTAAAGAACAAACATTCAACAGACCTAATAGTAAAAACATATTGATTTAAGTGTGAATTTGAGATAATGTGCTGACAAAATGTTAAATCCTAAGAAAACAAAATTATGTTTTTATGTATATTCATTATACTTAATACTCTTGGGTAAAATACCTCATATCATATATGTCTTTAGACACAGTTAATAATTTTCATTGAAGTTTAAACTATAAAGAATGTTTACAATCATTGCTCAATATTAAATGGATAAATCCATAGCAATATTATAAAAGAATATAGGTCCCTAGGTAATTTCCTAAAATTATATCTGATACTGGTGGTTCCCCCGAAAATAGGACACTGTAAGCACTCCACATTTTCACTACAGACACAGCTGACGATACTTTCAACGATTTTCAACTTTAGCGATTCAACGCGCCTAATTCTCTAGTGCCGCGCGCAGCGGACCGATCATGTTTGAGTGGGAGAGAGACGCAAGCCATTCGCCGGTCCGGCGGGCCTCTCTCTCGTTCGGTGACTCACTGTAACAGACGTGAGCGGGCGTTACACTTTTTCTTAAATGACTCCGAGCCACAACCTAATTTAAGACGTTGTCACGTCAAAAATATGTCTGCCTCCTTAAAAAAAATATTCCACTTGCAAGGAACATTTAAGTAATTTCATGTCCTTTAAGGATGTACAGAAGAGGGCGTTTTCTATTCGCGATTTGCTAGATGAAAAATCAAAAATCTCAAAAATTAGATACAACGCAGAAGTTAAAATGAACAGAGAAATCATTAAAAAATTAGTTAGGGGGGGGGGTCATGACCCCGTGACCCCTCCCTCTGGATCCGTCACTGATTACACATAGCTATATGTAATTTGCTGGCTTGGCCTACCCAAAATTTTACCACACCAGCCGCCATTGTAGATAGCTATGACTGTAACAACAACAACTTTGGCGTTTTAATAATTATTACTTCATAATTTTCAAATCAAAATATTTCGAAAACGGTACACAGTATCGAGTTTTACCAAGAGTACCTTTTTCGTGTAAAATTGAATGATGTTTAAGTTTACTTGAAATTTTGATTAATAATTATACTCTTAAAAAAGTTATATTGACTAATACTTAGTACGATCCGTGTAACTAGCGCCCTCTATGAGAATCAAATATAAAAACAAATTCATGGGATGTATCAGCTCCCAAAACATATTCGTATAAAATTTCATTACAATGTTGCCAGTAGTTTCGGCAAAATCGTAAAAAATGCGTAAAATTATTTTTTTCTTCAACGCCCTGTATCTTGAAAACGGATGGCGTTACAAAAATTTTTTACTAAGCAAACCCCAATTATTTTTCAGTTTTTTACCTACCCTAGAGACGGGGTTATCTTTTTTTGAAACACCCTGTACATAAAACTCACTCTGTATAATAATATAAAGAGTAATAAGAAAATATATATTATGTAGAATGTATTAAAACAAATAAAACAATATTTGTTTTTGTTATTGTTTCAGAGAAATAAATTTATGTTAACCAAACCAATTAGACTGATTGTGCTCTCTCTAACTGTATTACGGTTTAGGCTCTTTGCATGAAAAAGGGACAGCTATACTGTTTGCTACTCCCCCTTACAATCTGCAGCCTTCCCTATTCTTTGAACTAGGAAGACATACCATCGGCTTACTTTGACTGCTTTGATCTTTCATCCCTAAAATTATATAATGGTTTCTTTACCAAGTAGAATACAGTGCAAGCCAAAACTGTTAAGCGATAATGACAAAACGCTCTTTGCGTACTAATGATTTGATTTGATACGTTCAATTTTATAATACGCTTACGTGAATAGAAATGGGCCTACCTCACACTTTTGAATTCTATTATTTAGTAATTATTATATAATTTACTTTAACATAAACACACGTATAAAATGATCAATAATTCGTGTTATATATGAAGTGTAGAAGTTAAGAACAAAAGAAATTTATATTAAGTGGACATTTTCACTAGTACAGTAGACTTCCTCTATAACGAGAATTGAAATGGCAGACTAATTACCTCGTTATATCAGACAACAATAATACTGTGCATACATAAGAATATGTAGTTTTCTAAAACAACTTCCTATAGTGAAGCCATCCGGAGCAATGTAAGATGCTAAATATTGTTTGAATGGCGTCTTTGAAAAAAAGTTGTTTACTTTTATTGTCAATGAAATACATTAAAACAAAAAAGAGTTGTTTACTTTTATTGTCAATGATATAGGTACGTTAAAACAAAAAATCTGCACTTATATTTTTTTCAACTCATCATCATCAGCCGTTTTGAGTCCACTGCTGGACATAGGCCTCCCGTAAATAATTCCAATGCATTCTATCTTGAGCACCCTGAATTCAGTTGTGCTGAATGCGCTTGATGTCATCTGACACCTTGTTGGAGGACGTCCTCGATTACGATAAGCATCGTGTCTAGGTCTCCATTCCAGAATTTTCTTCGTCCACCTTCCATCTTTTAATCTGGCAACATGCCCCGCCCAGTTCCATTTCAATGTTATAATCATTTGAACTGCGTCAGTAACACCAGTTTTTCGCCTAATTATTGTATTTGATACTCTGTCTTTGAGGGATATATTCAGCATTGACCTCTCCATCGTGCTCTGTGTCACTTGTATTTTATTGATTACGTTGATTAATTCTATGACAAAAGAGTCCCTACCACTTACCAACTCATCCACCCGAAGCCGTTGTTCAGTAAGTGGAGGATTGCTTATACCGGCAAACACTTGGACGTCAGAGCCTCGTTTTTTATCTAGCAGGATACACCAGATGAGTAAAATCAAGATCATCACACGGGCACCACACAAGGCAAGACATACGAATTGTGTATAGAAAGAAGACGAATAGTGGAAAGAAAAATCAAGAGAACTATACTGGTGCCAATAAATTATACTGATTATACTAAATAGAGAAGCAGACCAAATGCAGAGATTAAGAAAGTACTAAAAGAAGATATCGTGACCAATATAAAGCAATGTAGAAATGGATTGCTAGGCCACATCTGGCTAGCGGAAGATAAAGTAGTGACATACGTGATGATACGAAGGAAGGAAGAAATAAAAGGGAAACACCAAGATCAAAGTGGCAGCAAGGAGTTGAAAAAGACTTTCGATTTGCTTGTCCTTTATCTTTGATTACCCATGTACCTAGATACTTGTATTAGAAACTCTGTAACTGTAGAACTATAAGATTACACTTAGTGTCAGCGTGGTACTTAAAAGAAGGATCCTGGTTCTATAGAAAAATGTAAGCGAGTGCAGGACAATGCTGTACTTCGTTTGTGTTGGTAAATTGATACAATATAGAGCTTACAGCCACATTATGTTGGGAAGAATGCCGATAGACCATAAAGAAAGATCAATAAATAGAAAGATCATAAAATATTTTGAAGACGCAAAAAGAACATTTCTTCAGATTACCAACTGAGGACTATGTCAAGACGAATATCATTACAGGTTATAAAAATCAGTTCCATTTCAATGTTGTAATCCTTTGAACTGTATCAGTAACATCAGTATTTGATACTCTATCTCCGAGGGATATATTCAGCATTGACCTCTCCATCGCGCTCTGTGTCACTTGTATTTTATTGATTACGTTGCTGGTAAGGGTCAATGTTTCTGCTCCATACGTTAGAACTGGGAGTATACATTGATCAAAGACCTTCCTTTTCAAGCACATGGGAATATCTGATCTAAAGACTTCTCTCAGTTTTCCGTAAGCCGCCCATGCCAGTCCTATTCTCCTGTTTAGCTCCGTTGTTTGATTATCTCTTCCTAATTTAATCTCGTGGTCCAGATATTTATAGCTACACACCTGTTCAATTTGCGTGCCGTTAGTTGAGATGTTTTTCGACAGTACTAGGTTGGTCATATATTGTGTTTTGGAGAAATTAGTTTTAAGTCCAACTCGTCTACACGAGCTCTGAAGGTCTTGAAGAAGCTGGCAGGCATGATCTACCTGGTCTGCGATAAGGACTATGTCGTCTGCAAATCTCAAGTTGTTCAGAAAATCTCCATTTATGTTGACTCCAATATTCTCCCAATTATTGTTTCTGATAGGACTCTGCAGCAAAGCGGTGAATAGCTTAGGAGAGATGGTATCTCCTTGCCTAATACCACTCTGGAGAGATAATAAGGTGATAGGTCTGTAGTTTCCAATTTCTGTTACATCTCCTTTTTTGTGCAATATTATCGTAATGGCACTATTCCATTTTACTGGTGTAACTCCTTGAAAGAGACAGGCACTATACTTTTTCCAACTACATAATGTATAAAGCGTATTTTCAAGGATAGCATAAACTATTGCTTCTGCAATTGGAAGAAGTCTGTCATTTTTGACTGCTCTAAATTGTCCAGTATCATTCTATCTATCATATTTTCTAAAGATGTGAAACAGTTGTATGCTTTTTCTCTTGCGTTTTGTCTTTGGATAAAGTTTCTTACAGCGTTTAAAACACTTTCCACATATTGTCTATTAGGACCTTCTTGCATAGATTCACCGCGATTGTCTTCTCCATCTTCATCACTTCCGTCACTGACGATACGCGCTCCGCCGCTCTTCTTCCGAAAGGATTTCCGAAGTGGAAATTGAAACGTCAATAAAATTAATTTAACCTTTAATTGTGGCTTATTCCCATTTAAATAGTAATGATTGTCTAATATTCGCTTTTTTATGCCATGTTATACCGGCTTGTTTCCTTATGTCATGTCCTATGTTAAATTTACGTCGCCTTGGTTTCTTGACGCCTCTTGGATATTACAATGTAATTCTAGTATCTAGTGGACCATCTATTGTCAGTTCTTCTCACTAAATGTCTCGCCTATTGCCATTTTAAAGATCTAATTCTGTGAATTACATCAGTGACCTCGGTTTTCCATCACTCCATGATCCAGTCTATTCTTTTGTGAAGTCTCTTTGTTATGCCTAGCATGCATCGCTCCATTGACCTTTAAGAGACTTTTAGTTTCTTCTTTCTTTCTTTTGAGTAGGTTATCTCTATTTATACTTTCCAAGAAATTGATCAAATCAAAGAAAGAAAGTGATCACAACATTTTGTTTTTTTCAGTTGCTATTGCTATATTCAGACTTGCTATATTATTCCTTTCGCGTTAATACTATTTACAAGCCTTTAAACAAGGTTTTCAATCTCCACTACCCGAACGGCATCATCTGGGGTCGTATTTTCGAATTCAATCGAATTTTTTCGTACACGAGTTAACTCGAAAGAAAAATTTCGTATACGAATTTGAATCTGTATTTTTGAACGTCCTTCGAAATTTTATACGTATACTAAAAGAATTTGCACCGGCAACACTGCAAATTCGAACAACCAAAACTTAAATAATAAAAAAAGAAGAATAATTGACAGTTGTACTTAACCTAGTTTATGGTGAATTTGTTATCTAAAACAAGAAGTAAAAAAGGGCATGAAATATGGTGGTTCAGTGTCGGCCGAACAAAAAAAAAGCCATTCTATCAACTCTATCAAGTCTCTCAACTCCATTGTGAGGGGCCTTGTTAATCTGTACAATTTTTGAAATTGTACATCCAAATAGTCCTCTAGAGGGTTAAGAATGGGTTGGTAAACTTGCCTCTTCGTTCCGCTAATATTATCGCCTCGGCAAGGGCGTTAACTATTTCTTTCTATTAAAAAATTATTTAAACCACCCATTAAAAACAAAGTTCAATGTAAAAATGTGGTATTAATGTAAATTTTATTGTATTGTTCAATCTAAAACAACGATTAAAAACTATCAGCTGAAATTTTATCTGACGTACACAGGCCCAGTGACAACTGAAATGACAACAATAACTTTGATCGTATACTAGCATCGAAATTCGAATGGTTCATACCCATTCATGTCGCCCTATACGAAAAAATTCGTATACGTACTATTCGAAAATACAAAAAACTGGATTTCTAGCGAATTTCTTCTAATTTCGTATGCGAAATATGCTCCAACGAATTCGAAAATACGACCCCTGCACAACATAGTATTTTCCCCTCTGCATTTCCCATTTTTTTTATCATGTTCCTTTACGTGTTTTCATTAATACGTCATCCTTTACGATATTAAATAGTAATGGGCTTAGCGAATCGTCTTGTTTAATACCACTGTATTCTTTAATGAGTTTTTGTAAATTTACCGTTTACTCGGTCTTTAATTGTGTTTTCTCTATAAACGTCTTTGATTGTCCTAATTAATTTTTCCAGAATTCCCCTCTACTACAGTAATTAGATAACATCCTCTCCAGTTAAAGTATATCAAAGACTTTCCGTAAGCAAACTGAAAAAGAAACACAGCAATGTTGGTCTATTATATTCGGTAAAGTTTTCTAATATTTGTCGCATAATAAATACATGATCTACATCCTTGTTGTTCTTCTAATGTTGCGAAACATGATCTCTTTTCTTAAACGTCGTTACAGCTATATTTAATTTAGACCTGTTTGGGATTCGATTAGGTTAAAAGATGTTTTTCAATAATTTTGTGATTTCATATAACTCATGTGCAGCTGGTTCCTAAAAAACTGATAGGACTCTTAAAGCGTATTTTGTAGAAAATTGAGCAGTGTATTTTGAAGGATAAATACTTTTTATTTACATACTGTCACTGTCACTGCCAAATCTTAAAATTTCTCAGATAACTTATTCTGTTCAACTTTAAAAAATTGCTCCTCATGCTAGCAAAGAACTAAAAGGAAGAATTGTAATGAAATTAGAAGATGGTTGGTCACTATCTGCCGTAGCGAACCATTTTAACGTAAGCAGAACAACAGTTTTTAATATTAATAAAAGATGGAGAGAACAAGAAACTCTCGAAAGAAAGCAAAGTTCTGAAAGACCAAAAATATCTACCGCTCATGAAGATAGTACGCTTGTGGAGAGATTCGAGGAGTATCCTATTGAAGATGTGAAAACTGCAAGAATGATGTCACAGTTTCCGGGAAGAAACACAACAACTTGGCACAGAATTAAAGGATCGCGTCTAAAGTACCGACCTGTAGCAAAAAAAACAAGCTCTTACACCATAACAGATGGCTCCACATGCTAGCAAAGAACTAAAAGCAAGAATTGTAACGAAATTAGAAGATGGTTGGTCACTATCTGCCGTAGCGAACCATTTTAACGTAAGCAGAACAACAAAAAATTAATAAAAGATGGAGAGAACAAGAAACTCTCGAAAGAAAGCAAAGTTCTGAAAGACCAAAAATATCTACCGCTCATGAAGATAGTACGCTTGTGGAGAGATTAGAGGAGTATCCTATTGAAGATGCGAAAACTGCAAGAATGATGTCACAGTTTCCGGGAAGAAACACAACAACTTGGCACAGAATTAAAGGATCGCGTCTAAAGTACCGAACTGTAGCAAAAAAACAAGCTCTTACACCATAACAGAAGCCATCAAGACAAAATCAAGAATTTTGTTACAGGGTTATATTTACAGATGAGAAAATTTTTCAATCTTCCAAAAAGGACAAAATTATGGTGTATAGACCAGATAGTAATAGATTTAATCCTCTATATGTTGATAGATATCGAGCAGCTGGTCATTTTAGCGCCAATGTATGGGGATGGATTTCATCTAGAGGAATGGGAATGGTATTGGAATAGTATTGATGGTAGGTCTGTTGAGCAGTTTTATTTGAATATTCTAGAAAACATCATGTTTCCCAGTGTAGAACAGTTGTATCGAGAAAATAATTTTATCCTCCAACAAGATAATTGTCCTGTTCACACTGCAAATATAATAAACCAGTGGCCCCAGATCCAGATAACAACATCGAAACCTTAACATGGCCCAGCTACCCAGCCCAGTCCAGATTTAAACCCAATTGAGAATGTGTGGGGGGTTATTATAAAACTGTTGTATCGGCGTAATTTTATACCTCAAAATGCTGAAGAGCTGTGGCACGGTATACAACAGGTTTGGGAAGAGCTCCCTGAAGAACAAAGACCTGATGGATATATTGCAAAATATTAATTTTAGTTTTACTCGCTCGCTTTCTTTCAAGAGTTTCTTGTTCCCTTAATTTTTTATAAATAGAAAAACTGTCGTTTTGCTTATGTTAAAACGTTTTGCTGCCTCTGATAGTGCTAACGCAGAAGTTCAAAATAATATCAAAATTTAGACCTTAATAAGTATTACAATTTATGAATAACATATATGTAATCAATTGTTTGTTGTTTTTTTTTTGTTTATTTTATTATTTGTCTGTTATAATAAATATAATATAATGTCAGACTGATCAAATACACTGCTCAAAATGATCAATTCTTACTAAGAGTCGTATCAGTTTTTTTTGGAACCAGCTGTAGCTGTGTACCTTTTTTTGTCTGCCATTAATGTCACTGTATTAATCTAATAAAGATTAAAAAGTTAAATTTCTCACCACACCAAAAAAAAAAAAAAATACACTCGCGATCATCATAAAATCCGGGTCATCTTGAAAATTTCAAGTTTCTTAAATATTTTTGCCTCTGGTGCAGTAATAACCTTTTTTTTTGGCTAATATATTTTTTATTTGTCATCAATGTTTGTTTTAAAAGAAAAAAAAATGGTTTTTTTTATTGTTTTTATTGAAAAAAAAAACAGAAAACAAATCAAATTGTTGATAAAACAGACATACGAAAAAAAAATGGAAAATACAGAACGTGGTAAAAAATCAGTGAAATTTCAATGACCAATATCGTGTATTGCCTCATCTTGCTCTAATAACCTCTTGCAGACGACGGGGCATACTCTCAATATTTCTCCGGATTACATGTTGTGGTATGTTATTCCACTCTCATACTAACAGATCCTTAAGCTCCTGTGCATTGTTAGGAGGAGGTGTATGGGTTTGAATACGTTTTTTCAAATCGTCCCAGAGATGTTCGATGGGATTCAGGTCCGGAGACCTAGCTGGCCAGGGTACCCTCGTAATTCCAACTTCGTCCAAGTATTACATACTGATCCTGGCAACGTGTGGTCGCATGTTGTCCTGCATAAAAACGGCGTTTTCTCCAAGCCCTGCCATGTTGGGCATAACATGTTCTTCCGGAATCTCCGTAATGTACCTTCGTGCAGTTAGGGACCCATTTTCGATGAAGGGTAATTCTGTGTGGAAGTCGGAAGATATACCTCCCCAAGCCATGACCGAGCCTCCACCAAATGGCATTCTTGGAGCAATGCAAGCTTGTGAAAATCGTTCACCGGTTCTCCTCCAAACTCTTACACGTCCATCGGATCCAGTTAGGCAGAAACGCGATTCATCTGAGAATAACACTTTGCTATAATCGTTAATTCCCCAATGCGCGTATTGTCGAGCAAAAGCTAGTCGTGCAACTCGAGGCACCCGGCGAAGTGGCGGTCCTCTAGCCATTACCCGAGAAGATAGTCAAGAGGAACGAAGTCTTCTTCTGACTGTTGCAACACTAAAATTGCGATTTCGTACTTCCTCTAGACGATTTTGATGCATAACCGCAGTTGAGGTCCTGTTTCGTAAAGCCTGAAACACAAGGAAACGGTCATCTAGTGGCTTGGTCGTTCTTCTTCGTCCAGAGCCAGGTCGCCTGGTGAGCAAACTTGCCTCCTGAAAGCGTTGAAGCACTCATTGAACTGTAGAAAGGCTTAAGCCAACAGTTCTTGCGACTTGCCGTTGAGTGTGACCGTCTTCCACAAGTGCAACAATTTGTGCCGTTTCAACAACAGTCAAAGGCATTTTTGTCAAAAAATAAACACTAATAATGGCACTAATAAACAATAATGGTGGCAATAATAAACGCTTGTCCGTTGCATTTGAACAGAAAGTCGAAGTACAAACGAGACATTTAAAACAAGCGGAGTTACAGGTAGCGTTCATTTTGGGAAGTGTGCACTTTACCGCGAAATCGGCACTATTGGAATTCTTTGTTACAAAGGAAACCGCAATAATTCTCAGAAACATGCATTAGTTTGTATTTGTGTTATTATTATTTACGATAAAGCCCGATAAAAATGAAATATCGGTGATTTTCAAGGTGACCCGGATTTTATGATCGCGAGTGTACTTTGTTTTAAACATTTACTACTTTTTTTTAACGTGATTTTAATTTGACACAAATTAAAATGAAACTTCAGACGAGGTCCACCCCGGGCACAGGTAGCTTGAGGACCATCGTCCACCGACCAACCAAACCAACCACAGAGATAAAGGAAGGGAGTATTCCAAAAATGTCGTCAGCCTTACAGCGGCCATCCCACTTTTGGAGTACAGTACGTGAGACAGTCAACTGCGCGCAAGTAGGAGAGGGTGGTTTAGTTGGTAGGCATAATAACAGATACCTGGATATTTGGTACTGCTATCTTTAGTACTTTCAATTATCGTAAAACCCAAATTTTAAGGAGTCAAAATGGAGGTAGAAAAAAAAAATTTCGTTGCCCAACCATCCCCCCACCAGGAAAATTCTAGGTTCGCCACTGGATGAAATGTATGCCGATGTGAGTCCATATTAATTATGATAGCAAAGCGCACAATTATTCACAATCTAAATCAATTTTTTATATTATTAATATTTGATATGGGTATACTTTGATAACATAAACAACTTCTCTTATTAAAAAAACAAAGCTATAGGAAATCGAAATATCCAAGAAAAACAAACTACAAACTTTTATAGATAATTACCGAAATCAATTTCTGTAACGAAATTAAAAAAAAAACAAAATTATATATCTACACTCTACACCAGAATAGAAGCTGCTATTAAAGAAACCCGCATATTAAAAACAAAACCAAACAATACAATCATTTTAATATAAAAATGATAAAAACAACTGTTTCCATTTGTCTTTTTTTATTTAGTTACATTTTAAAGACAGGTTCTTTATCGACTAATCGCAAATAGCAGTAATTTTAGACGTCCAACCTTCAAAATATTCCCTGAACCAAATAGTTGCAATGAATCACATACTGGATTTCATTAGTTGACAATAAAACAAATAGAAAGCACTATAGGAGATATTAGAAAGTAATAGGTCAAGTAAATAACCAATCGCCTCCGGTAAATTCATTCATTTAGATTAAATAGGTGGACCATTTAATGTTAAGTGACGCCTACATAATTCAGTTCAGTTGCCACTAAAAATATAAGAAAAATAAAATAATATCAAAAATACTTTATATTATATATTTATATATTTAAAAATAATTATAATTATATGCATATATATATATATATATATATATATATATATATATATATATATATATATATATATATATATATATATATATATATATATATATATAGGTGTTTCAGAAAGGTATGTCAGAAAGGTATGTCATAATTAAATCACGCATTCCGGGGACAAAAATAAATTGATTGAATCCAACTTACCTTAGTACAAAAGTGTACACCAAAAAGTTACAGCTCTTTAAAGTTACAAAATAAAAATTGTTTTTTTGCATTATCTCCTAAACTACTTGACATTTTGTAATAAAAATGGACACGTTACTTTCTTGTTCTAAAAGCATTTTTCATAAAAAAGAAACAACAAAATCTAAGCGCACAGAAAAATTTAAACTTTTGAGTACGTTCAAATCAAATGAATCAAATAAATGGCTTAAATGAATTAACAAGTACAAAAAATGTCTATAACCTCTATAAATATAATATTGCAAAAAATCTTCAAAATGACCCCCATTTTCTTCAATATACATTCGGTATCGTTTTAATAAGGAAAACCAAATGCGCTGAAAAATCATATTTTTCTGACGAAATTGATTTCCAGCTTCAATTATTCTAACCCTCAATTGTTGTTCGTTCTCTATTGTTACAGAATACACTTTCACTTTTATAAACCCCCAAAAGCAAAAGTCCATGGGGTTAAGACCTGGACTTCTGGGTGGCCAAGAAATGGGTGCGTCACGACCCCTTTCAATCCACTGCCTGCAAAGGTATTCCCGGATTTAATTACTGTAATGCGGTGGAGCGCCATCTAATAGAAACCACATATTTTGCCTTATTGCAATATTCACTTCTTACAAATACTCTTGTAAATCGTTTGCCAAGAACTGCAAATAATTATCACCATTTAAATTGTTGGGAAGAAATACTGGGCCTATTAGATTGTTATCCACAATTCCTGTCCAAACATTAACTTTGAAAGTACTTTGGTTATGAGTCGTTTTCTGACGTGAGTAGTTTCGTCGGCCCAAATGTGCTCGTTATGATGGTTTGTTATTCCATTTTTACTGAAGGTAGCCTCGTCGGTAAACAAAATATTTCTAATAAAATTAACATTTCGAGTGTTTTCCATTAACAACCAATCGCAAAATCCAATCCTTTTAGGATAATCTTCAACCAATAACTCTTGAACCGTTGTTAAGTGATAGGGTTTAAGCAGCTGATCCTTCAAATGCCTCCAAACCCTTTACGTGAAGAACATTTAGTTGAGCAGCCCATTACCCTTGTACTTGTTCCAGGGACTTCTTCGATGATTTCTAAAATATCTTCATCATTTCCATCCATTATTGGACGACCACTATTGCCAGCAACTTGCGGTTGGAATGTACCCGTTTCCCGTAAACGACGATCAATGGTCAGAAATAATCGTCTATCGGGTGTATTTCGAATGGGGTATTTTACAGCATAACGCCATTTCCTTAAGTGTGTAGGCCATTGTAATATCAAACATTTTAATATTAATCTTATTCACACAATAAATGATAGCTTCAAATTATTGACTATTATTGATGGAACTGTTTGTAATTATTGTATCCGTAGAAACTAATTGTAATTTTATGGCCAACTAGGAAAAAACTAGTTTTTCGAAAAAGTGATAAGAGGTAAAAAAGTTTTAAAAATAATGTGTTAAACTAATGATGCCATAAAATTCATTTGATTTGAACGTACTCAAAAGTTTGGGGGATTTAGGGCTGCACACCCCCTTATTATTTTTCTGTACGCTTAGATATTGTTGTTTCGTTTTTCATGAAAAATGCTTTCAGAACAAGAAAGTAACGTGTCCATTTTTATTACAAAATTGCTTAGTTCCATCCTGTAGCATGTAAAATACATGTTTTGTATATTCAATTGATCTGTGCCAATATTTACCTTTGATTGATGAATTGTTATTTATATAGATTCTTCCAATTTCGATCGAACAATTTGTTCTGAAAACAATACCCATGAAAATAAATAGCCCATTCAAATGCATCAAAAGCCGGTCCTGCAACAATAACACGCAGTCTTCGTTCCCTTGCACTCTTTCCGTTCTCTTCCCGTCCCGCTGCTAGACCCACTACTATTGATCTGAACTGTTACAGCCATTCATGAAAGAGTCCGTAGTTGTATTGCGGCTTTTCTTTCTCTCTTCTTTATGTATAAATTCTTTGAAACTGTCCTTGTCTTTATCATCAGCGTCACTTTCTCCATTTTTTGGGGATGTTAATATTTGGTCAATTTTTTCCCTTTTTTTGGCAATTCCGTTTTAAAAATAAAACCGCGCAATTAAAAAAATTAAATCGCTATTTAACGTATCTCACTCTTAAATTGGAAGTCATTAACAAAACCTGACTTTTTCTATAAAACGTATACCGGGTGATGAATTGTCAAACGGGCCTTAGGAAACTCAATGGAAAATTCTACTGTTTTATTCCTGCTTTCCTAATCATTTTGTATCGTCATGAGAAACTGTTTGTAGGGAACTTAAATTGGTATTTTTCTTTTCTTTTTAACATAGCAGTAGACTATGTTCTTTCCAAACTAGACTCCGACACAAGAAGGGTACAATGGACGTTAACCATACGCCTAAGCGATCTGGAATACGCCGACGATATCTGCCTGTTAGGACAAAGGTTCCAAGATGTGGCTGATCAATTGGAAACACTTTCCACTGAAGTAAATAAAGTAGGTTTAAAAATCAATATTAGTAAAACCAAATCTATGAGAGTAAATGCAAGAAACAACATGCTATTTACTACCAACAAGATGCAGATCGAAAATGTGGAAGACTTTACGTGTCTTGGAAGTGTCATAACAGAAAACGGAGGTACAGAGGACAATATTCGCATGAGGATACGAAAAGCTCAACAAGCATTCAGCGTGCTCGACCCTGTTTGGAGATCTGGCGAGTATACTACAAGGACAAAGATCCGCATATTCCAGTCAAATGTCATGTCTGTTCTATTATACGAATGTGAAACCTGGAAAGTGACAAAAACCCTTACAGATAAACTGCAAGTCTTTATTAATAAATGTCTACGACAAATTGTTGTGTTTTCTGGCCTAACATCATCAGAAACGAAGATCTACTACACCTGACAACAAAAAAGGGTAGAACATCAAATAAAGTCCAGAAAGTGGGGTTGTATTGGTCACATACTCAGAAAAAATAATTCCAGTATTGCAAAGATTGTCCTAGAGTGGAATCCCCAAGGAGGAAGAAAAAGAGGTCGCTCAGTACAAACCTGGAGAAGATCCATCATAGACGAGATAAGAAGTCAAGGAAAGTCTTAGCAACTCTCAAGGAGGAAGAAAAAGAGGTCGCCCAGTACAAACTTGGAGAAGATCCATCAGGAAAGTCTTGGAGACTCCCAAGGAGGAAGAAAAAGAGGTGAAGGCCTTAGCGCAAAAAGAATCCGATGGCGCGTTTGTATTACAAATAAATGTTAAAATTGTTCTACGAATAAAACACATTCAAAAAATTTGCAAAAATATAATACATTTACCAGAAATTATTGTAAAAGTTAGGCCAAAGGTAGTGCAGAATGTGTATAACGGGTTGCGTTTGGTCACAGTGAAGTTATATATTAACAATATTTGAATTGTCAATATTTTTGTTTTATTATTTATTGTTTACAAAGCAATAACGTTAATGCAATGTGTACGGTTGAGAATAAATCAGCAATTTTTTATTCAGGCAATAGTGCAAGCACTTCCAGATCATTATTTAGCGTAATACGAGGTGATTCAATGAAACGGTACAATTTAAAACTGAAAAAGAACTGAAAGAATATCTTTTTATTATATTTAATAAAAAAAAACGTATACTGCACATATTATTAATTATTAATTAATGTGTAAGTGAAGAAATATTCAGTTTTTGAAGGTGGCCTCCATTTTGGATAATAATAGTCATTTTATTATTTATTTTTTATTTATATTAGAACAATTTTAACATTTTTAATATTATCCTGTCATCAATAGTATTATATCCAATTACGCAGTCGTTCAGTTTAGAGGGTGCAATTATTGCGACTCCATTTGTACTTGTGTCATCTGGGCCTGAAAAATAGATGACGTTGCCAGCAGTTGTTTTAAAATGCCCTTTACCTCTCCAGTTAGTTTCTGCCCTATGTTGCTATGTTGATTGTAGCACCAAAATCAAACAAATTATAATTGTATAAAATATAATTCTGTTTATTTTTGTTTATGTACATTTATGTCCTAAAGTTAATAACAAAAGAGAAGTAGTGAAAAGTTAAAATGAGATGTGGGATCGAAGATGTGCAGGGGTGGATAGGTATATGGGTGGAACAAGAGTTGGGCAAGCGTGGAAGATGATAAAGTCTCTCCGGAGGGAAGGAAAGGAAAAATCTAACTTACAGTAAATATATCTAAAATAGTGGAAGCACCATTATGAGGTCTTACTGACGGAGGATAGATGTAAATTCCAAGAGATCGAAATGAAAGAAATATCCAAACATACACAAATAATTGAGATAACAACTGGAGAGTTAAGCGGTGCCCCCAAAAATCGAAAAACGGTAAAGCAGCAGGACCTGGAGACATCCCAATTGAGTTGGTAAAGTATGGACCAAAAATATTACATTAGATGTTGGTTCAACTATTTAACAAATGCTTAAAAGGAGAAAATATCCTTGATGACTGGAATGTTGGATACATCAGCTCAATATTCAAGAAAGGGATAAACGCAAATGCTCTAATTATAGGGGAATAACTGTTATCAGCTGTGAGAAGGTTGTACGATCGAATAATAAACGAAAGAATAGAATCACAATACGAAGACATAGAAGAACAAAATGGATTTCGTGCAGGAAGATCGTGCACTGATGGTATATTCGTTCTGCAGCAGGTAATCGAAAAGCAGAAGGCAAGGACTCTATCTACCAACCTATTGTTTGTAGATTTAGAGAAGGCATACGATACGACACCTTTGAAAAAACTGTTTCAAACATTGACGAAAGAGAGTATGTGGATGCTATCGCAAGTATATACAAAAATGCAAGAAGTGTCGTTAAAGAAGGAAACTTTATATCTGAATCATTTCCAATAACAAAGGGGCTCAAACAAGGATGTTGTCTATCTCCGACCTTATTTAAAATATATATTCAATCATCGCTAGAGCAGTGGAGGAGACAAGTATGCGGAATGGGAATAGACATAGGCGGTAGTAAATGTCTAACAACTTTATTTTTCGCAGATGATCAGGTAGTCGTAGCGAATGATGAGGAAGACATGGACTACATGTTTAGAAAACTAAAGAAAGAATATGAAAAATGGGGCCTCAATATGAATATGTCAAAGACACAGTATCTTAAAATAGGAGATAATAAAGAAGATCCAGAGTTAGAAATTAGAAACACAAAAACATGTAATGAATATAAATATCCGGGATCTATAATATCTAAAGAAGCCTCTACCAAAAGAGACATCGAAAACAGAACGCAGCAGGGAAAAAAAGCGGTAAACATTCTAAACTCTCTACTATGGTCTAAAGATATTAGACAAGAAACGAAATTGACAATCTATCGAACCTTGGTAGAGCCTATTATGACTTATGGGGCAGAAGTTTGGCAGATCACGCAAAAAGATAAAAAAAGAATAGAAGTAGTAGAAATGGATTTTCTAAGGAGAGCGTGTGGTGTATCCAAAAAAGATCATATCAGGAATGAAGATATTAGAAGGAGGACAAATAGTGTATAATCCAGTGTAGACAGAATTGAAACGAGACAACTAGTGTGGTATGGTCACGTGAAGCGAATGAATGAAGATAGATGGCCAAAGAAATCTTTAAATTACATACCACAACAAAGAAGAAGAATGGGAAGGCCGTTAGTTGCCTGGGAAGAAAATGTACGGCACATAATGAGAGATAGAGCCATCACAGAAGACGAATGGATGGACAGAAAACGATGGCGGTCGCAATGCGAGAAGCAGCAGAGGCTGTAGGAACCTCGCTTATAAGTTAATAATAAACGAGATAATTAAATGTTTATTAAAAAAGTCCTTACAACCATTTCAGTCCTTACCGTTTTTGTCAAAAAGTTGAAAATGGCAAAGATATTTAGCAAAAACTGTTCTTCTTCAAGTTCAAGATGGCGGCTAACGCAACCGTGGGATTCAGTCACGATTTTAAATTTACATTACTATTGACCCCCCTAAAGGTTAGAATAATACAATTTGGGACAGCAAAGGTTATTTACAAGGTTTAACCTTTTTTTGATCCATACCCCACTGGACTAATATTTTTGTCAGACCGGTACTGAACAGATTTTTTCCTCTGTATCTACAAAAGAAAAAAGTTTGATTTTAATTTTAAATACACGATATCTAAAATAATCTAAAAAAAATTTATTAAAATGCTTTCAACAGTACCAAAACGATTTATATATTGATCTAGTATAAACATATTTTCACCCAGTTTTATGGCAAGAGAAACGCCTCTGCTAGTCGTTCTTCCTTTTTCCACGTTTCCTCAGCTTCCTCAAATAAGTGAAAGTAAAATTTTGGACAATTCCCTGTTTTCTAATTTATTTATGAGTTCGCCAGCATACCCGTAATCGCTTGGCTTTAACGTTTCTCTAAGGCCATGATGGCGATTCAAAGGGGGTAAAATTTAACGTTTCATGTGTGCTTAGTGCCTTATTGGTTTTGAAGATCGCAAGCTTTTTTACGATGCAGTTTTCGAGATTAAATTAACTGTATCATTTGATTAAGTTGGATACGAAACAAAAGAATGAAGAGAAGTTAGACATGTTATTCAACACGTGTGTGTATGTGCATGTGTGTGTCTTTCGTTTTATGAGCTTCATTTTAAACCAATTTTATAATATATAAGTTAAGCATTCCTTACAATATAATGATATTTGAGATGAAAGTGAGGACTAGAAAGGTGAGGCAAGAGGTTGATAATCCCTTCATGTCTTCGTTCATTGCCATAGTTCCATTATTCTTTGATCCATCGCCGCTGATGGGCTCTAGTTTGCTGGTGGGCCTAGCTGCTGTTTTGTTCGGTTCCATATCTATACTTTGCCATCTATTGTACCTTCCCAAACCCTCTTTTACTTTTGGCCTCTTGTGCTTTTTTCTTTATTTCCTCTTGCATTTTTTCTTCAGTTATTGTCAGGTCATCGTTTATGTAATTGTTTCTTTTTTAAAGTCTTTTAATTTTCTTTAATTTCTCATTAGCTTCCTTTCTTCTTGGTTTTCTAGCTGCAGCAGATATATTCTCTCTCCTATCTGAAGAGCTGATTTAATCCCTACTTATATCTGTAAAGTATCCTGTATCATTTTTCCCATGGCCGATTTTAGCACCTCCGGCTCATCAGCGTCTATATCCAAACCAGTTTTGATTGCGTTATCATTTTTCTTCTCTTTCTCTAGGTACTCAAATCTGGTACTTAATTCTCGAACTTCCTTCTTTGTCTTCAAAGACTTTACTTTCCTTTCTAATAGCTTTATTTTCTTCCTTCAGCTTTTGATTTTCTGCTCTTAATTCTTTTAACTCTTCTGCTAAACTCTTTGCTCTCTTTTAATATTTTTCACGTCTAAGACCAACTATTTTAGTATATCCATTACCTCGTCTTTCATTTTGACTTCACCACCCTTTATTGGCGTTCTCTCTACCTTTGTACTTCTATTAAAGACCTCCTTCTCACCCTTTTTATTTCCTCTTCGCATTCTATTGCCTTCATCCGTCAGTTCGTTGGACTACATTTTTACTTTAAAAGTAAGCGAGAGAGCGGAGCAAAATTTGCTCCGCTCTCTCCCGGTATTCAGTCGTTTCCCGAAGATAGCTTAAAGAGTTTCTTAAGCTTCAACCGCTCCGAGAAAAACTCTTATCCACCTTATCACTTAATTAGCTTACTTATTGTTTATATGGTTTTTAAATTAATACAAAAAACTCTGTTTCACTAATCATTGTCTAACGTCGATCTTCACAATTTATATTTTGTATATCGATGCTCGCGATAGTCCGAAATTCGGATTTTACTTACACAGGGCCCGGTACACGACCTTTACGTTCGACATTAGGCCATGCTATGGGGTGAAGCAATATATGGAGGGTTAAAACAAGATAAAATCACAAGTGGGAGTGAAAAGCAAAGGGAAACCAAAATATTGAAGATGGCCGCAAAATAAATCAAGTAGTGGTTGTTAAGAGATGGAAAAGAAGTTCTATTTAGGGTAAAAATAATACAAAAAAAAAGGTGAAACATGAAAGGAAGTCATATTACAGTTTGGCGAAATCTGTTATTGAATTAGTTGGAAAGGCCTGAGATTTTATTGAGAATAAAGAAATCTGGTGGTGGTGAAACGAAAACATAAAGAAGAAAAAACTATATAAACAGTGTAAAACAACAACAGTGTTTGAGGTATACAAAATGAACGAGGCCACGTTGCTCATAGTCGGAAGAGGTATGGGGTGGTCCTTACAACCGTATTCATCATCATCCAGCCCTCTGCGTCCAAAGTTGAACATAGGCCTCCCCTGATGTCTTTCAGTTCTGTGGGTCTTGAGCTTCCTGCAGCCAATTCCCAGCGATTCTTTTGACGTCGTCTCTGCATCGTGTAGGTGGTCTACCTCTGCTTCTTCTGCCATTTTGTGGTATCTTCACTGTAATTTTTGGGGTTCACCGCTTATGGCCACATGGCCCGCTGCAGTTCAGCAGTTTGGTTGTCCCTAGCAATTTGGATTTCATGACCTAAGTATTTATATATTTTTTATACTAATCCATTTATTTATACTAATATTTTATTATTGGATTTATACTAATCCAATTTCATTACAGTTGACTTCTGGATTTTTACTTCTTTTTCTTCTTCCTCTTTATAAACAATTCTGCTTGTTCATTGGCGGATTAATATCTTTATGGAAAGTTGTCACTTCATCTTTTGCGCGGTCGTCCGATACTTCTTCTGTCAATTGGTGACTTATCCCTTGCTATTTGGACGACCCGGGTCTCCTCCATTCTGCTTATGTGGTTATTCAATTTTTTTTTCTATTTTGTGTTTATTTATTTATATACTGAACGCTACATTTTCTTCTAATATCCTTTCTTTCAATCTCTCAGCTTATTTCCATAATTCTTCTAAGTACTCCCATCTCTGTCTTTTCCAGTAGGCTTTGCGTTGTGGCTGTATCGGGTCTTGTTTCTGTGACATGTCATCATTCATGTTACATTGGCTTTACCATTCTTGACTTCATCGTAGTGTCAATGTGTCTGTTTCGCCATACAGTGTTATTAATGGCATCCTGCCAGTCTCTCTGCTTTTTATATTTTATCTTCCACTTCTTTGACCAGGTCTCCATAGCTAAACAATGTAATTCCCAGGTATTTTATTTTCACTAATTGTTCAATACTGATGCCATCAATTTCTATTTTACATCTGGTTGGTTCTACTATTGTTTTAGTTTTCTGAAAAGAGTTTGTCATATTAAATTCTTTTGCTCTTATGTTAAATCTGCAGACTATTTTTATCTTGGGCTATCAATATTGCGTCGTTTACGTAACAGAGTATTTTTATTTCTTTGTTTAATTCATTAAGCCCTAGGGGATTCATTAACCCCCATGCTCTTACATGGAGCTCAATGAATCCCCTTGTCTTACTCCTATTTCGCTACCTATTTCTATAGGTTCTTTAAGTTGTCCATCTATTCTGACTTCCATTTTGTTGTTTTGGTAGATATTTTCGATAGTTTTTATAATAATTAGGGGAACTTCTCTATTATACAGAAGATGGATAACATCTTTGAGTCTTATTCTGTCAAACGCTTTCTTTTGGTCAACCAGACACAGAAATGCTGGTCTGCTATACTCTAGTGATTTCTCAGTAATTTGCTTTATAACGAATATTGCATCTGTACACGATATTCCACTACGAAAACCCTGTTCTTCATCTGCTAAACTTATCCTCTGATTTATTAGCACTTGTAAAATTTTAGTTGTAAATTTTAGCGTAGTATTTAACAAGTTTATACCTCTGTAGTTTTCTGGCTGTTTTTTATCTCCCTTTTTGAATAGTAGAATTAGTTCACTTGTTCTTCATTCTTCCGGTATTTTATTGTGTTTTATAATTTTATTAATTAATAATAATATTAATTTATAAGTTAATTGTTCTGTCACACCTGCTCCGCAATATTTCAGTAGTTCGTTTGGTATTCCGTCTTTACCTGCTGCTTTTCTATTCTTCAGCTTTTCAAGTATTTTCCGAACTTCCTGTACATTTATATTAAGTTCTTCATTTTTGGCAATTTCTTATGTTTCTGGTTTTAGCGTCATATGTTCTTGCTCTACATAGAGCTTTTTTAGGTAGTTAATCCATGTATCCTTTTCTATGTGTTTTGGTTTTATTGGTTCGTTTACCTCCGTTATTTGACCTCTTATAAAGCGCCATATTTCCTTTTGCAGATCGTAAAAATCATGTTTCAATTTTTTCGAAAAGCGTTCCCGGTGATTATTTTTTATTTTCTTACAAGTGCATGTTTTTCGTTTCTAATTGTCTTGTAATTATGGTATGCCTCTTGTTTTTTGGTTGACATGTATTTCAAGTAAGCTTTTTCTTTTCTTTACATTTTTCCTTTATTTCTGTACAAAGAAAGGATATTCACTTGGTACCAGATTTGTCATGTATTGTGTCTTTCCAAAATTTCTGTTCAAACCAATTTCATTACAGACGGCATCGTCTTCGTCTTCAAAAAAAAAACGACAGTATTACTACCACATAAAGAAAAAGAATTAGAGAGAAGAAAAAGAAGAAAAATGATCTATATACTACTTGACATTTCGCCGTTTTTATATAAATGTTTATATCCAATATAACATATATTAACATTTTTCCTGAACTCATTTATGTCTAAGTTGATGGGTAATAATTGTTCCTATACGTCTCGCAATATTTTAAGAAAGTTGTCGTAATGTCTGGAATCTCTGGCAATTAAACACTAAATGTTCTAAACTTTCCTTGTCTCCACAGTCCCATTGGGGAGAATTCACTAATCTAATTTTAAATTTATAATCAAGATAGAGGTAATTGTTGGATCTTACTCTATGGATTGTTTTTGTAAAATGCGTATTTGTGAAGTCTTTCAATTTATTTGAAGTAATATTAAAGTGTACAAAAATATATAATTAAAACAGTAATTAATAATTTATTAGATATTATGTATATCGTTAAAACAAGTTAGGCACAAAGCCGGTTTATTTTCACAATGTTCACAAAAAGTGTTTACTTTGGTCACCTTCTTGTCAGCTTCCTTACTTTTCATAGTCTGTCTCAACTTCTTGTAACGGCCAACACAATTTCGTCTACGTTTTCTAGCAGGACCTTCTTCTCGTTGCAGACAATGTTTTCGTTTTGATAATAGTTTAAGAAATACACTTATTTTGATTTTAAAGTTGTAATGCTAACTGTTCACGAAACATTAGCATTGGTATCTTTTTTTCGATGTTTGTTTTATTATAGACAATCCAGCTGTTGATTATTGTAGCACCAAAAATTAGTTCGAAGACTACCTTACGATACCACTTAAGACCTTTTCGTAAAGAAGAATAATAAGCTGCCATTTGGTCACTGTAATCTACACCCCTTTTAGCTTTGTTGTAGTCTTGGATAACTTGCGGTTTAAAAAATATATTCCACTGGTTCCTCCCTTGTTCTTGATCTCTTTTTCTTACGTGTAATGCAGAAGTTTAGAGTATGCTCAGGTTTACTGGATAACGTTAATACCGGCCTCTTGTCTTGCCAACGGATTACCTTTATATTGTCCTTATTTTTGATGCCAATTATTTTATTTCGCTTTAGTTTCTTTTGAACTATTCCCTTTGGAATACCTTTCCGATTGCTAGAGTCCGATCTAAGAGTCCTACAATAAAAAGTTTGGCGATCTAACTGATCTTTTGCAAGAGGAATGCCCGAATAAAAGTTATCAGCATATAAAGTTCGTCGGGCATCTAACAAGCTATTCATTAAGGTCAGCACAACTTCCAGCTATTCCAACTCAGCTGGAATGGCTTTTGTTTATCATATTGTTTTCTTTACCATAGTAAAGCATTATCTTATAGGTATATCTGCTGACGGTACATAGTTTAAATAATTTAACGCCATATTTATGGCATTTGTTTTTTATATATTGCCGTATACTCAAACGACCACGTCCTGGTACCATACTTTCATCTATGACTACATTCCTTCCTGGGGTCTTAATTTTCATGAATCTGTCATTAAGTAAGTCCAAAACACGTTTGGTTGTGTATAATTTATCGTTGCTTTCTAGTATACCGAATTAATAAAAATCTATCCCTAGTCATAACTGAGAAGATAAACTTATTATTATAAAGGTCATTTTTGGACCAATATAATCGAATATTAGGGACTTTATGAATCCCATGGACATCACGATACTAAAGAATTTTTTAATTTCTTCTTTATTAGTCGGAACCCACTTACAGTTAGATTGTTGTTTGATACTGTGTATACAAATTTCTTGTTCTGCATATCTATTGGTTTCTTCAACAATTAATTCCAAAATTTCGTCTGTGACAAATAGACAAAAAATATTCAATGAGCTCATATTTTCACATTGAACATTTATTTTAGAATCTGTAGCATATTCCTTCCTCAGCATCACTTAAAAATGAAGATAATGAGAATCAAATTACAAAATTTACTTTTATTCTCACCAATTTCTTTTTTTGATTCATAATTATCAGTTCTATATCGCTGGATACACTTTTTCGCTCAAATTTATGGATTCGTCCCCATCAGAATTGTCGCTATCTTCACTAGGAGTGTATTCAGGATCTTCATTAGACAAGTTTTCAAATAGATCACTATCAGATTCACTTTCAGTTTGTATCCAAGCACTTTGGTACCTTTTCAGCAACAATTTAACCATTTTTTCGCTTCTAGACATTTTTATAGATTTAAATTTAAAAAACACACGTGTACAATGGTTACTATAAAACTAATAACCAGATACGGTGGTCCGGTAAATCTCATAGCGTAAAAAATTTCTTTGTGGGACGTTACCAGGCTCTGACAACTGGTAACTTAAAACAGAACTAAAATATAAAGCACATTACGAGGATTCCATAGGTACCTATATCATAATATTTAGTTCATAAATAGGTATTTTATCGGTGTCGGCGCTAGCGCAAGGTCTCCAAATTTCAGTACCGGTTGAACGTAAAGTTAATACCAGACCCATGTATCTGGTAACGGCGTGAACGAGTAACAAGTAAAAGGTATATTTTGACATTTTCTACATCCATATAGTTCCCTTAACTTGTTACTTAGGAAATAATTTTCTTTTAACTCTTGATAATGCACGATCACGTGTTGCACGTGTGGTCCATGATTATTTGGACGAGGTTGGTATACAAACCATGAACTTGCTACTCTGCAGCACTGATCCAAATCATTTAACCAAGACCAAATATGACGCTTGATTTTAAGTATGCTGTGAAGTCGCTGTCGCTAGTCGCTGTGAAGAAGTAATTAAAAATAGACCCGGAAATACTCGTTATTAAGTGCGTTTGAGGGAGGGAATTTGTTAAAGATTATTTAAGTTATGTTTTCTTAGGTTTTACTTGTTTTAAATGTCAGTAAAATTTATTTTAATGCTGTTTTCTTGATACACGATCCTTACAGTTGGAGTGGATATGAAGACTAAGTTGAACAAGTAGAATAACCAATGAAGCAATCCTGAGCTTGATAAATGCCCAACTGCAGCTGTAACTGTAAACTTAACAAAAGTACGGAAAATCAAATTTGTGACTAACAGTGAGAGATGGAATAAAAAAAATATAAATCGTGACTCAGAAACAGAGAGTAGATGACGGACTAGAACTTGCCTTGTTAATCACCGAACTCAAAAGAGATGACATCTAGGAGGAGGAGGATTTTTCATCATCATCATCATCATGCAACCTCTTCTGTCCACTGCTGGACATAGGTCTCTCCCATTTTTCGCCACTCTTCACGGTTCTATGCGTCTTGTTGTCATTTCTTGGATATTTGTTTAATGTCGTCTATCCAGCGTGCTGTCCATCCACTGATGGCAGAAAGGTATCTTGAGGTTCAAAAACGGCTGCATGTGTGCTTTGACGATTATAGAAAGGCCTTCGACCGCATCAAACACGGAAAATTGATTGAGGTACTAAAAGAAGTAGGGTTGGACGGACACGACATAAGTAATACATACTGGAACTACACAGGATGCGTTCGAACAGAGAACGGAAACACCACGCTGTGATTGGGTGATACCCAATGGCATCACCCCTCAGAGTTCCCAAAGCTTTATATACCTGCGCAGAGAACTAAATAGTCAAGTAGACCACTCAAAAGAAATTAGAAGACGCATTGAAATAAGAAGATCTGGTTTCATGAATATGCGTAAAATGCTCTGTAACCCCAAGCTATCAGTCTCAATAAGATTGAGAACACTAAAGTGTTATGTGTAGTCTCTATTACTATATGGCTGTAAGACCTGGACATTAAAAGAGTATGACGTCAACAAATTAAATTCATTTGAAATGTGGATGTACCGCCGAATGCTAAGAATAAGCTGGACCAGCAGAACTACGAATGAAGAAGTACTGAGAGCAATGAACACACGCCCTCATCTGGTCAATACTATAAAAATTAGAAAGACGTCATATCTAGTACACATAATGCACCATAGGGAATTTGAGCAGCTCCAGGTATTATTAGAAGGCAAGATTGAAGGTAAAAGGAGCATAGGACGAAAGAAAAAATCTTGGCTACGAAACATCAGAGATTGGACCCACATAAGAGGAAATGAATTAATTTATCAAGCCCAGAACAGAGAAAAATTTGCCATATTGATCGCCAACCTCAACAGAGAAGGCACTTAGGAGGAGGAGGATCCAGCGTGTTGGTGGTCGTCCTCTGCTGCGTTTGTCTTCTCTTGAACGCCAGTCAATTAGTTTTCTGGTCCATTTTGAGTATTTTAGTCTCGCTATGTGACCTGCCAATTACATTTCAGCTTGGGTATACGTTCGACGACATCAATGATACCTGTTCTTTTTCTTAGGTCTTGGTTCGTTATTTTGTCTTTTTTTTGTCACGCCGAGAATCAATCTTTCCATGCGAGTTTGTGCCACTCGCATTTTTACTGTCATAATAGGAAGAACGCATTGGTCAAATGTCTTCCGTTTCATAGCTATCGGGATGTTGCTCTTAAAGATGTCTCTTAGTGAACCATACACCGCCCAAGCAAGTGTTATTCGTCGTTGAAATTCACAGGTCTGATTTTCCTTGCTTATTCTGATTTCATGACCGAGATATATGTATTTTTCTGTCATTTCTGCCACTTGATTTTGGATGGTTAGGTGTGCGCTGGGAACCAAATTTTTCATAAATTTGGTCTTATTGATGTTCATTTTTAGACCTATTGTTGAAGATACGTTTTCTAATTCTTGTAGCATTTGTTGTGCTTATGTCGTCGGCAAAACTCAGATGATTGAGCATTTCTCCGTCTATTTTTATTCCTCTATTTTCCCACTTTAGCATTTTAAAGGCGTATTCGAGGACCGTTATAAATAATTTAGGTGAGAACCCTGTCTCACACCTCACTTTATATGAATTTCGCTGGTGGTATCATGTAGTTTTACACGCATTGTGACGTTTTGGTACAATGTTTGTACTAACTTTGTAAGCCGGTAGTCTATTCTACTATTGTTCAGAGCAGTTATAATGTTGTCTAATTCCACGGTGTCGAAGGCTTTGTGAAAGTCTACGAAGATAAGTACCAGTGATCTGTTATGTTCTATCGATTTTTCTATTAAGGTTTTTACTGTTTGTAGGTTATCGTTTGTTCCGAATTTTGAGCGAAAGCCAGCTTTTTTCTCGGGTCTGGTAGAAATCCAACTTTTTTTCTAGTCATGTCGTAATTATTCAGGTAAACATTTTATTGTAGGGATTCTTGCGTTGTAACATTTCTATAAATTACAAATATGTTATACGAATATTTTACGTAATTTTAGCACGTTTGAGCGTAGTTCAAAATATTTAAATTTTACCTAACTTTCATCATTAGGTTTTGCCTTGATGATATGACAATGTTTTTTAACAACTATAAAGGTGATGATACGGATATAACATTTTCATTATATGGGACGTCTCATTTGATCGAGGGTCTTATTAGAAAATCATTATTAGGACATCCCCAACTTGTGATGAATCGCTCAATCTGGCAACTACCCGCAAAGAAAATGAACGTTGTTAGAGACCTTCCCGTATTTTATCTTGTCACGAAATGATTGATGCGACTAGAGGTCAATACGGCAGTTGAATCGAATCTTACAGATACGTAGAATTGGCGCTAGGAGTGAAGTGAAAGTGATTACACGGCGATAGTGTGTATATATACAGGGTGTTTCAAAAAGGTATGTCATAAATTAAATCACGCATTCCGGGGACAAAAATAAATTGATTGAATCCAATTTACCTTGTGTACCTATCCAAAAGTGTACACAAAAAAAGTTACAGCCCTTTGAAGTTACAAAATAAAAATTGTTTTTTTGCATTATCTCCTAAACTACTTGACATTTTGTAATAAAAATGGACACGTAACTTTTTTGTTCCAAAAGCATTTTTCATAAAAAAGAAACAACAAAATCTAAGGGTACAGACAAATTTTAAGTGGGGTGTGCAGCCCTAAATCTCCCCAAACTTTTGAGTACGTTCAAACAAAATGAATTTTGTGGCATCATTAGTTTAACACATTATTTTTAAAATTTTTGTGCCCCTTATCACTTTTTTCAAAAAAACAGTTTTTATTGAGTTACGGCGCTTCTCATTAACCTTTAAAAAATTACGTGCAACTAAATAAATGGCTTAAATCAATTAACAAGTACAAAAAATGTCTATAACCTCTATAAATATGATATTACAATAAATGTTCAAAATGACCTCCATTTTATTCAATACACATTCGGTATCGTTTTAATAAGGAAAACCGAATGCGCTGAAAAATCATATTTTTCTAACGAAATTGATTTGCAGCTTCAATTATTCTAACCCTCAACTGTTGTTCCTCCTCTATTGTTACAGAATACACTTTCTCCTTCATAAACCTTCAAAAGCAAAAGTCCATGGGGTTAAGACCTGGACCTCTGGGTGGCCAAGAAATATCCAGCGACCAATCCACCGACCAGGATACTGCCTGCAAATGTATTCCTGGACTTCATTACTGTAATGAGGTGGAGCGCCATCTTGTAGAAACCACATATTTTGCCTTATTGCAATATTCACTTCTTCCAAATACTCTTGTAAATCGTTTGCCAAGAACTGCAAATAATAATCACCATTTAAATTGTTGGGAAGAAATACTGGGCCTATTAGATTGTTATCCACAATTCCTGCCCAAACATTAACTTTGAAAGTCCTTTGGTAATAAGTCGTTTTTTCGGCAAGAGGATTTTCGTCGGCACAAATGTACTCGTTATGATGGTTTGTTATTCCATTTCTACTGAAGGTAGCCTCGTCGGTAAACAAAATATTTCTAATAAAATTAACATTTCGAGTGTTTTCCATTAACAACCAATCGCAAAATCCAATCTTTTTAGGATAATCTTCAACCAATAACTCTTAAACCGTTGTTAAGTGATAGGGTTTAAGCAGCTGATCCTTCAAACGCCTCCAAACCCTTACGTGAGGGACATTTAGTTGAGCAGCTATTACTCTTGTACTTGTTCCAGGGACTTCTTCAATGATTTCTAAAATGTCTTCATCAGTTGCACCCATTATTGTACGACCACTATTGCCAACAACTTGCGGTTGGAATGTACCCGTTTCCCGTAAATGACGATCAATGGTCAGAAATAATCGTTTATCGGGTGTATTTCGATTGGGGTATTTTACTGCATAACGCCTTGCGGCTGCTGCACTATGTCCTTGACATTCACCTTCGATATTCCCGATAGTTTATTGAAATCATAATTTAATCTGATCCAACTTACCCAAAGTTAAATGTATATCTGCCATTTCCTGAAATGTGTAGGCCATTGTAATATCAAAATTTTTAATATTAATCTTATTCACACAATAAATGATAGCTTCAAATTATTTACTATTATTGATGGAACTGTTTGTAATTATTGTATCCATAGACATTAATTGTAATTTTATGGCAAACTTGGAAAAAACTAGTTTTCCTTAGTTAGAAAAAGTGATAAGAGACAAAAAGGTTTTAAAAATAATGTGTTAAACTAATGATGCCACAAAATTCATTTGATTTGAACGTACTCAAAAGTTTGGGGGAATTTAAGGCTGCACACCCCCCTTAAAATTTTTCTGTACGCTTATATTTTGTTGTTTCTTTTGTATGAAAAATGCTTTCAGAACAAGAAAGTAACGTGCCCATTTTTATTATAAAATGTCAAGTAGTTTAGGAGATAATGCAAAAAAACAATTTTTATTTTGTAACTTTTTTTGTGTACACTTTTGTACTAAGGTAAGTTGGATTCAATCAATTTATTTTTGTCCCCGGAATGCGTGATTTAATTTATGACATACCTTTTTGAAACACCCTGTATATATATATATATATACATGTATATATATATATATATATATATATATATATATATATATATATATATATGAAAATTACTGAGTTCTCGGGAAGAACCGCGTTGAGAATTTAAAACTCGACGTTTCGGCACCCATTTTGGAGCCATTATCAAGAGGGATACGGTTCGGTTCGAGTTCGGGGTCTCAATCTGCCTACTCCCCTCACTCGAGACGTACCAGTATCGTGTTCTATATTGCAAGAACTGTCTCTCGGCACTGAGGTCTCAATCTGCCTACTCCCCAGTGTCGAGTGACAGCCGGTCTTACCCTGTGTGGCTGCTTTTATACTCGCTGTATGCGCGGGAACGGTATGCGCTGACGTGGTCTGAACTGACGTGGCCTGAGCGGTGTGGGCGGGAGGTCGCTGAAGAAGGGGTCGCCATGTTGCCGGCAATCGTTTCGCGTCATCGCGCGTGTTCAAGCTGTGAGGCCGTTTTTCGATTTCGATAGCTTCACGAATGATTCTCGCTTTTAATGAGCGGATGGGAGCGATGGTTTTTGCTTTTTCGAAATCTATTTTGTGGCCTGTCTGAATATGATGTTGGGCTAGGGCTGAAGTGGTATCGGAATGTTTGACTGATAGAGAATGTTCGTAAATACGGTTATGGATTCGTCGGTTTGTCTGTCCTACGTATGTACGTGGGCAACTGGAACAAGCTATCTCGTAGACACCATGGTCTTCATTGGGGATTTGGTCTTTTACGGATCTAACGAGATTGGACAATTTGGAGTGAGTGGTGAAGATGGTTTTGATATTAAGAGGGATAAGAGTTCTACTGATCTTGTCAGTGACACCTTTAATAAAAGGTAGAAAGATTTTGGGTTGATCCGGCGGCAAGGTTTCTTTTTTGGATGGAATGGGGTTTAGAAGTTTTTGAATGCTTCTATTGATTTGGGTTTTGTGGTAGCCGTTTTGTAGGAGTGTTTGTCTTATTGAATTGATTTCGGATGACCTGTGATTGTTGTCGCTAAGTCTTATGGAACGGGAAATAAGAGTGTTGATGACTGAATTAAGTTGGGCGGGGTGATGATGTGACTGGGCATTGAGATAGCGGTTTGTATGAGTGGGTTTCCGGTACACGGAATAGGAAAAACTGTGAGGTGGATTTTTCTGAATAAGAACATCAAGGAATGGCAAAGACGCTTCAGACTCAACTTCCATCGTGAATTGAATGCTGGGATGTATTCCATTCAGGTGGGAGAGGAAGAGATCTAATGTGTCTTTACCATGGGGCCAAATGACAAAGGTGTCATCAACGTACCGTAACCAGCAGGTGGGTTTGAGATTTGACGAGGACAAGGCTACTGTTTCGAAATGTTCCATGTATATATCTGCTATTACGGGAGAGAGGGGCGATCCCATTGGGGCACCTTTGATTTGACGATAGAAACGATTTTGGAACGTGAAATATGTATTAGACATGCAGTGTTTTATAAGAGATAATGTGTCTTGGGGAATTTGATGTTTAGAGTCCAAGATGGAAATGGTTTCATCGATGGGAATGTTGGTGAATAAAGAGACAATGTCAAAACTGACTAGTATGTCTGAGGGCGAAATAGAAAAGTTTTTCAGAAGATCAATGAAATGAAAAGAGTTTTTGACAAAGGACGAGGCGTTTTCGGCTAATGGTTGTAAGGATGAAGCGAGATGTTTTGCCAATTTCTGAGTGGGACAGTTGTATGCACTGACGATGGGTCTTAGGGGAACATTGGGCTTATGGATTTTTGGAAGGCCGTATATCTTTGGAATTCGGGATGATTTTTCTCTGGGTATAAGAGATTTTTTGAGGTCTGGAGATAGAGTAGACTTATTTATAATGGATTTGGTCGTTTTTTCTAGATATGTGGTTGGATCATTTGGGACATGTTTGTATTCTGTGGAATTCAGAAGTTCGGACATTTTATCGAAATAGTTAGAAGAGTTGAGAATGACGGTGGCATTACCTTTATCGGCCGGAAGGATGACGATGTCAGGGTTGTTGTAAAGTTCTTTGAGGGCACGTCTTTCTGAAAGACTGATATTTGAAGGTGGCGGTTTGGAAGTACGGAGAATTCTGGCGACATCTTGTCTGGCAACTTCGGCTTGGTCGGAAGGAAGATGGCAAATAGCTTCTTCAGTTTGACAAATAATTTTCTCAGTTGGAATGGAAAGAGGAGTGACAGAGAAATTGAAGCCTTTTGACAGGGCTTTGGTAGCTGAATCGGATATGTGAATATCTGAGAAATTATGGACAACAGTAGAAGGTTGTTGATTTGAAACGGGCGGTGGATTTTGCTGAGAGATAAGTTGGTCCAGTTTGCGTTTCTGGGTTTGGGTTTTGTTGTCAGAAATGTGTTGGGCTTTTTGGTGAGAAAGACGATCGAAAGTGTCCCATAATAATGGATGGATATTGAAAGAGTGGATGTCATTGTAGGTTTTAAGAAGTTGGGAATTTGTTGTATCTAAGTTGCGTCGGGTGGAATGAATTGAATTTCTAAGAAGCGAAAAACCAGTGGCTCTAAGAATTTTGGAAATTGATGAAGATTTGGTGTGATGTTTAACTTGTAAAGATTTTGGAATGACTTGATGGTCACGACATGATTTAAGAAAAGCAAGATCACAGAGAAGACGGTATTTGCGTGTTAGAAGATTAGAAAAAGATTTGGTAAGAATGAAAAATTCCTCCCCGTAGAGGCGAATAAAATGTTCGGATAAGTTTCCGCGGTCAGATGAATGAAAATTACTGAGTTCTCGGGAAGAACCGCGTTGAGAATTTAAAACTCGACGTTTCGGCACCCATTTTGGAGCCATTATCAAGAGGGATACGGTTCGGTTCGAGTTCGGGGTCTCAATCTGCCTACTCCCCTCACTCGAGACGTACCAGTATCGTGTTCTATATTGCAAGAACTGTCTCTCGGCACTGAGGTCTCAATCTGCCTACTCCCCAGTGTCGAGTGACAGCCGGTCTTACCCTGTGTGGCTGCTTTTATACTCGCTGTATGCGCGGGAACGGTATGCGCTGACGTGGTCTGAACTGACGTGGCCTGAGCGGTGTGGGCGGGAGGTCGCTGAAGAAGGGGTCGCCATGTTGCCGGCAATCGTTTCGCGTCATCGCGCGTGTTCAAGCTGTGAGGCCGTTTTTCGATTTCGATAGCTTCACGAATGATTCTCGCTTTTAATGAGCGGATGGGAGCGATGGTTTTTGCTTTTTCGAAATCTATTTTGTGGCCTGTCTGAATATGATGTTGGGCTAGGGCTGAAGTGGTATCGGAATGTTTGACTGATAGAGAATGTTCGTAAATACGGTTATGGATTCGTCGGTTTGTCTGTCCTACGTATGTACGTGGGCAACTGGAACAAGCTATCTCGTAGACACCATGGTCTTCATTGGGGATTTGGTCTTTTACGGATCTAACGAGATTGGACAATTTGGAGTGAGTGGTGAAGATGGTTTTGATATTAAGAGGGATAAGAGTTCTACTGATCTTGTCAGTGACACCTTTAATAAAAGGTAGAAAGATTTTGGGTTGATCCGGCGGCAAGGTTTCTTTTTTGGATGGAATGGGGTTTAGAAGTTTTTGAATGCTTCTATTGATTTGGGTTTTGTGGTAGCCGTTTTGTAGGAGTGTTTGTCTTATTGAATTGATTTCGGATGACCTGTGATTGTTGTCGCTAAGTCTTATGGAACGGGAAATAAGAGTGTTGATGACTGAATTAAGTTGGGCGGGGTGATGATGTGACTGGGCATTGAGATAGCGGTTTGTATGAGTGGGTTTCCGGTACACGGAATAGGAAAAACTGTGAGGTGGATTTTTCTGAATAAGAACATCAAGGAATGGCAAAGACGCTTCAGACTCAACTTCCATCGTGAATTGAATGCTGGGATGTATTCCATTCAGGTGGGAGAGGAAGAGATCTAATGTGTCTTTACCATGGGGCCAAATGACAAAGGTGTCATCAACGTACCGTAACCAGCAGGTGGGTTTGAGATTTGACGAGGACAAGGCTACTGTTTCGAAATGTTCCATGTATATATCTGCTATTACGGGAGAGAGGGGCGATCCCATTGGGGCACCTTTGATTTGACGATAGAAACGATTTTGGAACGTGAAATATGTATTAGACATGCAGTGTTTTATAAGAGATAATGTGTCTTGGGGAATTTGATGTTTAGAGTCCAAGATGGAAATGGTTTCATCGATGGGAATGTTGGTGAATAAAGAGACAATGTCAAAACTGACTAGTATGTCTGAGGGCGAAATAGAAAAGTTTTTCCTAGTATATATAAAAAAAAATTGTTTTTACACAATTATTTAGTGGCTCAAAACATATACATCCAGTAAGTATTAACCACATTTTTGTAATAATCTTGGTCAACATTTTAAATTTTATGTTTTCTTTAATTAAAGTGGTTATACTTTTAGGATAGCACTGATGATGGAATATTAATTCCGAAAACGTTCTGTGATTAATATATACCTTTTATAAAGAAATTTTTAAATAAATTTTTTGTGATACATGGTATACAGCTACAAAAATGTAGTTTCTTTGTGGATATATTTAATATATTTTTTACTTTATATGCCCTGGGGGGAGTTAACCCCCAAAACCCCCCTAGGTGCGCCACTGAAATGATCATAGAGAATTTTCTTTGGAATATGTAGTAGACAGTAATAGCAACTGTACTAAATCTAATCACCAACCTAATTATAAATATTTTGAGACTTATCTGATAACAATATTAAACAAATTTCTTCTATGTTATCTGTAACTGACTTTCGCGAATTTTATTTAACGGATAATGTTGATAATGTTTTGAAGATTTTATAAGCAGTTTTATATATGTGTTACATTGTTGCTGTCCAGTAAAACGGTATATGTAATAGTGGTAAGCAATTTTCAATAAAAATAAATAACTCTAGTGTTCATTTGAAAAATGCTTACTGACTTAATAAAAAACTAAAAGATGCCAATGATCTTCCGAATTATAACAAAACTGAAGCAGACCACGTAGAAGTATTACAAAAATCTAAATTAAAATTCTATGATCAATTGATAAGTAATTCACATAATAAAAATAAACCTGTGTGGAATCTTATCAATCCAAAAAATATAACATTAACCATAGATGGTAAACGTTGTGCTTTAACCGAAGAGAAACGTTCAAATCATTTTGAAAATTCTCTATCTGACAGTTGTACGGCTTCTGTTATTCTTAGTAACAGGTTTTTCTTTAGACCTGTTGATGGTAATGAGGTAATGGATATGGTTAATAATTTAAAAATTAAAAAGACCACCGGACTTTATTCCCGATAAGGATATTAAAGGCAATGTTATCTTATATACATTGCACATTTGAAACATTTATCAATATCAAAGGCTTCTTTCCAAATATTCTAAAAAAGCCTACTTTTTCGACAAAAATGATCTTCTTCTACATTCTTGTATGTAGGCTTTAAGGCCTGTTTCTTCTTCAATATTAGCCTCCTGAATTGTTTGAATTGTCGCGCCATCTTTTTCTTGGTCTGCCAATACTTCTTCGTCCATTTGGTGACTTATCTCTTGCTATTCGTACTATTCTATACTCTGCCATTCTACAAATGTGTTCGTTCCACTCCTGTTTCCGTTTTGTCACCCATCCATTTATGTCTTCTATATTACATGTTTTTCTTATGTTTTCGCTTCTCTCCCTACCCAACAGTCTTCCCTGATATTCGTCGGAGTATTTTCATCTCTGTTGTTTCTAGTAGTCGTCTCGTTTTAGATGTGTCAGGTCTTGTCTCCGCCGTGTATGTTAATATGGGTCTAATTGCTGCTTTATAGATTCTTGTTTTTGTGTCTTGTCTTAAGTGTTTGTTTTTCCAGATTGTGTCATTAAGAGATCCCGCCGCTTCACTTGCTTTTAAGCTTTGTTGTCGTACTTCTTCTTGAAAATCTCCGTAACTAGTTATATCTATTCCCAGATATCTAAACCTTGGTTCCTGCTTTATTATTTTTTCATTAATTTTGATTTTACATCTTGGTGGGTATTTAGATGTCATACATTTGTCTTTTTTTCTGCTGATATTATCATATTGTATTTCTTGGCTATTGTGTTGAAAATGTGTGTTAATCTTCAGAGCTCGTCTTCGGTCTCGGCGATTAATGCGGCGTCGTCTGCAGAACATAATATTTCAATTTCTTTTTTCTCCATTTTGTAACCATGACTTTTACGTACTGCTTGTATTATTTCGTTCATTGTTATATTAAGGAGAAGTGGTCTTAACGAGTCACCCTGTCTGACTTCGCTTTGTACTGGTATACACTGAGTTAGTTTTTCATTTTTCTTTGCCTGTATTCGATTATGGAAGTAGATGTTTTCCATGGTTTGTATAATATTGATTGGTATGTCTCTTTTATACAGTAGATGTAAGACGTCTTCGACTTGAATGCGATCGAAAGCCCTTGTCAGGTCTGTAAAAGAGATAGGTATGCTGGTTTATTGCACTCGATGGTCTTTTCTGTAGTACAAATACGGCGTCTACCCAGGATCTTCGGGATCTGAATCCTTGTTGTTGATCTGATAAAAATGTTAGTTTATTGATTTTGTTGGTTAGGACTTTTTTGGCAAACTTAAGTGCGGTGTTCATTAGATTTATACCTCTATAATTGTTGGGGTCTTCTTTATCTCCTTTCTTGAACATTGGGATCATTATGCCGTTTCTCCACGCGTCTGGTATCCTGCAGTGCAATATTAGTTTTTGTATAAGTTTTGTCATCTCTAGGGTTATACTTTCTCCTCCTTTTTGAAAATCGTGGGTTATTCCGTCTGGTCCTGGTGACTTTCTTTTTTCGAGTGAATTTATGGCTGTGACAAAAATGGTAAGGGCTAAAATTGTTGCAAACGAAATTCCTACAATTTTTTTCAAGAAACTTTTTCGTGTGGTTGGTATTTTCCGAGTTAAGGGAAAAACAGTAGAAGGGAGGGAAGGATAATTATCGAATTATCTCGTTTTTTATTAACTTTACGACATAAATGTACATGTTACCTTAAGTTGAATAGCAAAGTTTTTACCACAACTGAAATAAGGAACTCAATGTGTTAGAAAGAGAAGTACCGTTGAGGTAAGTAAGAGAGAAAGATATATTTTAACGTCGAAGAAATCTACATGACTGACTATTATAGTTCTGATATTATTCGCTGGTCGGCGTCAGTAATTCGACATTTTTACTTCAAATTAATTTATAAATTATTTTTGTAGTTCAACTGTTATTTAAATTAATATAATGATAAGGGTCCGATTGTAACCTATGAGGGGTGGTTGGAAAGAAGAGAAGGCGGGGAGTACAATCATGTAGAAAAATTAAACATGGCGATGGACCAGAAAGACCTTAGATATGTAGTGCCTAAAAAACTTATCGTAGAGGGATGTGCGGGGTGTCATGTGATAGGGTTGAATAAATAAAATTTAGTGATATAGCAAAATTAAACATAACATCACGCCATAAAGGCATTAGATATGTATATTGACGCCTATTGATCCGATCGTAACGTATGAGGGGTCGTTGGAAAGGAGAGAAGCAATCATGTAGAAAAATTAAACATGGCGATGGGCCATGATGTAGTGCCTGAACAATTTAAGCAACAAGCAAAATGAAGAGCCGATGGCCGCAATGGTCGCTTCAATTGTTTGTTTCTGAGAGAACGGTTCATATTACACAAAAAGTGCTGATAAAACATTTTTGTTCAAAATTATCTCAGCTACATTTTTTATTTAAAATATTTGTTTCTTTAGCGTACAGATTCTTGATAAATCGATTTTTTTTTCGTTTTTACCACTAGACGAGGGGGGTTTTAGGTTGAAGCCCGGAGGTAAAATTGGTAAACTTGTTTTGCATATTTTTTGGGGTCATTGATTTTCTTGCCAGAATTCAGCTTGTTCGTATGACTTTTAGCGGTCAAATCTCTGATGACTGGACTATATTGATAGTTTAACTTTTATACTTTTATTTGGTATGCGTAACATTACTGTATTACGATTGGGTTGACGATGAAAACATTTTGCACATCTCGGTGAAATTTGCAAATGACGTCTTTTTAGCGCCGATTTTGACTACTTGAGAGGGTCTCATGACTAACTTCTGTTTGTTACCGGCAACCATATCTGGATTTTTATCTCTCAATATTTCAAAGGCACTGTTTAGTAATTCGTCATATATGTAGTACCAATTGGAATTGACCCATTGCGTTGAATTTTCTTCTATATTCTCCTGATCATCATCCTTCTCCTCAGTTTCTGCAATAAGTTCATCTAAATTCTTGCGTTTCTTCGTTTTTTTTTCTTTTTACTAAAGTCCATATCTAAATCAAAGTTATCATTCATACCCAATCAAAGTTATGAGTAGCTCCAGCTTTATTATCAGCTGGGGAAGAATCTAAATAATCACCTGAGAAAAGCTTTTTCTTTTTCTTCTTCTTTTTAATGAAATCTAAATCAATATCCACATTTCCTTCGTCCTGATCATCATAAGGTTTTGATTAAAGATTATCAGCTTCTGCAACTGGAGCATTCCGTGAATCATTTTCACATTTGCCTTCAGCTAGAACATCATCAATATCGAAAGTGGTCTTCTTCTTTTTCTTCATTTTGAGGGTTGAATCAAAGATTGCACCCTTTTCGGCTATTATAGAAGTAAGCGATATGGTTTAACTTTTTGTATAGATGAGTTTAGTCTATTTATATATTGTAAATTTGTAGAAAACTCCTTTATATAGATCGAAATCTATTGCATTAGCCAGGTTGTCAAAAAACCACATGGATATGGTATATATTTTCATCATTTTCTTACTAATGTTATTGCAAAAAAAAGGTCTCTGGGATAAACAAATATAATATCTTTTAAACTAATTGAGGGATCGTTCTGATCGATCGATTGATTTAAACTAATATCGGACGCAAAAACAAATACCTCGGTTGATTTTTACAATAGCTACAACTAATTAACGAGAGTTTGCCTTATTTTGCAGTGTTTGCAGCAACAAACTAATTTAACAACGTTTTGCAATCGTCATTTTAATTTTTTTTATGTTGGTAAGCAAAAATCGAAAAAATGGCATTTTTAATACTAAATTGTTAAAGATACCGAATTCACTGCAGAAAACATACAGGTGTTCTTTATATAGGCCTATAATTAGTAAAAAAAATGAGATACCTGGATTTGTCACAGTCTCTAGAAAAATATTATTTCCGAGCTAATTCTCTTCTTTGTATTTTTTTTGCAGTTCTTGCCTGTGCTAATCTGCTGATAACCTCTTGTTCAGTGATTCCATTCTTTGAGATTATCCTTTGAATCCTTTGAATAAGTATTTGAATTTTTCAGTGCTGTTAATTTCCCTATTTTCGTTCATTTCCTTCAATATTTTCCATAGTTGTTTTCTGGAAATCGGGTTATATGCCTTTTTTAAATGGTCGAATGCCATGTGTACTGCTCTATTTTTTGCCATTTTTTTTTATTAATTGTTGGAGTGTATATATGTAGTCTATGCAGGACCTTCTTGCTTTAACTTCTGTCTGATCATCTCAGATTTTATTTGAGAAAGATTTTTCCAGTTTTTCTTTCAGTATTATTTTCAGTATGTTTAATAGTAAATATGCGATTTTGAGTGCTACTTCTTCCTTTTAACACAATTTGGTATTCTTTTAATTGACCTAACTTTGATTTCAATATTGTTTCTAATATTTGTTAGTAAATCTTGGAAGACACGCTAAGTATTGTTATTCCTCCGTAGAATTTATGCTTCACACAAAAAGTAATTAAAGTTTAGTATGCGGTTTTCGAATATGGCTAACAAATAAAGTTAAGTGGATAAGAGCAGAGTATTTAAACAAAAAAATATTCTATTGTAAGACTAAAAACTATAACACCTGTTTTAGCTCATAAACCTGATTACCCTCATAATTGTTATATAACCTATGACACGTCCAAAACTGTCCAGTTCCCTACTAAAACTTTGTATAGTTCACAAACACAAAACGCCACCCCTTTCTCTACCCAATACTAGCAACCCACCCCGAATGCAAATTAATCTTCTCCCGTCTGATGCATATGTGCGCTGTTGCCGAACTTTCGGTAAATATTATAAGATGATATTTTTGGCCAATATAAATTTAAAGATAAAAATCTAGGTAAATAATACAGGATACGAGTAAAAAGTAATTAAAAATTTCCGAAAATCGGCATTTTGCAAATTTAATATTTTTGAGCCTTACCCCGACATTCGCATTTTCATAATGCACCGTTGCCGATTCAAGTATAAATACAACCACCTAATACAGATGTGAATTTTTTAGTAGTTTTTTGAACAGAAATACAAAATTAGTTATTAATAACGTAATAAGAAGAAAGTTAGTCATCCAAATGGTCAAAAGGGTTGAGGTGTGTAAAATTAAAAAAAAAAAAATTAATTCGTAGCGATTTCCATACCAAGTTATGTTTTAGTACTTACCGTAGCGATGGCTTGGTTATTTCAAACTTTCAGCTTTCAACTAGGGTGTATACAAGTTGATAAAGATATTTATAGATTTCAAAATAATGATATCTAATGGAAACAAGCAAAACATATTATTTAAGGCATCTGATAAAGAATTAATAAATATGAATAATGACGATAATAACAATAATGTAACAAATGAAAAATATGCACAAGCTATTAATCTTCTTCTTTTTATATAGACATGACTTTAATTACTATTTAAATGGGAATAAGCCACAATTAAAGGTTAAAATACGTTTATTGACGTTTCAATTTCCACTTCGGAAATCGTTCTCAAAATACAAACATTTCAATGTTAATAATAATTTTTCTTTTACAGACGTCCGCCGGAAAATTCACTCCGCGGGATCCAGGCGGGGATATAGAATATATTTTATTTTTTATTTTTCTACATACGTTAGAATTAATAGATTTATTTTTATTTCAACCTGTGTTTTACTGGGTCTGTCGCCTCGAAAGAGCTACCCGTCACAGTCATCATCAAGTTGATCAATGATCTAGAAAATTAAGGTATACGAGATCATTTACTAAGGTAATATTAAAAAAGAAATACAATTTGTAATGCTTATTTTTAGAGAAAATAGAACTGGCTTGGAATTAATAAATCCGTTGAAAGCGTTAACGGTTTAAAAAGTGGACAATAAAAACGTTACAACACAGTTGCTTCAAATTTCCTGAATGGAAACTGGACAGAATGTTTTAACTAAGCTTCCCGAGATTTACAGAAGACGTTAGACTCTTAGTATCGTTTCTTGTTTCTTCTTCTACTTTCTTATTAGACAATTCTGTCTTTTTCTGTGTTTCGCCTTCATGCTATATTGGATTACGATTTGTCCATTGCTATATTGACTACCCTATCTCCTGCCATTTTGCTTATATGATGGTTCCATTCTCTCTTCCTATTTAGTATTCAGTCGCCTATTTTTTCTACCTTGCATGCTGTTCTGATTTCTTTATTTCTTTTCTGATCTTTCAGTATGTTTCCTTCCATTGTTTTTAGTATTCGCATTTTTGTTGTCTCTAGCATCCTTTTTGTTTTGGATGTATCAGATTTCTTTTCAGCCGTGTATGTTATTATTGATCTTATAACCGTTTTGTAAATTCTTGTCTTAATTTCCATCCTAATGGGTTTGTTTCTTCATATTGTATTGTTTAGGCATCAAAATGCCCTTTTCATCTTCTGTAACGTATGTCCTAATAACTATCGAATTATGTGGAGTGGCCCATTCTGCTTTACAATACCCAAATTTCTTCCAATGTCTCTCATGAGGTCCTGGACGGAATTCAGATCAATTTCATCAGTTTTCGTAAATTCGTCCTAGACAATTAAGCTAAAAATTATCTATTGGACGAGCAAGCAACAAGTTTGGAGGATTATCGTTTTGGGAACAAAAGGTATTAGGTGTTGTATGGTATTGTGGTGGTATCTCTGGAGTAATGGCATAATGCTGGCCAAAACATGATATCGTCATTAGCATTATGTTCGTAGACAAACTGAAGCAATTTGCAAAAGCAATTATCAATATATCTCTGATTATTCAAAGCTTCATCCCTCACTCCTTCCACAAAAGGTCGGGATACTCCAGACAAGGATTTTATCTGCAAATTTTGCTTTACGTGCGAATCATAATAAATCAAAATAAATTCAATTCATTGAAAGTATTGATTAAAAAGTACTCTATGGTTTATTATCAAATTTAGATTGAAGAAATTGGTACTTACTTTGTTGGTACATGTCCTATACTGTATTCCACACTGCCATTTTTGATCCCTCATATAGATTGGTTGTCTAGTTTTTAAGACGAGGTCTATTTTTGCTTGGCTTTGAAAGAATATGATTGGTTTCTTTTTTTATAATTGTACATACTATCCGTCGTGATATTTTTAATGCAACCGCTACTCTCTTAAATAAAAAATTGTTAAATGATATGTATTTTGACAAACGAACATACATTTTAATATGTTACCGGTTTGAGATTAAAATGTATCCAAAGGCCCTCCATTAATTTTTTCTAATTCGTAATATTCCAACACATTTAACGCAAAATATGGTGCTTGAGAATTCAGTGGTTTACCAGGCATACTCTAAAAATAAAAACCCCTAAAAGATATTTCACATCACTCCGTTGACGTAGTTTCAGACATATTTAAATATCTAACATAATAAATGTCAATTTAGAGCTTAGAATAAATATTATGTTATTTGTCATTAGCTAATAAAGAAATTCTTACCGTAATAAATCGAACACGAATGTAACGGTTAGTCGTTATAACAACTATTTTTTAAAAAATATGTATATTCAAATCACGAAAAAAGATTGAATATTTTTTTTTATTTCGAAAATATGTGTCTCGACAGCTAATGGTCATTGACACAGGTACAGTTTACATTCATGTTTACATGGTTAATACTTTACATTGGGTACAAATTAGTTACAATACATTTTTTATAATACATTTTGTTTTAAATTAAATTGTATAACTTTGTGTTTTTTAAAAAGTTTAATACATTTTCATAGTTGCTGCTGTTTGAGATAAGTATGTCTTTTAGGTTGTTACCAAGATTATATTTTCTTCTGGCCGCTTTGTTGACAGTCAAGAAGTACATGTGTTAAGTAAGTCGTGGTGTTGCAGTACTGGCACAAAATATGATTACTGGAATTCATTAGGTGTCCATGTGTAAGGCGTGTGTGCCCTATTCTCAATCTTCAAATGATAGATTTGTCCTTTCTTTTCATTGGTGGGGGCTGGTGGTAGAAAATGTTTGGTTGTAGAACGCTTAACTTGGTATTGCTTCTTTTCCAATGATCATTCCAAAAGTCCATTATTTTATGTTTGATTGTTCTTTTTAGATCTGATGATGTTTGAATGTCTGTTGTTACGTTAAGAGAACATGCTTGTTTTGCTGCTTGACTGGCTTTTTCGTTACCTGGAATACCAACGTGTGATGGGACCCACAATATTGTTACTGTAATTCCATTAGTTTGAAGACGATTACATATACTCTGGATTTCTTGAACTATTGGGTAGATAGAATGTACATTTCTTATGGACTGCATGGAGGATAGGGAGTCCGTACAGATTGCTATAGTTTATCATCGTTGAGTGGAATTTTCGCCGCTTGTAATATTCCATATAGTTCAGCAGTATAAATACTGCAGTTGCTGGAGAGTCGAAACAAGTCGACGGTGGTTGTAGTCGTTGTAACAGAACAGCCAACACCTTATTCAGTCTTAGATGCGTCAGAGTAAAGGATCTTATCGATTGAATATTTAAATGACAGGAAAATAATTTATAAACACACTACAAACGCTGTCAAAACAAAGGTGAATTAATGTAGGTGAATCAATTACCGACCACTATCTTCGTAGATTTAATTTAAGTGAAACAAAACTTTGCGGTTGTAATAGTAACACTGACGATATAAATCATTGGATGTTCGAGTGCAGATACAATGATGCTGCTCTTAAGTATCTATTGGAAAATCTGATAAAAAAACAAATACCTCTTCCTCAGAGTCAATCTTCTATTTTATATATCTCTCGTTGTAATATTAGGCTTAACCAGTTTTTTTGGGGATATCTAAAAAGGACTAAAAGAAAAATTTAGGATGAAATGTGTAATGTGAATGTATAAATCTAGCTTTTTCCCTCTGTCTATCCTTATGTTATATACTTACCTCCTAGCCGTTGCCTGTCTTGTGTTGTAATAAAGTCGCTATGAAAGACACCTTAGCGTGAAAAGTATCCCTATATTATGTAATCTCTTGTTGGTATTAAATATTCATTTTGAGTTGGTTAGAGACCTGAATGTAACGAATGAAATTATGGTTTCTTGTCAATCTACTGATTCTTATGATACATCGTGATGTTTACAATATATTTTTAATTTACCTCTAGGTGAAGTACTATTTTGTTAATATGTAATTGCAATAGGTCAATACATCATTCAAAAATTCAACTAGTCAAATACATTATCGTGATTGAATGGATCAAATTATCCAAAGCCAATAATTATATATAAAAAAATCACTCACCATCGTCCTATGGCTGTATATGTTTGCTAAATTATTAATATTATAACAATTGTTTCTGACCAGATAATGAGATCGGTCTATTAAGTATATGTACAATATATACCTTTACAATTTTTTTTGCAATTTTTGTGTGTAAATATTTATACAAGAAAAAACATGTTTTTGTTTTAATAAATTTTAATAATTTGGCACCCCCGCTTTCACCACCATTAACTAATACAGAATTTCTCCGTTGCAGGTTGCTGGCGCCCGTATCGCCGCAGTGTAGGGGGGTAGTCAGCTGGCACGGCCGTCGCGACGTCGTATCTCCAACAGTCGACGTCAAGTCGTCTGAGTGCCGTTTACTTTTCGATCGCGTTTTCACGAAAACTTTTTAACAACACTAACATAATCGGAATAATTTTCTCTTTAGCAATATTTGTGTTCTGTGACTGTGTTTTACAGTGTTGTGATGCAAATTGTTACGTTGGTTGGAATTTGCTTGTGTTACTGACATGTTGTAGTTGAAGCTAAGACCTTGCCAATAAAGCGTGAAACATGATGGGTATTTTGGTTATTTTGGCTTCTCTCAGTTTTACTTCCAGTCTGGGAGCTTGGCAGGAGAATGTTAGGCCAAAGATGTATGTCCAATTAGGTAAGTTTTCCTTTTTAATTCTGGATGTAATGATATTTTTTTGCTCTATATATTATTTTCCAATCAACAACGCAGAAATGTTATTACAATAGTAGAACTAGTTGCTGACTCATTTTTTTTATAAAGACATTCAAATCATGACAGAGATGCCATAAAGTTCTGATTATAATAGTGGTTGATGTACCCACTTACACTAAGATTGAAGGCAAGATCCTTTAATGGTCTGAATGACCTAATCATTGAAAATAAAGTCATTGCATGCTTTTGTTTTGCAGTTTTTGTTGTACATCATCTTCATCTTTTATTGACGCAAAATTGTTACGAGGTTACTACGAATACATACATAATAGTGTTAAAGGATTCGTTTATTTACGACCATTTTTAAAATTCACCTTAAATTCAACTCAAGTACATCAGGAAACATTGTGGTTGCGTAAAAAGGTACCTCCAATCTTATTTTGAAAAGCATTAAGAGTAAATGATTAAAGTTATTAACATTTTTGCATATCCATTGCGTTCACTCATTTACAGTAAGAAGTCTATCATGGAATAATAAATAAAATAAATCTTAACATCAGACGTCCCTTCAGGGAGTAAGTACTAAAGTAATTTTTTCCAAAAGAACATTAACGTCAATAACACTTTGCATTCTTATTCTTCGAACACCGTACATGTCATTTAATGAATTTTGGTAACAATAGTAGAGTACATATATGTCGATTTTGGATAACTCTGGGGGCATGCTATTGTGCTCGTAATGGGCCAATCGCGTAAGCCTTTCAGCCATAAGCATCGTCGACGATTTGGACTACATTTTTCTTCTATTGTTAATTTTAGTTTTTAATGTCCATTCAAATGATTCCAATCTGTCCACGTCAAATGCTTCAAATCTATTCACGTCAAATCTTCCAATTTTAAAGTATATTATATATATATATATATATATATATATATATATATATATATATATATATATATATATATATATTTCACCCGATATTTCTAACATATTTATATATATATATATATATATATATATTATATATAATTTCGTATATGTATGTACTTATATAAATTATTTTAATTGGGACCGGAAGATAAGAAAAAATAGGAGTTTAAACAAAAAATTTTTATTAAAATCTTAGGATATAAAATTGGCAATTTAATTTATTTTGATGTAGAAGGCTTTATAAAATCTAACAAAGTAGTTTGATGACTCAAAGATTTTTTTTCGCCTGCAAAATTTCTTCATAGCCGGCTAATAATTTTTTTATCTCTTGTTTGGAAGAAGAAATGCGCTCTTCGTTATGGTCTATATTTTCTAAAAATTTTAATCCCTTTTCTGAGGCCTTCAGTCAAGTTTCTAATCGTCATTTGATCCTCAAATTGAACTGGATCGAAACACTCAAGCCCTTAAATGTGGGTATTCAACAGTTCTTCAACGTCATCACTATTAACTTCTAAATTTATTTGCTGGGTGATATCAACAACTTCTTTAATAACATTACTAACTTCATCATGCTCTGGCATCAGTTCCATTTCAGTGTCAGTGATGAAAAGAAAGGACACAGTTTTTCCAGATGCCATTCAACGTTTTGTGTGAAACTTCATTCCAAGATTGTCCAATGATTGTCACTGCATCTAACACATTGAATTATTTCCCAAAGTCTTTAACAGAGAGCTTGTCGTTTTTTCTTATAACTTCATGGAGATGTGCAAATGATCGTCTGGTGTATTAAGCCTTGAATGTTTTAATGACTCCCTGATCCATCGGCTGAAGTAAACTGGTTGTATTAGGTGGCGAAAATTCAACTTTCACACGTGGGTCAAAACTAGTTAAAGTTGCAGGAGGATGATCTGGAGCGTTGTCGATAATTAACATTACTTTAAATGGAGTTTGTTTAGATTGACAATAACGTTCGACTTGAGGTATGAAATGATGACCAAACCAATCCTCAAAAAGGGAAGTTGTCACCCGAGCTTTACGATTAGACGTCCAAATTACAGAGAAGCCAGATTTAGATTTATTTTTTAGTGTTCTTGGATTTTCTGAGCGATAAACTAAGAGTGGTTTTAACTTGCAATCACCAGCTGCATTTGACCCCACGAATACTGTCAATCGATCTTTGGCAGCCTTAAAACATGGAAAGGCTTTCTCTTCACGTGCGATGAAAGTCCTCTTAGGCTTCTTCTTTTAAAACAGGCCAGTCTCATTTACATTGAATATGGTTTGTTTGGTGTAGCCACATTCATCTATTATGGCTTTTAATTTCTGTGGATAACAAGACGCAGCATCTTTATCAGCACTTGCCGCTTCTCCGCTTTCTGCAATGCTATGCCAATTACAGCGACTTTTGAATAGGACAATTTTTCACATTTACCTGATTATCACACCATAATTTTAACAGTGTCAATGCCTTGACGTTTACGCACGATGGTGGAATTTAAAGATTGTGTACTTTTCACAGCTTCGAGAATTTTTTCCTTGCCCTTTATAATTGTTCTGACCGTTAATTCCGATAGATCAAACTTCTTTGATAGTTTACAGAATTTTATTTTCGATTCAAAATCTGTAATTACGTTAAGTTTACATTCCAAAGATAACGGTTTTCTTTTCTTATTTGCTACAGAAGGATCAGTGTTAGTTCGTTTGGATGACATCATTGCTCTTTCAAGTCTTCAGTAGATATAAAATAAAAATCCCGCTATAAAAGTAACAAACACCCACTTCGTAGACAAAACTGTAGATAAGAAATACCCACGATATGGAGACACAGACACAAGAGAAATACCTAATATAAAATAAATGTGCTGATTTCGTGCGAAAAGTCAAAACATGTACTTTGGATGAGCAATAATGTGTGGGCGGTAATTCTATCTAATCGATAATTGAACGATTATGTGCTGTGTGGCACTAAGATGACGAATCGACAAGATTTGAAAATCGTGTAACTCTGGATTCGCGTAAGTCGAGGTAGCGTAAGTCCAGGTATTACTGTATATCAAATTCAGATTCACCATATACATGTCCCTCTCTTTCACTCTAATTCTCTAATTCTCTTTCTCTTCTAATTTTCTGAGTAATTTTGTTATTTGCTTTGTGATGTGTACAGCTAAATTTTTAGCATTCTTCTTAATGTCCATTCAAATGCTTCAAATCTGTCCACGTCAAATCTTCTAATTTTAAAGTATAATATATATATATATATATATATATATATATATATATATATATATATATATATATATACACGATATTTATGAAAATTTGTTTATGGGGGTTACAAGTTATGAAGAACATAAAGAAAATATTTTGACAGACATAACATACGGTTATACCAACTGGTGAACAGCAATTTGGGTATTTTAAATGGAACACTCTGTATATTATTGAATTTTTAGATTCCACGTAAAATTCAGGCAAAATTTGTACCATAGGTGAGAACAAAGCATAGGGGATTACCAGTACGGTTTGAGAAAAGTAAGATCCATGATAGACGCTATACATACGCTAAAACAAGTAATAGAGAAAACATACAAATACGAAGGAGAAACATATATATTTTTCCTAGACTTTAAACAGGCGTTTGACAAACTAAACAGAAGAAAAATGATCCAAGCTTTACAAGAAAGTAATATACCAAATAAAATTATAAGAATGATAGAAATGACAATGCGAGATTCCCAAGCAACAACAGACAGCGGAAGAGAAAGAACAGAAATAATAAAAATAAAAAATGGAGTAAGACAAGGAGATGCGCTCTCAACGGTACTAGTTATTCTATCACTAGATAAGGATATCGTTAGACAAAAACTGGACGTAGAAGCTGGAAAGATCTTAATATGAATTACAGCAAGACCAAAATCATAACAAATACAGATGAAGACATCACAATGAGGATCGGACAAGATGAAATAGAACAAGTTCAGAATTATATATATCTCGGTCAAACTATAAAACTTAACAAAGAAGACCAAACAGCAGAGATAAAAAGACGAGTTAGACAGGCATAGGCGGCATTTGGCAAACTAAGCTATATTCTTAAAAACAAAAGATATCCACAGCATCAAAAGACCAAAGTATACAATCAATGCGTACTCCTTGTTCTCACTTATGGTTTCCAAACGTGGACATTTACAAAAGCAAACATGGACAAAATCATAAAAACCCAAAGAGCAATGGTAAGACAAATGTTGCACATAAGACTAATGGATAAAAAGAGAAACGAGTGGATAAGACAGAAAACAAAAGTGAGGGATGTTAGACAAGGTTGCAAAATTGAAATGGAGATTTGCCGGACACAATATAAGACAAAAAGAAGACCGATGGAACAAAATTCTTATAAGTTGGAGACCGTGGGAATATAAACGAAGCAGAGGAAGACCCCAAATGAGGGCAGATGATATCAAGAAGCACGTGGGCTCTAGGTGGATGACTGTAGCGACAGACAGAGAAGAATGGAAAAGGATTGGGGAGGCCTATGTCCAAAGATGGACCGAAGAAGGCTAATTAGATAGATAGATAGACAAGGCTGTCAAACGCAGGAACTATAAACACGATACAATACAGAACTACAAATAATACGATATGCGAATGATATAACCATAGTAGCAACAGATAAAAAGGCATTCAAGAAAACCTCCCAACGAAACAGAAAATGAAGCCAAACTGAGAGGGCCTGGAAATAAATGAAATTAAAACAAAATACATGAACGTAAGCAAGAAAAAGAAGACACAAATGACAGAACTGACAATAGATGCACACCGCTTCGAAGACGTTGAAACATTCAAATATTTGGGAGTACTAGTCAACAGAAGAAATGAAAGTAGAAGGTAAACAAACAAAGGGATCACTCGCAAGAAGTAAAATGTAGAATAGAGAAGGAGTGTATTCAACAACACGGCCAAACTCTTTAAAAGCTACAACCTTAATCTGGAAATAAAAGTAAGGCTCCTATGATGTTATATCTGCTCGATATTATACTACGGAGTTGAAACCTTGACACTCACTGACGCGATGGAGATAAACCTTAAAGCCTTTGAGATGTGGCTATACAGAAGAATCCTAAGGATATCATGGACGAATAAGATAACCAACGAGATTGTACTACGAAGAATGGGAAAGAAAGAGAAGTGATGTATACGATTAAAAGGAGAAAGTTAGAATATCTCGGACACATAATGAGATACGGCATTAAATACAGATTACTGAAAATAGTCCTTCAATGCAAAGTATTCGGAAAACAGGGATTTGGAAGAAGAAGATCATGGTTAAAAAACCTGAGGAAATGGTTCTCCACGACACCAACTAATCTATATAAAGCATTAGTTAATAAAATAATAATAACCAGAATGATCGCTAATATTTGAAACGAATAGGCACCAAAAGAATACCACTAATTGTATCTAAAAGGTACTCATTTTATTCAGGCTAAGTTGATCTGGGGCCTATAGATATTTAAAAATATCTAGATGTTTTCCCCGGCGCTGGGGATCGATCCCCGGCATTCTACGTGATATTCACACTCCACCTGAACTATCCGGTTCTGAGTTATTAATTGTTGTAGAGTAAAAATATTGCCCATACAAGACCGTCCTGCCCGGAACCGTTCTGTTCTTCTGTTTCTGGGTACTCCGCTTTTATTCGTTCTTTAGGATTCGGCCGTACAACCTTCCCACCGAGTTAGTGACGCTAGCGCCTCTATAATAATCGCATAGTATTCTGTTTTCTTTTTTTGTAGATGGAGCTTATTATATGCTAAATTACAATCTGTAGGAATATTTTGGCTTTCAAATAAGGATTTATTAAACATTTCAGATGTCTGATCCATGTTTTCTAGTTCAGTGAATCTCCCACTTCTTGTTCTGTGTTAGGTCTATATTTCCTATTTCTTTTCGTACATTATTAATAAATTTGCAAGCTTCAGTTACTCTACTGCCTCCTAGACACTATTCTTTTGGTTTCTCTGTTAAGTAATATATAGGTTTTTTTGTCTTCTGGATCTTTTCGTCTTAACCAAGTCATATACGCTTTTCAATTTACTGTTAATTTTATCTCATCTGTGATCCATTTATGATTTTCTTTTCTGCATTTGTCCAAATACACTGCTCGAATGAATCCATTCGAACATATCTATTAAAAAAAAAATTATTTGGGAATAATAGTTTAATTCCACCTTTTAAAACGATTTGCCAACGTCGCAAAAATGTAAATATATAAATGACAACAGTGTTAGTGTTCCGTGTGCATCAAAGACATATCCAATATCAAAGATATAGCTGAACACCAGAGAAAATTACGACTAGCACGAAGCAACACCTTTGTTTTAGAAGTCCTCAAAAATCCGTCAAGGATTTACTCCACGTTCAAATATTTGTCCCGCTTTGGCGCAAGAGGAATTGTAAGTTTGTAGTACCCACAAAAATTTTGTTTAAGAAGTTATCGAATAGTTTTTTGGTAAGTACTTAGATACTCAGGATTGCCTTCTTTTCTTAGATTTTTAATAAATTTCCAGGTGTAGGCTACTCTACTGCCTCCTAGATATCACTATATTTGCACATTTTTGTTTCCAGGGTTTATTTTTTTGTCTTTTTGTCTTTTGACACATTTGTCTTTAGTTCTTTGGGATTTTCTTTTTTGCTTTTGTCCAAACATCTGAAAGCCTTCTTTGCTGCTTGGTGTACGCATTTTTCACTAACTGGTACATTTCTTCTGCTGTTTCTACTTCATCTACAGTTCCTAACTTTGCAGCCAGTTTTATCTTATAGAGAAATTGTGTAGATTGATCTCTTTAGCTATCGATATCATATTTTATTGCTTTAGGTTTCCTTTCGCTTTTATAGTTAATAGTAACTTTAACTATCAACATGTAATGGCTAGACCTTCATTCAGTCCGATAGCTCCTTACATCATTTGTTTTTAATTTTATATTTAACATGAATAAAACTCTTTCATATCCCTATAGAATTTTTCTATTTATTTAACAAGACTTATCTGCTGTAGCAGTATGGCACTGAATTATATTGATGTTTGTAGGAAATGCTTTGAATTTGATATAGGTATGTCGTTTTGTGTGATTGGGGAATAAAACTTAATATAGCTGACTTGTGCTACCATCTAGTCAAATACCGAATTTATTAGGATTATGTATTAGATCTCGTATTAATTTATAAATCAAAGCTATATCTTCTAATATTGGTCTTCTTTTAGAGTAGTCAAATTAAGTAAAGATAATACTTTCAGTGCAATTTCGTTTATACTCCAGTCGTCATAGACAAAAATGCCTTTAAAAAATTATATGAACAAGCTGAATTTTGCTGAGAATGTCAATTTTGGCACCACAACAAAGATGCAAAAAGTTTGTCACTTCTACCTGTAGAAACAAAAGACGTCGATTTACCAACAATCTGTACGCCGTAGAAAAAAATGTTTCAACCAAGAAATTTGGCTGAGATAATTTTGAATAAAAATGTGTCTTAATTAGCACTTTTCCTGTAAAATTATCCGTTCTCTCAGAAACAACGCTTGAAGCGACTGGCGGTTTTTAATGTCAGTTACACCCGCGAAATCAATTTTAAATAAAATTTGTATCAACTCGGCGGTAAAAATTCGATATTTTTTGATCAGAGTATCATATAGACAAAAATCAAAATGCGTTTTAAAGGCGAAGAATGCAGCTTTCGTACACAATTTGCATTTTGCCGCAAACGAAAACTGTGTTTATACAGCTGTAAAAAATAAATTAACGTTTCGCGATTTTTCCATGTTTAACGATTCTCTAGATAAAAAAATTATCACTTTCATTGATTGGTCGCTGTGGAATTTCTATTGTTTGAGCTTAATCTTCAAAACTTATAACATGAAATTTCGACTTTTTGGCAACAAATATGAGGCATTTGAATTATGTCTAAAAAAATTTAAACTTTCACATGATCTAAAACGTTTAAAACTGCTTCTTTTCGATTGCACGAGTACGTTTTTTTTACAAAACTACACAACTACAGCTACAAATTACTCCCAATCCCGTCTTCGTGGAAGCATTTTCTGTGACGTCAGATTGTTTATAATATGAGATATGATTATGTGTATAATATATGATATTTATATATGATGTTAACAAATCTTTCTTTATTTAAACAAAAATGTCGGTTTGACCAATTAATTTTGGCTCTGTAATCAAGCCAAATATATTTGTATTCTAGTTGGTGGTTACTATTCGTAAAAATGACATCGAGAAAGTTAGTTTTAGCCCCAGAGTTAATAACTCTTTTCCTGTTATATCATGCGGGATAGTGGGAGATACATTAGTTATTTTTAGACTCTAGTCTTTCATTTGGATTAATTAGTCTACGGACCTTGTTGACCGTGATGACACGTCAATTGCTTGAGAATAATCGATCTATAACTTGTTTTTTATTTTAACAAACAAACCTCCTCACCTACAATTCTTAGCAGGGAGATATATATTATACAGTACAAATAATTTTGTTACGTGGCAACTTTTTAAACAAATGGCAGTCTCTAAGATACCGAACAATTTTTTGTTTATATATCTCTGCATTCAAACTAAGCGAGAATAATTGCAAAAAAAATTTATTAGTTAATATTTTAAGAAAAAATGAACATTATACCGGCGCATCCACCAGGATTTAAATTCTTCTACAATACCTTTTATTTTATTGCTATTTCTATGCTCAAAAAGTTGGACTAGTTTAAAATGCCTGGTTTTTGAAAAAAATAAGATCATATTATAGGGCGCATTTTTAAATGTTTTTGAAAATCTGTTTTTTTTTCCTTTAACTCTAAAATGCTAACAACATACTAAAAAAACGATTCAGTACAAAAATGTAGGTTTTCTTTTTGACAAAAATCTTGATTTTTCATTAGTGTAGCATAAAAACTGTGAGAGATATATCACTACTTGAATTTAGGTTGATAGCGCGAGGATCATCTTATTGCTTCCTTGAACACTTTACCTTTTAAAAAATAAAGATTTTGGAATGACGTGATCAACGTTATTTAATAGTCCTTCAAATTTTCTTTAAAATGGTTTAAGAATGAAAAAAACCAAACAACTATTTTTGTCGATGTATTAGTCATTTTGACAGCAAGGCCAAAGTTGAAGAAATTTTCTTTCATCTACATCTACATTATTAATTCACAGGAAGAAATATGATAATTTTTTAATATGTAGCAATAAAGTTTTGAATGAATATTATTATTTACTTACCTTTATAAAATCTTGAAGTGCTTCAGATAAAGCAATGCATACCTCTTGCACAATAAGCGAAATTGACTGTTTGGAAAACTTAAACAAAAGCTTAAGCTGGTGTACGAATCACCTGATGCTAAATATCTTAGCGTTACAGCTAATCGTTGTTTTACAAGAATTGTTTTTCGAAATGTTGTTTTTTCTTAATGATTTTTGGACCAATTAAAGTTATTAGTTCTTTAAAATTACTAGGCGACATTCTACATGATGTCGTCAGTCCATCTGGTTTGAGGTCTGCCTCTGCTTTTCTTGTTTGCTCTTGGTCTCAATTCAATTCGCTTCGTCCAACGGTTGTCTTCCATTCATCCTATGTGTCCTAATAGTTCCATTTTTCTTTGACTTGCTCAAAGGTATAGTTAGTAATTTGGATATTTCGGGGGTTTTTGGAAACCAACATATATTTGGTTTTTTCCTCGTTTACCACAAGTCCTAATTCACTTGCGGCGTCCGCAAGCCTTATAAAATACTGCACCATGTCTCTCATACTTCTGCCCACTATGACTATATCATCAGCGAATACGAGAATTTGCGTCAATCTATTAAAAATAGTTCTATTCATTCTAATATTTAATTGTCTGATTGCCTTTTCCAAGGCAATATTAAAGATATGGTGTGTATCTACATCATATTCTAGTGACTTTTCTAGAATCTGCCCATGTGCTTGAATTTGATGTGTAGTTGATCAGCAGTAAATACGCATTGATATTGACCAACAATATCCTTTGTAAAATGTTTAAGTCTTTCAAACAATACATTGCCGAAGATTTTATACGCAGATGCTAACACAGGAATGCCTCTATAGTTCTTACACTCCAGTTGATCACCCTTTTTATGCAACGGATATATTATTCCCTTTAGCCACTCTTCTTGTACCAATTCATTGTGCCATATAAGTACTATTAGTTTATGGATTGCTGCAAAAAGTTGATCACCATCTTTTTTATACATTTCCGAACAGATTTCATCGATTCATGGGGCCTTATTGACACTTCTTCTCTTGTTGGGTCTTCACTGTGTAGTTGACGTTGTAGATTTTGTTGATTGTCCATGTTGTAACCTTCTTTAATATCGTTTACATTTAGATGTTCACTGAAATGTTGTGCCTATCTGTTAAGAACTGAGTTTTTATCATGTAGAATTTCACCATTAATGTCTTTACAAATTTTTAATCGTGTTTTAAATTCTCGACGGCTATTATTTAAGGATTTGTAGTATTTCCTCGTTTCATTTTTATCGAATAAACTTTGTATCTCATTGAGAGTGTTCTGTTCGTATTCACTCTTTTTGCTCTCTTCTAAGACGTCTATTCTTTTTTTTTGTCCGTGTACAACCTGCGTCGATGGTTTTTTGATATGCTGCGTTCTTTCTATTTGTGGCAATTTCGCACTCATGATCAACCAATGATTTCTTTTTTCTGACTTGGTTTTACCCAATATTTCATCCGATTTCTGTAACACAATATCTCGTATATTTGCCCATAGTTGGGGTTAATGTTTTCTTCTTCTTCTAAGTTTTCTGTCCTTATTTGATCTTCTATTTGCCGTCTGTATACATTTGCAATGTCAGGATCTTTTAGTTTATTAATGTCGATTTTTCCTCTCCTTCTCGTTCTCCTTCTCCTTCTCCTTCTCCTTGTTCTTTAAATCGCGCTTTAACTAAATAGTGATCACTATACATATATGTTTGCTCCTATAAAAGACCTAACATCTAATAAGTTAGAGCAGTGCCTTGCATCAACTATTTCACTCATCTTAAAATTTTCACATAATATGACCAATCACAAACCAAAGATAGCTTGTGTTATCGCGAAAACACCAACTGTCTTTCAATTCTGATTGGTCTATCAGCTTCGTGTTTTCAACGACGTAACCATGGATACCGATCGCAAAGCAAAGTTTGACGTTTAGCAAACTACAAATTAGATGCAGAAAATAACAACGAAAGACTAGCATTCATTCTAAAAGACTGGGCCTTCAACATGCGAAAAATTGATGGTAGTGATTACAAGGAGAGTGTTATTAAAACCATATGGAACACTACTGCAAAATTGGTACAAGAAAAATATTTCTGTGAGTAGCAGAGACATATTGATCCCTTCAAAGATATAACCTTCAAGGAAGCGAGAGCGACTCGTGATAGTAAGAGAAAATTGTTGCAAACTGTACCCGATAAAAGGAAAATGAGTTCTGTCGCTATGACTTCGGATGAATATAAAAATATGTGCTTAAAATGGGACGAAGACACGCCAGAGGGACTCCAAAAGAAGTTTTTTCATATAGCTGCCGTAGAATTAGCTTGGAGAGGTAACAAAGCAAGTTTTTCCATGTTACATTTTTTCAAGGTAGAGACTAACAACAAAGGCTGTTTAACAAACAGAATTGCATATAACCCGATATTCTCCAAAACCCGCCAAGGTGGTGATAAAAACTGTGCAGATAATAAATGGCTTACTCAAAATTTGAAGAATCCTGAAATGTGTCCTGTGAGATTATACCGGAAACTTATATCGAAAAGGGAAACTATTACCAATGATAGACTTTTTCTGACTGTGAATGGCAAGTGGAATAAATATAATAATAGTAATTGGTACAAAAATTGTCCTATTGGTATTAATACAATATCCAAATGGACAAAAATGTCTGCAGAAAAGATAGGATTAGACACTAAAAAAGTGAAAATAACGAATCACTCTAATCGTGCCACTGCAGTTAGTCAGTTACTACAATCTGGCGTTAGTGAACAACAAGCTATGAAAATTACTGGACATGGAAGTTCGAACTCGATGAAACCGTATTTACATCTTAGTGCCGAACATCATCAGAACATAGTGAATGCTTTTAGGAATACTCCAAGTACATCAAGCAATAGCAACAATACATTGTATCCACCTAATAACGGTCATACTATTCGAGATATATATATATATATATATATATATATATATATATATATATATATATATATATATATATATATATATAATCTCGACTATATAATATACTATACAGTCCAGAATAATGTATTTTTTTCGTGTACAAATTATTTATTGATATAGGTAAAAAATAATTATAACTAATTATTTATAGTTATAATAAATATTTCATGATTATGACTAATTGTGAATTATTCAAAAAATGGGTAGATTTGGGTTACCTAGATCAAATGTATTATTATTAAATTCCTTCCTCTCATTCTACTGAATTTTTGACCTATCACTTTGTTCATGAAATAGTCTAATAAAATACCACTCGTGATTTAATTTAGCTTATAAGTCTGTCTTTTATTTCTAAACTCAACTGAGTTTCTTAAAGAAAACACCACGAGTCCGTAGGACTCGTGGTGTTTTCAAGCAACTCAGTTTCGTTTAGAAGTAAATCGACAGACTTATCACGAAAATTGAATCACTAGTGGTATTACTATTGATAATTATATGATCTATTTGGTTAAGCGTTTTTGGAGAAATCGTGTCCCAGCTATTACCGATGGCACTCTTTTCCGATGGTGGGCGAAATTATATTCTCTCTTCCGACTTTGGCATTAAAGTCTGCTGCTATTATTTTGATGTCACTTTTTGGGCACTTATCGTATTCTCGGTCTGGTGCTATATTTAACATGTCTTTTTCAACGTCCTCATTTTCTTCCGTTGGAGCATGGAAGTTTTATTCATTTTTTTAATAATGGGTAGTTTTCACCCCTAAAAAATAATAAGCATATATCGGCATAGGGCAGAATTTGAATTAGGAGGTAAGAAGAACCTATTCCAAAAAATTTCATCCAAATCGATGCATTAGTATAGAAGTCGGTGGTAATATCTTATTTTTGCTCTCATTGATTGGACTAAATGTGCATATTTGTCTAAGTCTGTTTATAACTACTGTCTCTTTATGACTTAATTCTTTTTTAATACAACCCTCCAAATCTCTTTAAATAAAAAAAATTAAATTTTCAAACTTTGTCTTTTGTTTATAAAAAGATGGAGGGGTATCTCGGTATGTATTATTCATTATCTATATTCCCCCTATAATTTAAAATTTCAGATACCCATGTAATATTTTTTCCCGTGAAACTGATTTTTTTTTTCGAGATTTCAAAAACTGCCACGAACTGAATGGAGTTATGAACAAAGATCGGAGTCTTTTGGATGTACCTGGTATTTTAATTTTTGTATAATATATTTAGTTTTATATAAATCCTGCACGTATTTTGTGAGTTTATTCGTTTCTACAGAAAAGCTGCTACGGATTTTGCCGGAATTATCTTTATCTATCGGAGATTAAAAGTAACTACTTTGACTATAATAAATGATAATTCGAATCCATTAGGTCTTCAATTAAAATAAAACTTTATCTAGAAACGCTATTCCGGTTTCCCAGTTTTCCAGGATGAAAATAATGCCAGTTGTTTTTTGATTCATTACACTTTCTCATCGAGTTTGAAAACCTTCTCGAAAAGTTGTGACTAGAAATCGCATTTAGAGCTCTATAATTGTTGCTGTCTTCTTTACTATACCATTTACCAGACCTTTCGAAAACTTCTGAAAATATCGAATCGAGATTTTTTATACATTTGAACTGTTTACTACTGAAACTAGACACTATGACTTCTATTTTGTTTTTCAAAGATCTCTGTTCTTGTACAACTCAAAAATAAATTAAAAGCTATATTAATTATTTGTAACAACGTATTCTGGAAAAAGTACAACTTTATTGTTAATTGTACAATATTAAATTAAAATTACCTGCAAAAAGAAACATTTGAATCTTTTAACAAATAATAAAATAACCTTTTAGGATAATAGGTCGACTGTTAAACAATTTCTCAATAACACTAACAACTTAAGTCTATGAAAATACAACTTGTTAAAACATTCCAGAAAATATAGTAACAATGTTTCGTTGTAATTTTCGCGAAACTCAGTTTTTTTAACAGTCTTTGAATCTTTGTATAGTGATTTTCGTTCCACATACTGATTAGAAGAATATTTTTCTTTTTCCCTTTTCTTGCATTGGTGGTTACCGTTGAATCCGTCCTGTTCCGTGGCATAACCCTATCTTTAAGAGCAAAGTATTGGGACCAGCAATGGTATTGTTAAGCTATCAGTTCACCCAACAGCACTGCTGACGGAGTTTAAACGAAATCATCAACGATATTGTTTCTTCCTTGGCAATTGACATCTACTTTCTTCTAATTCTATTCTTACCTTAGGAAATGACTTCAAATAACCCACCTCTGACACCAAGTGAAACGGTTTTCTTGAAAATTTAACCTCAGAGAAGTTGTTTACATGGATAAATATAATTTGTTTTTCAATATACAAAACTGTAGTACTTCTTCATAGCACAATTTTTTAATAAACGTTCTTTTTTAATAAAATTTCTTTTACAAAAAAGCATTCCTGAAAATCACTATAAAATGTTACTGACAGAATTCATTAATACGCCAGTAAATGACCGTTTTGGAGTTTAATTTTCCTCGTCACGACGATTTGCTTAAAAATTTAAATTTAGCTGCTTCTTACCCCCTACTTCACTTTTGGACTTGAGCCAAGGGTTGCTTTTACTTGGGGAGTGAAAACCATCCCTTCTCGGCGGTGAAAAAACATATGTTTAAAATAAGTTTGGATAAATTGACTAATTTTAACAACTTTTATTCTAGAGACTTTTTTCACTCAAATTCAACACTTTTTGAGTTATTAGCTACTGAAAATGTTCATTAAAAACAAAACGTTTTCAGACGGTTTTTCACAAATAACTCTAAAATCTAGTATTTTTTGGAAAAAAATATTCATAGTAAAAGTGTAGATGTAAAAAAAACCAAAATGGTGGTGATGGCTTATAAAAAATAGTCTGTAGACCCAGTAGAAGTAGAGTTGTAACTAATGAAAAGTAGGTTCCGATTTATTCCAAATCGAATATTTGAACGTGAAATAACCAAAACATGAAACACTTTTCATGGAAAACTCATCAAAACTTTTTTAAAGCGTTTAAAAAAAGCTTTATTTTAGTTTTTTAAAAAAGTTTCTAGCATCAAAATTAAGCGAGTTACGCTTAAAATAAATTTGATCCCTTTTTTTGTGAAAAAATCGTGAAAATTACCCCCAATTAGCAACCCAAATGAAATTAATCATTACCGCTTTACGATTAACTTTATTTATGTCTTATTTATTATGATCTGTAAGTCTGGCCGGTTCAAAGTGCGTATTTTAAAAAAGAAATTGGTTTTAAAGTAAAAAAAATGTATTTTTTTTCAATATAAATTAAAAAGTGTTAGCAATCCGAAAAATGTTGATAAGTAAAAAAATATAATATTGTTCTGAAGCTATTTTCTTGTGGCATTTTAAATTAATTTATATTTAAATGGGAATAAGCCACAATTAAAGGTTAAAATACGTTTATTGACGTTTCAATTTCCACTTCGGAAATCGTTCTCAAAATACAAACATTAGTAAATTAAACAAATTTTGTTTTTTGTTACTTAGTGAAAAATTCTTCTAATAATTTAATTTTATCTGACTCATCTATATTGACAATTCAGACATACCTTATACATTTTAAAGTAGACGACTTTAAAATGATATTGCCAATATTGTTGAGTTGCGTTCCTGGGACGACTTTACTTATAAGATAGTTCATTCGATTACATGAAATCAACTTTAACTTGAGAATATCTGCCAGAAAAAGATCATAACATGTAATTCGTCTTTAAAAAGACAAATACATGGCATGATGACAGTAAAATTCTCCTGTTAGTGATTCCATAGTAAATTATGAGGGAAAAACCAGGAAAAAAACCTCATAATACTATCCCGACATGGTAAGTATTTGATCGTGCATTTAGTTTACCTTCAATAAACACCAAATTCCGATTTTATATGTTTGTTATTTAAAAAACATAAATGATGTATTCTCTCTATGTTACTGACTTACCAATACTGGTATTTTCCTTTTAATAACTTCCTCTTTTAATATGGGTAACCAGATCCTACTACATTCTGCCGAGGAATTCGCGACACAATTGGTCTCATTTAGCATAATTAGAGCCGCTTCTTTGATTTGTCTCTTTTTACCATCCGTTTCTTTTAGTTTCATTGATGTTCACTTATTCTAACATTTAATGGTCTTGATGTTTCACCTAAATAAAACTGATCGCATTCACAAGGTATTTTATAAATGCAATTCTTTGTCCTTTCTTGTTCATTGTTAGGTTTGGTTTTGGACAAAATAGATCTCAACGTGTTTGTTGTTTTGAATGTTGTTGAAATGTTGAATTTATTTCCTATCCTTTTAAGCTTTTCCGATAATCCTTTTATGTATGGTATTGTTATTTTCCTCGTATTATTCCTTGTATATGCTGTAGGATCTCGTTCTAAGTTGTTTTGTTCTATTCGATCGATTGTTGAAAATTCCTTGTTAACAGATGTTAACAAATGTTTTTCCTCCAAGAACGAATTTTCGTTAGAACAAGTAATTTTGGCTCTATCGTATAAGGATTTAATAATTCCCTTTTTAATATTAATATTGTGATTTGATTTGAAATTTAAATATCTGTTGGTGTGTGTTGGTTTTCTATACACCTGAGTTTCGTATCCAGTATCGTTCTTAGAGATTAAAACATCCAGAAAAGGTAATGTGTTATTATATTCCTTTTCCATGGTAAATGTTATTGTCTCTTCTTTATCGTTTATATCATTTAGGAATGTGTCCAACAACTCTGATCCATGAGGCCATATTGAGAATACATCATCTACATACCTCCACCGTACTGAGGGTTTTAAATTTTGTTTAGAAATAATATTTGTTTCTAAATCTTCCATAAACATATCGGCTAATAATGGAGATAAACTAGAGCCCATTGCTAGTCCAAAACTTTGTTTATAGAATTCATTATTTAGTTGAAAGTATGTATTATCAGTACATAATGTTATTAACTCCATTATAGCTGATATATTTAGTCTTGTTCTAGTTGCCAATGTATCATCACTTTCTAATTTTGTCTTGACTATATTTAAAGTCTTATCTAATGGCACATTCGTAAATAAACTATTTATGTCAAAACTTACTAAAGTATTATTTGGATTAAATTCAATATTTGATAATTTATTTAAAAAAATGTTGTGTATTTTTTATAAATGTGTCATTTTTATTTGCAATTGGTTTTAAAATATTTAATAAAAATTTTGATAGTTCACTACAAGGAGAATTCATGGTACTACAAATGGGTCTAAGTGGTATATTCGTTTTATGAATTTTCGGTACTCCATAAAAATGAGGGGTCTTACTGTAATGAGGTGTAATTAATCTTCTCTGATAACTGGGTAAACAATCTTTAAACTTAAATAAAGTTCTATATATTTTGTTTTCCAAAGGCTTTGTTGGATCCTTTGTTAATTTTGTATAAGGTCCGTTTATTATTAAATCTTTAATTTTGTTTTCATATTGAATTCTATCCATTACCACAGTTGCATTCCCCTTGTCTGCTGGTAGGATGATTATGGAGTCGTCATTTTTTAAAGTTCTTATAGACTTTAGTTCCTCTTTGCTTATGTTTTGTTCAATTTTAATAGACTTTTCCAATTCAAGTTTACATAATACTCTGTATTCTTCCTTTTCATGGGTTGGTAAACATTGAGATATTTTTTCCACTTAGCTTATTATGTCTAATTTTGGAATTGATGGCTGAGTAACAGCAAAGTTTAGACCCTTTGACAGTATTAAATTCTCTGTTGCATTTAAATGTCTATTTGATAGATTGACAACTGTCGCTAAAATGTCATTATTTCTATTTAGGTTATCTAAAGTGTGTATACTGTTTTGTTCTAATAGAATATTAAATTTATTTAAATGTATATCTCTTTGTTTAATATATGAATTTTCATATACTATATGTAAACTAAAAATAATTTGATCAAAATCAAAATCAATTATGGTTTTTAAATAACAAACATATATGTGCAAACAAATGCACGATCAAATACTTACCATGTCGGGATAGTATTATGAGGTTTTTTTCCTGGTTTTTCCCTCATAATTTACTATGGAATCACTAACGTCTTCGTCTTTTAACGTCGTCTTTTTAAAGACGAATTACATGTTATGATCTTTTTCTGACGGATATTCTCAAGTTAAAGTTGATTTCATGTAATCGAATGAACTATCTTATAAGTAAAGTCGTCGCAGGAACGCAACTCAACAATATTGGCAATATCATTTTAAAGTCGTCTACTTTAAAATATATAAGGTATGTCTGAATTGTCAATATAGATGAGTCAGATAAAATTAAATTATTAGAAGAATTTTTCACTAAGTAACAAAAAAACAAAATTTGTTTAATTTACTAATGTTTGTATTTTGAGAACGATTTCCGAAGTGGAAATTGAAACGTCAATAAACGTATTGTAACCTTTAATTGTGGCTTATTCCCATTTAAATATAAATTAAAAAAATATAAGTTTTGCTTTTCTAAACATTTTGATTTTTTTTTCTGTAATACAAAAATTGGAAGATATGGCTGTTCAAAGTTTGCATACACTCGTGATTAGTGACTCGTTTAAGCCCTTTCAACTACAAAATAGGGTAAGTATATCTAAATCCAAATTTCCATGCAAATCGGTAAAGACAAGTTATTCAATGACATTGTTTTAATTATAGCTATTCTCGAGGGTGTAACACTGTGATAAAATCTTAAATTATGCTGTTTAATTTTAATTGTCATTCATTTATTTCATTAAAAGATGATTTGAATCAATTACCCGCTTTAATTTACAATTAAACGATTTTTTCGAATAGGGGAAGTTTTCATTCCTAAAATAAAAGAAACCAACGGCACAAGTCCAAAAGTGAAGAGGAGGGTGAGTAGAACCAAAATCTAAATTTTTCATGCAATTCGGTGGTTACACGGAAAATTACACGGTATCACCGTATTTCACATTCATTTACAAGTACTGGCCTATTAATGTCAAGGGAAAGAACCTTTGTACATACTTTTGTCATTTCTAGAATTTATTTATTTCTTATTTTCGGTGTTTTTAGTCGTTGTGTTGACTCTATCGTATTCTATTTTTTCTATAAATAGCATAATTTTGATTTGTTTTATCTAGTGGAGTCACACAAATAAACTAATCTTTGTCTTGCAAAAAAATTTCATTTCAAAATTTCTAGTATTAATCACATTCGAATATTAGAATAGTATTCTTAAATTTCAACAAATCCAGTTTTCCGTAACAGATGGATTATATCGAACTGTAAAATATAACCGAATGTCCAGTGGGTTAGTTCCACACTGACATCAGTTCACATACTAACCCGCCGCGTTGCTAAATTTACGAGATATTCTTCGAAAAGCACATTACTTGTCCTATAAATTCGCATTAGATCGTAAATTGTAAAAAAGGTGAAATATTGCTGTAAGCAGAGATTCGCACATTTTTGTCCCTTTTTAATCTAATACAGATCATGGAATGGATACGGAAGTAGTTTACTTGAATGGATATGTGAAAATGCATTTCTTTCATTTTCCTTAAAAAAGAGGGAATCAAATATTTATTACAAGGATGCGATGGTTAGTTTATTTTTGCGATCTAAATACGTTTTACGTTACTATTATATTTTATTTGTGATTGCCTTGTAACATTTTTTGACGTGACAACGTCTTAAATTAGGTTGTGGCTCGGAGTCATTTAAGAAAAAGTGTAACGCCCGCTCACGTCTGTTACAGTGAGTCGCCGAACGAGAGAGAGGCCCGCCGGACCGGTGAATGCCTTGCGTCTCTCTCCCACTTAAACATGATCGGTCCGCCGCGCGCGGCACTAGAGAATTAGGCGCGTTGAATCGCTAAAGTTGAAAATCGTTGAAAGTATCGTCAGCTGTGTCTGTAGTGAAAATGTGGAGTGCTTAGATTCGTCATTTACAACAACTACAACAATAAAGGTAAATAATTGTACACTAATATTTCATTATCGTAAACTATGATTGATTGATTAATTGTTAGATTGACACAAAAGTTGAGAAACTGAGTTTATAGGTTATGTCATACTATTGACAAATGTTGATAGTGTTAAGTAAATTATTAGTTTAAATCACTCTGCAATCAATCGTAATTCAGTCGATTGAGAAGAAACAGCGCGTATTGCTAGTCAAACATTTAAAATAACAAATTATAACTTCTAACCTGTCAAAACAGGGCGACCAAACAAACGAACTAAACCGACCAATCACCACGCGCGGAGTTAGAATTTAACTGTGTTTAGCAAGAATTTCAAATTCCAATTTTAGTAAATGTTTTAATTTTCAACTTTACCATTTACATTTACAAATTTTAATTAATTTCAAATTTATTTAGCAAAAATTTGAACCTTCGATCTGAATAAGTGTTTTGATTTTCAAATTGATTCTTTAAAATTAAAAATATTAAAATATATATAATCAGAAGTGAACGTCACATAACATTATCTGTACTTATTATTATTTAATATGTAGGCAAATACATGTGACCATACTTGGTAGACACAATTGGAAATAGTAATTTTTTATAACTGAAAAAAATAAATATATAAAATACTGGTAGCAAACAATAACTTCAATGATCGATATCTCCGCAACTAATTGATATATCGAAAAAATTTTCAAATAAATTTTGTAGAAAATAATAAGATCAATAATATAATATAAAATAAATAATATATAAAATAATATATAAAAATATAATATATAAAATATAAATAATATATAAAATACCTAATAAATCGGTAATGCAATTCTTATTTTCATTCAATTCCTTGTTCCTATTGTGCAATTTAATAATATTCATATCAGTAAATATTCTACCGAGAAAAAGACGTTGTCACGTAAAATCTTCGCCCGTAAAACCGAGTTTACAGGCAACCGATTTTTTGAATTCGTGAACTCAATTTATTTTTAGAAACTTTTGAATACCCAGGTATATATACAGACCCAAATTGCTAGGGAGTAATTCGATAACGCAACAGTTTTTATCTGAGAAAAACTTTTCTCAGATAATTAATTTCGTGTAGATAAAATAGTTTACCCTCGAGGAAAGTCCGAATATTTATGTTTCGAAAAACGTCCTCTAAATCTTGGAAACGCTTTACTTGAGATTATTTTTTATGTCACTGATTTGTGATTTTTTGGATGAAAGCAGAGAGAAAAGCCACTCAGATGTTCGCTGCGAAGTTAACAATATGCTGGAGCACTTAAATGGTTCTCGCTCCAGACGAGGTTATCACCGATGAACCATCTTGGGGATGGTACCCGTGATGTCGTTTTCGAAGAAGACGCCGTCTCAAGTCTGCCATGTACTATTAATTTGACAAGCAAACTTTGGAAAATTTGTAATGTAATATAATTTGCAGGAGTTCAAAAATACTTATCACTCTAAAATATAAAAATCAAATAGAATACTGACGAAAGTTCAATAAAGATTATTATAATAATGAAGATCTTATTTTAAACATACGATCATTAAATAAGTTACGAACTCTTCTGCTTTAAGTGCGTTGTTCTTAAATCGTAATATTTTGAAGTGTAGAATCTACTGTTTCTTTTTGTACAATTACTTAAACCCTTAACTTAAACTCATTTTCAAATACTCTAGGCTTATATACGGTCTACGGTAGATTTGACACGTACATCTGACACTTTATAACCGTTTTCTCCTTTCTTGTTTTTTAGAAAATCTCTCTGTACTTAATGTTTTGCTGTTTCATTATTTCCTCTAATTAAACGTTATGTCTGTTTTCATTGTGGATGCTCTGTAATTTTGTTAATCCTATTAAAAGTATCGTATAACCCACGTAGGCCTTTATTCCGAGTATTGATCAGAACGTCGAAACTATATCGGAATAGGTCGGAACGTTTCGTTTGGAAAAATATGTTTGGATTCGATTAACTTTTAATTAAATCAGTATTAGAAATAAGATAAAATTCGACGACAGGTAAAAGCTGATGTTTTGGTGAGGTGATCACTTCTCCCGATTAGTTTGATTTATGTTGGTATATATTGCCACTAATCATCTTGAGCCTTTTTAATTAACTGAATAGGATTATCATATCTTACTATTATCGGCATCAATAATTTTTATGGTTTTAAAACTTTTTTATGGAAAATTATAATGCAAAATAACAGACATTAGTTCATAAAATTGATCTTCTTCTTCTTCTAATGGCGCTACAACTCTTTGTGAGTCTTGGCCTGCTTAACAATGTTGTTCCATTCTGCCCTGTCGGATACTTTCCTTCGCCACTGCTTGATGTTCATGGTTTTAAGATCCCTCTCTACGTCGTCTATCCATCTTTTACAGAGCCTTCCTCTTGTTCTGTTTCCTTGGGGCTTCCATCTCTGGACTACTTTTACAGCTCGATTATCTGGCATTCTTTCTAGGTGACCAAGCCAGTTTAGTCTTTGTGACTTTACACATCTAACAATATCTGCGCTTTGCATTAGTTCATCCAGCTCGTGGTTCATTTTAATTCTCCACGAACCATCGCTGCATTGGGTTGGTCCAAATATCTTCTTTAGTATTTTGCGCTCAAATATTCTCAGTTGATTTTCATCAGTGGTTGGTTGGTTCCACGTTTCACATCCATATGTGATCACTGGTCTAATTACTGTTTTGTAGATTCTAAGCTTAGACTCACAATTTAGTAACTTACTTTTCATTAACTCTTTGTATGCATAAAAGCACTTATTATCGCTAAGAATCCGTGCTTGTATTTCTTGGCTGATGTTGTTGTTGTCATTTATTATTGAGCCTAGGTACGGAAAAGTGGAGGCTACCTTCAGATTCTCATGTTGATTCGATTTTGTGCACTCCATATATTTTGTTTTGCTTTCATTTATATATAGACCAAACGTAGCAGCTTCTCGTTTCAGTTCTATAACTTTTTCGCTTAATACCCTTTTGTTGAGGCTTATTATGGCAACATCCTCCGCATATGCACATATTTGCATTGATCTTGTATTAGTACAGCCGTTTATATCCAGTTTTCTGACAACAGCTTCTAAAGTTAGATTAAAAAGTGTTGTTGATAAGGCATCACCTTGTCTAACTCGATTTTCAATATCAAAGGCCTGCGTCATATCTCCATCTATTCTCACCATAGCTTTGGAACCCTCCAGAGTCATTCGTATAAGTTTAACCAACTTATTGGGTATCCCTAACATAGATAGTTGCTTTAACATTTTTTGTCGATCTACTCCATCAAACGCCTGTTTGAAATCGATATACAAGTTGTAAATAGGTATGTTATATTCAACACATTTTTCATGTATACCTCTTAACATATGTATGTGGTCTATAGTTGACCTCTTTGGTCTGAAGCCACATTGGTATTCACCAATCATCTCCTCCGAAAACGATTCCAGACGGCTGTATATAATTCCTGATAATATCTTGTAGACGACATTTAAAACTGTTATGCCTCTATAATTTTTGCAGAGTCGTTTGTCTCCCCCTTTGTACATAGGAAGTATGATTCCTACTTTCCAATCTTCTAGGATGACTTCTAGTGTCCATGTGCGGTCGATTAGTTTATGGATACGCCTCCATAGCGCATGTCCAAATGTCCACCATTCTTTATAAGTTCTGAATTTATTTCATCTGTGCTAGGTTAGCTTTGTTATTTTTTAGATTTTTATGACGTTTATCGTTTCTTCCAATGTTGGTTGCTCAACTAGTTGTTCTGTTGTGTGGTGAATTATTTCTTCATCTTCGTTTTGTTCTTTTTCTGTTTTATCTTCGATATAACCAAGAAATGGTCCGAATCGCAATTTGCGCCTCTATAAGTTCTAACATCCGTTACGGAGGTTACCCACCGATTAGATATTAATATGTGATCAATTTGATTAAATTTATTGGTACCAGGTATCATCCAGGTTCCTTTATGAATATTTTGATGAGGGAAACACGTACTAATAGCTCTTAGTTTGTTTGCCATTGCCAACTGTGCCACTCTTATACCGTTGTTGCTGGTAATATCATGTAAACTATGCTTACCAAAGGATTCTGCATATATTGGCCCTTTTCCCAGCTTCGCGTTCATAGGACACCCAGGAATATAAGTGCATCTCTCTTCTGTACGTTTTCACAATTTACTTGTAGTTGGTCATAAAATTGATCGGTTACTAGTTCATCTGCTGCTTCTGTTGGGGCATGGATATTAATAATTGTAATATTATGAAATTTTCCACTTATTTTTGACGTATTTTACATATTCTTTCATTAACTGGAGTGAAACCCAATACTGACCTGCGACATTTATGGTTACTTACTTTAATTTGGGTGTGCAGTTCAAACAATAAAATCTTGTCAATCGAGAAAAGAGTAGTCTCAATGGATGTGTCAGTCTCGTGCGGGAAATTGTGTTCAGCGCAAGATTTTTTCAACAGAGAACAACTAATTAGATGTGTTGAATCTTATAGTATCTCACACCCACACAGGGTATAACAGTCCTCATTTCTCCATGTTGGTTTTACACTTGGACTCTTTGGCTCGCAGACAATTGAAAGTCCTCCACAGAGGATAATGAAGATGACTACCAGCCTTCAAATATATAAAATATACCTATGCTTTTATTGACAAACACCGTTTTTAGCACTTAATTTTCCTGTGACGAGATAACTCGGGATAGTAATTTTGGTTTTTTTAAGTAATTTTTTTTGAATGTCTTATTTTTTATTTTTTTGTTAATTTACATTTTTCTTTACTTTTATATATTAAAATAGGCCAATAAAAAAATTGTCACATTTTTCACAGATTTTTTCAAATTAATTCGTGCAGCGGTTAAAAAAAGCCTTGAAAACTTCAAAAAGCCTACGAATAAGAAAACAATCTTTCAGTACTTAAAAAAAGTTTATACCTATAAATTAAGTGATTATATGATCATAAAAGTGAACACATTTTTTTGTTTTTTGAGGGATCGGTTTTTTTTTAGGAAATTCAATTCAAATTATTTTTACCAGATCAGTAATTTTGATTAAAGTCCACAGTTTCTGATAAGATAATTGTACTTGTTTGCTATATTGTTCTTCCAATACCATCATTTATGTAATCTTAAAATTCAATTAAATCAAAATTGTAGTAACAAATGTAGGTCAATGATCATATTTTCGGGTTAATTTTAGCACAATTTCATATTATTTTTTTCGTTGGGATATTTTTTTAAACATACTGTGTATTGAAACTGTACCAACTGTCCAGAGCTTTAATAAATTAGATCCGCTGGAAGCACATTATTTAAGACAATGTCCTCGGCTTAATCAATATCGATCAAGTCGATTGGAAGAGGGAAAAACTAACATAACCTCGGGCTGAACAAACACTTTTCATTATTCATCCTTATCATACAAGTTTTATACATAAAAGAAGTTACCAAAATGGTGCAGGGCATCAGGAGGAAGGGCGTTTGAACAAAAAGCAATGAATCATATCATCTTTGAGATTTATTGCCCACAGAAATTACATTATCTATTAATTGAATTAAATGTTAAACGGTTAGGGAGACAACTAAATTGCTAAATTCTTATATATATTCCTATATTTAGTATAATATATCCAAACTGTCAGAATTATACACATTTTACATTAATTCATATTTTTAATATACAGGGTTGGGAAGTGACAGAAATGAAAATAGAGTAGATATATTTTACGTACTAACAGTATGTTGAGTAATGTATAATATATCTTTTAAAGTTTATAGTGGTAAGAACTTTAACACCTTGACTGCGTCACGTATCCCCAGAGGCGTGTACGAAATTTTTCAACTGTCCTGTAGTCATTGGTAAAACCGTCGCATCTTACGGTAGCTATAAAAATGGTATTTGTACGTCGTTTTAAGTGTAACAAATAGCTATCGATAGCAAATTTTTAATTCTCACTACTGATATCGGTAATATGAGACATGCCCCCGGAGACACATGCCGAACATAAACAAAATTTAATTTTTACTATGCGTCACAGTCCCCGGGAGGCATGTGTCATTGACATTCGTTTCAACCTGTCGCTCTATATATTCAGTTTCAGTTTATTGTAGTTCATTGCAGTGTGAGCAGTACTTGTTAAAATGTCAAAAAGGGCAAGGAAACAAAAGGTGATAGAAGTTTCAAATGAGCAAACAATCAGTGATCATAAAAACTTTGTAGAGAGTTCTGAAACAAATACTATTTTAAATGAATTACATGATAATACAGGGTTGATTGAAAGTCATGAAAATTTTAATAATGAAAACGAACAACAGTTTATACGAACAGAAATAGAACACGAAATGGATAACAAACAGGCTGATGAACTCGATATGAAGAATGAGCAGACAGCAACTCAATCTTCATCTGATGCCGACAGTATCAAAGATCCTTTGACATTGAGTTAAAAGTTATTTTCCTAAATCTTCTTCATCCTCCGATGTAAATTCTATTGATAGTGATGACGAAATTATTACTACACCAAATGAGCAAGTTCCATCAGATAATAATGAACAGAGTGCTGAGAATAGTGATAGTGATGAATTAAGATCGTTTATTATGAACCAAGTTTCCCTTGCAACATTTTTCGAGCTTCCCAGACGATTTTGATAGTACATTTTTTTAGCAGTTTTGATAAGTTTTAGATAGGTTCCTCTGTACTTGGAGATATTACATTTAGTGACAAAGACGTTGGTAGTAAATTTTTTCATCTACAGTAGTGAACGCATATTCTTGGCTGATATGAGGATACCTTTGGTAGTCCAGGGTTTGTGATGTTTTGACTTAAAAACACTGAAATTATAGTCCACGTCCACAGAGGAAAAGTGCCACCCAGAAATCAAGCACAAATTTTGAACTTAACGAAAGTTCTGAGCGGAAAAATTCTACATAAACGTTGGGTTTTTGAGGATGGTTTGTTAAGAGTGTTAAACTTGGTATACTGCTTCATGATCACATAATCCTGCATTAATAATTGTAGAGCGTACATCAAGGGGTGAGAAACCTGAGACAACATAATCAATTATGGTAGATATTGTTTTAGTAATTCTTGTAGGAGAATTAACGTGCATTGTGAAACTATATTCCGATTCGAATAAACCAATTCGAATATATTGACCAAGGATAATTGGGTAGCACAAGCAACAGCGTAATTAATATTCAAGTCACCGCATAGAATTTTTCTGCTTTTATTCTAGATCGGGCAGATCGTCTAACAAATTTAACAGGTACTGAAAATATGGTTCCGTGGAAGAACCAGGTAATCAAATTCAGAAAAAAAAAGATCAGGTGATCAAATGCATAAATCTTCTTAATGCAGAAAGAAACGATAAGAAAAAGTTACACGCGGCTACTCGACTGATACTGAACCAAACAAGCCCAGTTCTTAGATAATAGACCACGCGTCTTTGTTTACATGGACTATCGCTTGTCGATAAAAATATTACAGTTCTGAGTCTTCTGCAAATTGTTCTAGGAAGTCTCCTCATTCATTTCTGACTCCAGAAGTCCATGTGTCATATCTTCAGCACCAACGTGCTGGATGGACAACATAAATGAATGGGTGAAATTTCGAAAGGAAGAATGCAATAGTTACATTAGCAGAATGGTAGAGAATCAGAATGGAATAACAACATTCCAATAGCATAATAGGCAATGTTGAAAAAACAGGCAATATGCCTAGATAAAAATAGGGAGAAGAAGCTTAGCTCCACCATTATTCTTAGGCGATAAAAGTAGAATTATAAAACTTTTTGCGTTACAAGAATAAATAAAAATCTTTTAAACGTTTACATTTAGTTTTATTTATGTCAATTTGTAATTTTTTTAATGACAACTAATTATGATTAAAGCACACAGAACACAGAACTAATGATTCCTCCAAATTTAAATAGATCAGGAACCACCAAACTATTCTTAGTTCATTACATTTCATCTCTAGTTACGGGGGAGAAAATAATAATTATTAAATTTATCACATTGGCTCCGTTCGTGAGAGATGTCTTGTACATCTGGTGCATGCTGTTTTGCGGTAATGTTGTTGCTACGTTACAATAAACACACACTATTAATGTGTAAGCGAGACAGAAAGAGACTCCCGGTTGTAACCGACCCAATAAATTTGCTTGTTTATTGTTGCACTATTTCCGTAAATGGTGTCTGGATGATTTTATGTTAAACACGAAATATGTTCGCAATTTGTTGTCCCAAAATTGTCGTTTAAAAATATTTACGCGCGTGTTTTATCTCTCAATAATATTTTATGTCAAAAATCAGTAGTAATGTAAATTTATACAAATAGTTGTGTTGCGAAAGAAATCAGAGCCAAAGAAGGAGTCGCCCTATTAGTCCATCAGAAACTTGCAAAGACAATTCGGTCGTTTTTCAATCTCTATGACTTCTTGAATAATTCTTGGTTTATAGAAACGAGAGGGAGCTATAGCTCTATAGTTTTCAAAATCAATTTTGTAACTTGTATGAGGATTATGTTGACCTAGAGCTGTAATTGAGTAGGAATTGCGAAGAGAAATGGAATATTCATAAATCCTATTTTGAAATCTACGATTGGTTTCGCCTATGTAAGATCGGGGTCAGTCGGCACAAGGAACTTCATAAACTCCGTCTTATTCATTTGGAATGTTGCCTTTGACTGATCGGACAAGAGATGGAAGTTTTGGTGGGGGGTAAAGCTCTTTAATAAATAATCCACAAACAGTTTCATACAAAAAAATACCTTACATAAAAAATTTAACAGACCAAATTGTTCCACTTTTCAAAACATTTCCCAACATTAAATTAATTAAATACAATCCACTTCTAAATTCAAGGTTATTCTCAAAAATAAAAGTTAAAACTCCAAATTCACTAATAAGTAATATAATTTACAGAATAAATTTCAGTCAATGTCAAAGTTGTTATATTGGTCAAAGTCAACAGTGGCTTAAACAACGTGTCACTCAACACAAAAGTGACAGTAACATACGAAAAAACTCTTGTGCCTTAGTGGACCACCACTTAAAGACAGGACATAACTTTGACTTTAATAATGTAAAAATCTTGGAACAACATTAATAAAACTAGTGAATCTATCAATTATAAGACAGACACCAACCATTTAAGTAATATCGACTGCAAAATACTAAACAATATATGATATATCTTAACATTTAAAAACAAACTCAGTAATCTTCTAGTAACTCTACCTACAATTTTATTCCATTTCTAAATATCAGTATTACAATAACTGACTACTTACCATCAATTACATTTTATAGATCAATTTACCATGTTCCTGATTCTTTCTCAATTCTCTACTATTAATTCCATCTTTCCACCTTATAATATGGATAATACTGTCATAATAATTGTTTATTTTAACTTATTCACTAAACATTGTACACTAAGAATTCACTCTATAAAATATTGCGGTTACCGTAACTCCTAAATAAATTAAAATCAAACAAAAATGTAATTTACCTAGATATGTTAACAAAATTTAAATTTTTACTCTTATAGTTGTAAGTATTGAAATATTCACTTTGTTTACATATAATAATTATTCTAATAAATTTATCGTGACGAAATATAGAGACATAGAAGAAATAGAGTTTTATTTCCTACGGACCGATTGCTGATACTATAAATCAATATTTAACACAGTACGGTCGAATATATATATATATATATATATATATATATATATATATATATATATATATATATATATATATAAACGAATATAAATACCTGGGCGTCATCTTCGACCGTAGTGGAAAAGACGAACGAGAAATAGAACATCGAATTGTACAAGCACGAAGAGCTATAGCATGTTTGAACAGAATTCTATGGAGTAAAGAAATATCAAAGAAAAGAAAATGGAACATCTATGAGACAATGGTTAAAACTAGCCTACTTTATGGAGCTGAGACATGGAGAATAACCGAAAAATATAAGAAAAAGGTCGAAGCCACGGAAATGGATGCCATCAGAAGATCGATGAGAATATCAAGAGCCGACAGAATACGGAATGAAGTGATAAAACAACAAATGGGTATAGAGGGCACTATAGTTGAGGATATTGAGAGAAAACAGCTCATATGGTATGGGCATGTGAGCCGAATGGGGGACGAAAGATTGCCTAAAAAAACGATGATGTGGCAACCCCCAGAGAAGAGGAAACGAGGAAGACCACCACAGAGCTGGAACCTGGGAGTTAGGAAAGCGATTAGCGCTCGAAATCTGGACGAAGACCTAACTCAAGACAGAATAGAGTGGCGTTTGGGAGTCGGACAACGTCGTAAGACGTTATAAAAATCTGAATATATATATATATATATATATATATATATATATATATATATATATATATGTATATATATATATATATATATATATATATATATATATATATATATTAATATAGCGATTAAAATTGCTAAAACTTTTGCAAGGATAACCTGCCTCGAACCAGTTATTAACAATATAAAAATCTTAAAACAAATGCAGAAACTATTAAAATTATCAAAAAATTTATTTAATAATGTCTTTGAAAGATCGATGAAAAATTTGTAGAATATAAATGTACATGACAGATTACAGGCATTAGAAATACACATGTAGCGTAATAACACATATAAATGTCTCTCCGTGACAATAAAAAGATCTTGAGTTATATTCGCCGTACAGTAAAGTAGCCGGGTTTTGTCTTGTACAAAACAATATTTTAGCCGATACACGTAATCCGAAGACATAGATTCGGCTATAAATCAAACGACTTTTTGACTTTTTCCCCTGATAAATGTATCCCCAGACGGAAATATGCAGAAGCTGTGTTTCGTAAAAGGAACTAGTGTCACAGTAATATACCGCCAAAACAGAAAACTTGGCGAATAAACAGTAATATTATGAAAATTTTCTAAGCTGGAATATCTTGGTGAATAGGAACAGCTACGTATTAAAGATAGTAGTAGTTCATTTTCATCATACTGATAGCAAATTTCTAGGATCTTTCCAAGTTTTCGTACTATAACTAAAAAAATGTATCAATAAAATGTATCTTCAATTTGGCGGCAAATATACATACCATATCTAATTATTCCCATTTTTTTTAACTTATTAAAAGTACGGAAACCATTGCAAACTCCAGATGCACATCTGCCGGACACGATAATATCCCACCAATATAATAATATACAGTGCTAGTCAAAAGTTCGTTCCTCCCTTCGTATCTCTTGAACGGTTATACTATAATAGTGAAATTTGAAGGGAGGTAATAAACAGACATAGGCTTCTTAACTAGTTATAACAAGTGACGTAATAGTGACAGATGACATTACAGCGCTACTGTGACAGATAATTTTAAATAGGTCCTTATAGCAAGTGATACCTCGTTTGAAAGGTATTGAAAATACCTATTCAACTATACTAATTTTATTTGACTATAATCTTATTTTGATGAATAAATTAAATAAATACTAAAATTGTAGTTTCGCATTTATTTTATAAATATTAAAACCTCTGCCTCTGGTCAAAAAGTTGACGTTTTTCAATTCTCTAATTGTTTTTACGTCAACGTCAACTTTTTTGACAATCAACCAGAGGCGAACGTTAGAATATTTATTAATTAAATGCGAAACTACAATTATTTTAATATACCTATTCAATCATACTAATTTTGTTTGGAATTAAGATCATTTTGACGAAAGATTAAATAAATATTAAAATTCTAGTTTGGCATTTAATTAATAAAAATTCTAACATCCGCCTTTGGTTATTTGTCAAAAAAGTTGACGTTTGTCAATTCTCTAGTTGTTTTTGGTTTGCAAAAGCGTTTATGATTTAATATTTAGTTTCTGTTTTTGCTTAGTTTAGTCAATTCAAGTTTAGTCAAGTTGTTTTTAGTTAGTTGTTCTTAGTTAATATTTAGTTTAATTATTGTTTAACGAGACGTTTAAATTTTTACAAAGGCAGAATGGTGCGTACTGTAGCCGACAATGTAGCAGCTGTGTTAATAATTGGTGAATGTGGAAATAATTTCCATGCAGCGGAACGTCTTTTTAATGAGAGGTACCCCGATCACCGTACATCGAGAGCTTATTTGAGGAAGCTTCTTCGGAAGTTTAAACAAACAGGTAGTGTTCAAGATGTCAAACGATCTCGTCGACCAACAATTAGTGATGACAAAAAAATTTACATAATTTCAGAAATGGTAGTGAGCCTTACTTTTTCTACAGCCCAAGTTGCATCTATCTATGGAATCAGTCAAAAGACAATACACCGAGTGTTAGCTGAAAACAAATTTCATCCATACAAATTAAAAATTGTGCACCAACTTTCAGATGATGACCCCGATCGAAGACTAGAATTCTGTGAAAATAGGTCCAACAAAATTAACCAATGTTTGGGCATGTATTTTGGGAAACTACATAGTTGGGTATGTTCTTCTCAATACTACTACTAACCGGTGAAGTGTATCTGGAGATGTTACAAAATGCAATTGAACCGTTAATACTTGAAATTCTGGAGGATAATCCAGATGAATTCGGCAACTTGGAAATAACGTTTCAAAAGATGGTGCTCCTGCACACCATTGTGGTGCAGTAACACGTTACCTAGATGAGGAATATCGTGGTAGATAGATTGGACGACGAGGTACGATATAATGGCCAGCTCGGTCACCGGACCTCATACCATTAGAGTTTTTTTCATTGGAGATACTTGAGATCTAAAGTTTACGTTACGGCAGCCGACAATATTGTCATTTTGAAACAACGAATTGTTGAATAATGTAGGGCAATTTCCCCCGACACATTGGAACGAGTACGGCAAGAGTTAAGAAATAGGACCATTACGTCACCTGTTATGAGTAGTTGAGAAGCCTACGTCTGTTTATTACCCCCCTTCAAATTTCACTATTATAACAATAACCGTTCAAAAGATACGAGGGGGGAACGGACTTTTGACTAGCACTGTATAACTTAACCAACATTGATAAAATATCTATCTTTCACAGCAAAAATTGTTAGATTGTTAGATTTATTCAGCACATATTTTTTAAATAAATTTCCAAAACTCTGGTCTGAGGGAATAACTATTCCCATTATTAAACTCAATTAAGCCCAAAGATGTATCCTCATCATATCGTCTCATTTCTCTAACATACAGCAATTGCAAAATACTGGAAAACATTTTAAATCTTCGTTCAACATGGTATTTAGACACAAATAATCTTACTCCATTTTAAAGTGATTTTGGCTAGGTCTACATTTGATAATCATGTCTCTAAAGATCTCAATAATGAAGACTTTGCAAATAATCAGAAATTAGCAGAAAACCGGGCTTTCCATAGAACATGGAAACACTCTATATTGGCAACACTTAGTAATTATGGAATTCAAGTAACTTGCTTGCATTCATAAAAAAACGTAAGTAATCGTTCGATACAAGTTGGAATAAATGGAATCACAATTTCTTCAAACATGGTAGATAATGGAATCTCTCAATGTACATTGTAATTCCAACCCTATTTTTAATTGCTTTTAATAGCATCACAAATGTAATTAGAGCTACTATTAACTAGTATTTATGCAGATAATATTGTTTACACTAAATCTAATAACCTATGTAGTTTCAATATTAAAATTTGTACAACACGTTAAATCGGCTTCAAAACTGGGCATTACAAACTGAATTGAATTTTCCTGCAGAAAAAACTCAATGCGTTATTTCTAATAGAAACACTATGAACATGATGATATTCGTACCATTATATAAAGGAGGTGACTCAAAGTAACCTGGAAGTTATTGGCCAATATCTCTTTGAACAGTCATGTCAAAGATCTTGGAATAATGTATAAACAACCACATTGTACAATTCTTTGTTCATTCAGCTACTGGGTTAACAGGCAATATGGTTTTAGACTTGATTCAAGCACAACCTCTGCTACCACTGTCTTAATTACAGACATATACTTACAACAAATTATAAAAAGAGTTAAGTTGTGTATTTGTACCATTAGATTTGCTTTCGATATAGTTGACCACTATATACATATTTTAATGCTTGTACAATATAAAATAACTGGAATGACTTTAGTTTTGCTGAGGAACTATTGTCATCGAATGCCATAGTCTGTGGACTAGTACGCATTTCGATGCGCATCGCCCCGCCTCGAATTTTCCCATTGGCTCTTGACCTGGAAATCCCTATTTATCGCTCGAACAGCGCATATAAATATTGGCGATTTTCAGGTCAGCCAGGTCAGTCCCTCACGGGCTCTCAGAGAGCTTAGTGCTCTCGGGCCTCTGCTTCCTGCATTTATTTTCCATACTCTGGCTGAGAATTGGTTCAACTTAATTTGGTGTTTTATTTCGACGAAGAAATTGTCATGTAAGTCCATAACCTGAAAATGGACTTAAGTAGAGGAGCTCCCGACGTTTCTTCCGAAGCCCTCTACAGAGCACCCGGGGATATCAGAAGGTGGTTAGACCCTTATTTGTTCCCCCGAGGTGACACTATTGAGGGCAGAATATAAAAGTGCTATGTAACAACGTGCTAAGCGTAGCAGAAGATATTGCATGTGGAGTTCCTCGAGGATCTATATTGGGACCAAAAATTTTCCTGATTTACATGAAGTCATTATCGATTTTACCGCTGCAGTTCAGGTTATATCAGTAAGGTGTAACGATATGCATCGCCTCGGTCCCGTCAACGTTCGGTACACACGCCCTCCCACCAAAGTTCCATGGATGCGCGCTAGAGGAGATGGAAGGCCTACGACTAGTGACGGGAATTTCGGATCACCTTTGAGATTCAAGTCACCGGTTTCGGTTTACTTAAGAAAACAGGATCACCTTGTCGGGTCAGCAGATATCATATGCAAACCAAATCTCTAATTTTAGCAATGGGTGGATAATCGAGTGTAAGAGCAGTATGTAGTTGTTATTCAATTTTCAATTAATGTAAGCATACTTATCTAAGGTCTCTTTAATGTACAAAAGATCTTGTAGGTTTTTTACTAAATTAAAAAATGTTTGTTAAAATCTTTTATAAAAGATATATAAATTAAAAAACCCAAACGGGCTATGTCGTGAAGACAAAACGTTTTCGGAATCCATATTCCATCATCAGTGTCTAGGTATACATGTTTTGAGCCACTAAATATCTGGGTAAAACCCCGTTAGAAGTTATATGTTACAATTTAGTTTACATTATTTAGTCTTAATAAGTTTTGTTAAAGTTACCAGTGGATATGATAGCAACGTAAGACTCCACATGAAGTTGCTGGTCCTGAGACGTCCTTATAGACAGTCCTTATATATAAGACTAAATAATGTAAACTAAATTGTAACATATAATTTCTAACGGGTTCTTACCCAGATATTTAGTGGCTCAAAACATGTACACCTAGACACTGATGATGGAATATGGATTCCGAAAACGTTTTGTCTTCATGACATAGCCCGTTAGGGTTTTTTAATTTATATACCTTTTATAAAGGATTTTAACAAAAATTTTTGAAGTTATACTTCTATACGCGCGCTCCACGTTGGAAATTTGTATGGGAGTGAATCTGTGAAACCATTACATATGTAAGATAATGAGTAAGAGAGAGACAGAAGATATATTTTCTCTCTCTTCCTCTCTCGAATATAAAAATGTTCCTTTTGTATATATAATTTAATATTATATATAATCTATAAAGATAGATATACATATAATATTATACATATAATAAAATATTTATTAATATTATTATTTATGTGATGTTTTGTATTATTGTATTTGTATTGTATTATTTCAAAATAATAATCTCAATAAATCACTGTATGATCCAGAACTGTCAATTTTGAAATACATTTGTGTTATGTCCTCGGTAGTGTAGTACTCAGTATCCCCGCCCGTCACGCGGGAGACCGGGGTTCGATTCCCAGTCGGGGAGGACTTTTTTATTAATGTTATTACATTATTGTCATTTTTAAATACTTATGGATATTGCATTTTAATTTGTATTGTATTATTATATATGGAATTATGTTGCACTGTATTGTAGTGTATTTTTTTATGTATATTATTGTCATTTCTAAATACTTATGAATATTGCAGTTTAATTTGTATTGTATTATTATATTAATAACAAAATAAACAATGAATTTTACTGTAGAGTATGTGTAAAAAAAATTTGCATTCAACTCCTTTCATACATATATGAAAACAAAAATATACATTTTCATCAAAATATTGATTCCATCCTTCATTGTTAGTAAGTTGTTATTAATTCTGTTTCTCTTTCTGCTATGTCTTACCTATAGAATTACATATGTAATGATTGTGCAGATTGACTCCCAAATAAATTTGTAACGGCGAATGCGTGTATAGAAGTGTAACTTCCACCGGCAGTCCCACTGGACTGCCACACCCGTTTTTTTTTGTGATACATGGTATACAACCAGCTACAGGAACTCAGTTTCCTTGTGGATTTTACTAAATTATTATTATCCAACCAATAATATGCGATAAAATATTTCGGGCACCACAAATGTTACTTGCTCTGAACAAATAACATTTTATGGTATCCCCGAAATATTTTATGGCATGGAAGTTGTTTTGTAAAAGTTTACATAACTGGATTTAGTTTCACTTGGCTTTCATTTAAATAATCTGTAACATTTGGGGCTTTTAAAAATAAGATATTTTAAATGGAAATTACATAAAAAACAACCTTTTCCAGACAATAAAAATCATTTCATATATTTCATATTCGTAGAGAGATATTTAATTTTAGATAGAGAGATATTTAAGTTATCAAGTAGTTAAATGATCATTGATCCAAAGTTTGGGAATATGCTACAATTTTCAATTTCATTAGATATAAACATATTCTTTGCCGATAAGTTATATTATGAGTTTATAGTTTTTAATTAATATTTTACACCTTATAGTTATCAGTAAAATAAATAATTGTTTCTCTTCCTCTTTGTTACACCTCGTTATGACAACCGTCAATTAGTTCACGATTCACTTCCTTTCAAACGAGTAAGACCGGAAAAAATCCGAAAAGATTCGGTTCTGTTTGTAAGAACTTGCATTCAGCATTCAGTCAGTTTTTTACTGACCCGTTGTGATCCGTTAGATTTAATTTTAAGATTTGGATCAGTTTGAACCGCCGCAGAAGAGGGTTCGAGTTCCATCAGAGTGTTGGTCTGATAACAACTCCACTGGCCCTAGGGTATTGACTGAACGCCAACCGCTTCTGCTAGAATGTTGATCCAGTTTCAGTTCCGTACCGGGTCTTGGAGTATTGATCTGAGATAGACCTATTCTTTCTTGTGGCTAAGTGTTGATTAGTCACTTTCCGCTCCTCACCGGACCAAGTGTTTATCGGCCTGTTCCATCTCTATTCCTCTGATCCGTCCTTCCTTTAATCACCGCGTGTGTATTAACATATCGTAATTCTCGTTTCAATTTTATGACATTAATTGTATGTTATTTTTCGCAGATATTAAACAGTGGGTAACCGAGCCGTGCTGTCGGATTGGCGTTTGATTATTGTTATCTTGAATATAATTTTATTTTGTTATTTATTTATTCTAAATATATTTTTATTTTAATTAAACCTGAGTTTTTCTGCTGTCTGCTGTCTAAAAGAGCTTCCCGTCGCAAATTATCTTGACAGTTTCATATTACTTAAGTGGTTTTCAATATCAAATTGGCTAAAAAGGGTGAAAGAGATTATAGTTAATTGCACTCCCGTTTTGTTTGTTTTTGTTTGTTTCCTAGAGACTTTCCTGTTTCTTTTCTATTGAAATTCATGTCGTTTTTGTACATTTTAGTAATCAAAAATAAGACAGCTTCAATTACAGACAGACTCCATCTTTTTACGTTAAAACAAATTGTTTTACTAGTCTATCATTCTCTCCTCGCTCATAGAGTATTCAGTTTACAAAGCAACCGGCGGAACAATCGACCAACCATTACGCTCATTAATAATTTGCACACCCTTTCAGTTCTCTCGTATTACGCTAATTAGATTAGCTGTTATTCTAGTACAGTCCATATAGCTCGTGCTCGTGCTGAGCTTGATCAATTCGGTAGGAGGTAGCAGGAGGTTGAACTGTAGCCGGCGCTATTGCTACTGCTGATGCACTCGTTATTTCGAATGAGGTCGAGTTCGAAGGTAAATTATACAATGACGGACGGTTATTGGGATAAATTATAATGGCAAATTATGCCAAGATTGCAAATTAATAATCACGTTGTCACAGACAAATGAATTTTGCACTTAATAGCATTTCAAATTATACTCAAATTTTATAAATTAAAATTTCTGTTTTAATTAATTTAATGCATAATTAATAAATTAAGCCACTCGGCACGCACCCTTTCTAAGAGTAACTTGTGTAGTTGTATCTTCGAAATGTTTCCCGTTAGTGCGAAGGACTATCGCTATGACTAGGTTAAAATGTGAGAGGGAGGGTTTATATCGCCGGTCGGTTGGGTTGAAGTCTACTGCAAGACCACGTGACTTACAGCAAGATTAAAGCTATATAGCTTTTCAATTAAATATAAGATGTTAAAAGAAGAAACAATACAAAATAAAATTATATAAAGAAGTGTATTTATATACACGGTGCGGAATTACTGTTAGGAAGTCCAATAATTATTCATTTCTCGTAAGGGATACAAAAGAAATCTGTCATTGATTAAAAACTACTATACTTACATGTTTGTACAATTGCTAAAGCTCTTGAATGATGATTCAATAGGTATAATATTGTACTTATTTAACACAATATACAAAACTGGTATTATACCTCAAAAGTGGCTGTTGTCTACATTCGTTACACTGCCAAAGAAATTCAATGCAAAACCGAGTTTATCAAAAGTTGGATTGAGATATTAGTGATACACAGACGGGGTTCAGAAAGGGACTGGGTGCTCGAGAAGCTCTCTTCGGTTTAAATATTCTTACACAAAGATGCCTAGACGTTAATCAGGAAGTACATGCATGTTGTATCGATTTTGAAAAAGCGTTTGACAGAGTACGCCATGATAAGCTAAGAGACATTCTTGAAAGAAAGGACATGATAATAAAGATCTGCGAATAATTCTCAATTTATATTGGAATCAGAAAGCTAACATCAAAATAGAAAATGAGATATCACAAGCAATAGAAATACGTAGAGGAGTACGACAGGGATGCATTTTTTCACCGCTGCTATTTAATATTTATAGTGAAAGTATCTGCCAGGAAACCCTTTTGCAAGCAAACGAAGGAATCGTAATCAATGGAGAGGTTGTAAATAATATTCGATACGCAGACGACACTGTACTAGTTGCAAGAACAGTAGAAGAATTGCAACGATTACTTACAAATATAAATATTGCCTACTATTGGCATAAGTATCAATATCAAAAAAAGTATATGGTCTTCAGTAAGAACATGACACAACCAGCACATATTAGTATAAACGGCATTCAAATTGAAAAAGTATCTAGTTACAAATACTTACTTGGGGACTTCAATAAACGAAACTGGAGACCAAAACAATGAAATAAAAAGACAGAAGTATCGAAATTGCCAGGGCCACCTTCATAAAGATGAGGAAATTCTTCTACAACAGAGATATAAGCATCCCTCTACGATTAAGAATGCTAAGAGGCTAAGTATTTAACACGCTATTATACGGTGTAGAGGCCTGGACTCTCAAACAGAACAACATAAAAAATATTGAAAATTTTGAGATGTGGTGCTACCGAATGCTGAAAATAAGTTGGGTTGAAAGAGTCACAAACTTTGAAGTAATGCAAAGGATAGGAAAAGACCCAGAAATTTTGTCAACGATCAAACGAAGAAAACTCGAATATTTGGGTCACCTGATGAGAGGACATAAATACGTATTACTTCAAAATATAATGCAAGGAAAAATAGAAGGAAAACGGAATCCAGGCCGTAGAAGAATGTCATGGTTGCGTAATTTGAGAGAGTGGTTTGGCTGTACCACCAATGAACTCTTTAGGTCATCTGTAAACAAGGTGCCTTGATGATTTCCAATCTCCGATAGGAGTGGCACAAGAAGAAGAAGAAGAAATCAATGGTTCTGTATTGCTAATTTGGTAGTAATATAACAAATTCTTAATATTAAAATTAAAAAATTAAAAATATTAAATTATGTATGACAATCTCATCTCAGACAACTAAAACAATAGTAATCAGCAAAGAACCAACCAGATGTAAGATAGAAATTGATAAATTGTGTGTAATGGAAATAAAATACCTGGGAATTACACTGTCTAGCTATGAAGACCTGGACAAAGAAGTAAGAGATCAAGTACAAAAAGCAAATAGACTGGCAGGATGCCTTAATAACAAACACTATATGGCGAAACAGACACAATAACACTGAGATTAAGTCAAGAATTTATAAAGCCAGTGTAAGATCAATATTGACATATGCCTCAGAAACAAGATCCGATACAGCTACAACGCAAAGGCTACTGGAAACGGCAGAGATGAGAGTACTGAGAAGAATTACAGGAAATACGCTGAGAGATCGAAAGAGAAGTGAAGACATTAGAAGAAAATGTAACGTACCGTGTATAAATGAATGGACACAAATTAAAAAAAGGAGTGGAATAACCACATAAGCAGAATGGAGGAGACCCATGTCGTCAAAATAGCAAGCGATATTACCAATCAGCAGAAGAAGTATCGGACGACCGCGCAAAAGATGGAGTGACAACCTTCCATGGAGGTATTAATCCGCCAATGAACAAACAGAATTGCTTATAAAGAGGAAGACGAAGAAGAAAATACCAAATTAATAATAAAGGCGGTACTAGTAGTATCATCCCACCTAGTAGTAGGAGTACTGTCCTATTATTTTAATTCGTCAATGTAAAGACGGTGGAACAGGTTTGTTACTAATTGATTTTTAAGTACTTCCGTTTTTATTTTCAGATGATTTGACAAACTTTGTAAATAAGGTACAACCTTCTGATTCATTAAGACGTTATTGGACGTGAGCATTTTGAAGGTTTGGCCTAAGACATTTTTTGTTTTTTTTGCGGTAGGTAGATGAATTTATAATATAATAAATTATTAGACAGGAGTAACACATTATTTTTAATTTTTACTATTACTTGTTATTTTTAGTTTGAATTTGTGAAGTATGGAAAAGAATAAGTGATAAACTACAGATATATACAAATACATTATTATACACAGGCCCGCAAAAGTAACCGGACACGTGAAATTCCATAGTTTTCTCCTTATAGTTTTCTTGAATTGCCTGTTTAACAATTAAATATATTTATGAAAATATAAGTTGCTTTTATCCATTCGTTTGTTATTTTACACAGTTAAAAAGTCTCTTTTTTGTGGCTAAGAAGAAAGTTTTTGTAAAGGTATCCGGAATAAATCGAATATTTACTTAAAATAATGCTTGTTAAATTAATTGTATTCCTTTTTGGTATATATTGACTGCCTTTTCGGGAAAGAAAAGTGTTTTTGATAACAAAGAATAATTTGTAATCAGGCCAGATAAATAAAGTAGCACAAGCTGTTGCTCTTCATAATAATGGGCGTTCCATTCGATATATCGAAGATATGCTTGGTGTTCCGCCAAACATAATATCCGATGTTTTACAAATATTTCAAGAAACTAGTTCTTACTCAAGAAGGCCTGTACAGGGAAGACCAAGGTCAACAAACGCCGTGGAAGAGATCGGTTTCTTAGACTGCAAGTGCTTCGAGAGCGGATAGTTACTGCTACAGCTTTGACTAGGAAACTGGTAGATGTTCATGGTACCGTAGGTTCACCTGACACCGTACGTCGAAGATTAAGCGAACAAAATAAAACTGATACGACTCTAAGTAAGATTTGATCATTTTGAGCAGTGTATTTGATTGGTTTGACAGTATATTATATTTATTGTGATAGACAAATAATAAAATAAACAAAAAACAAACAATTGATTACATATGTTAATTCATAAATTGTAATAATTATTAAGGTCTAAATTTTGATAATATTTTGAATTCCTGCATTTTACAAAGAGTACATAAATGATAATTTTTCCATAAAATAGAGTTGTTGTTATTATTTTTATTATTATTAAGGAATAACACAAACGACTTAAAGATATTATACTTATCTTAGACTTATATTAAAGCAAGAATTGTAACCAAATTAAAAGATAACTGGGCACTATCAGAGACAGCAAAACATTTTAACATAAGCAGAACCACAGTTGTTCTATTAATAAAAAATGGAGGGAACAAGAAACTCTCGAAAGAAAGCGAGGGTCTGGAAGACCAAAATTATACTAAATTTAGGTATGTAAAAATAAAATTAATATTTTGTAAGATCTCCATCAGCATTGATGACAGCTTGTAGTCTTCGGCTCATATGCGTAAAAGGAACTATGAAATTGTCTTTTTCAGAGAAGTCTTCCCAAATCTGTTGTATATCGTGCTACAGCTCTTCAGCATTTTGAGGTATAAAATTACGCCGATACAACCGTTTTATAATAACTCCCCACACATTCTCGATTTGGTTTACATCTGGACTATAGCTGGCCATGTTGTTATTCTGAAGTCACTGGTTTATTATATTTGCAGTGTGAACAGGACAAATATCTTGTTGGGGGATAAAATTATTTTTTGGATACAACTGTTCTACACTGGGAAACATGATGTTTACTAGAATATTCAGATAAGTCTGCCCAACAAACCTGCCATCAATACGTCATACCATTCCCAATCCTCTAGATGAAATCCATCCCCAAAAATTGGCGCTAAAATGACCAGCTGCTCGATATCTATCAACGTATAGAGGATTGAATCTATTATTATCTGGTCTATGTACCCAAATTTTGCGCTTTTTAGGAGATTGAAAAGTTTTCCCATCTGAATATATTAGTACCCTGTCCCAAAATCTTTATTTTGTAGCTGAAGGTTTAAAGCAAATATAAGTCTTGTTTGCTTCTGTTGTGGTTTAAGAGCTTGTTTTTTTGCTGCAATTCGGTACCTAAGACGCGATGCTTTAATTCTGCGCCAAGTTGTTGTCTTTCTTCCTGGAAACTGTGACATAATTCTTGCAGTTTTCGCATCTTCAAAAGGATTCTCTTCTAATCTCTCCAAAAGCATACGATCTTCATGAGCGGTAGATATTTTTGGTCTTCCAGAACATTGCTTTCTTTCGAGAGTTTCTTATTTTCTCCATGTATGTATTTTGGTCTCGGAGATCATTTTCTGAGAATTTACTTTACCCTTTTTTTAAAATATACTCTAGATAAATATAATGGCACATTTTATGAGTTATAAGATGTCTTGGTTGTTGTTTTTAGTTCTTAAAATTCGAACAGTGTATGATATATAGATTAGTTTTAATAACATCCAATGGGTAATTTTGTTTTGGTAATAAAAATAAATAAATCGTCTAGTCTCCCTTTGCGTGTAGAAACAATGGCAAATTTATCGGATTTAGGAATTTCTGCAAGTATGTATTAAATATAAAAAGAAACTACCTATTTCTGAGCGATAAATCATTCACGAAAAGCGCTTGGATCAAAGGGATGCTCTTTACACTAAGAAATAGCTCTTTCTGTCGTCTTCCTGGAAAATGGTTGCTGACAAAAAATATAATCGTCCTAGCCTACTTTAAATAAAACATTCAAATATTGATTTTCTTACACAAACGAAATATTTTTCTTACTTATTTGTGATAATACTTTTGTCAAAAATGTAATTATATATACATTATGGACAATTCATTAAGAATTGTTCATATACTTAGTAACTGGAAAAACCTTACTATAAAATATGAACATTTAACCTAAAACCTTACCAAGATACAGAATGTTTTACTACAAATATTCTAAAATTATGTTAGTCCATTGTTTTAACACCTTCCAATATTTTTGTTCAAGATTGACAAACAATTTACACATGTTAGAATAGTGCTAGTGCTAAAAGATAGTTTTACCCTATTACCAGAGGCGTGCTGTAGGGATAGATACTTCCTTTTCTCCCTCACAACCTACACCACTGTTGTAATAATCATCTCAGCATGTTTTTTGATTTTTCGTTACTTTTTACGTAAATATTATCCTCTTGTCTCAATGCGATAAAGTAAGTAGTTTTCAAGTTATTTACGTTTACAGGTAATGTTTAAAATACTTAATCTTATTTTATTGCTAACATCCATTTCACACGAGTCATAACTATGTCACTAATAAAGTTATACAATTTTGGTAGATTCAGTAAATTTAATTTCAAATAATTTTTTATATTAATGTTTTAGTTCATAAAAAAATAGAACTATAATTTTTATTATACTAAAACAATTTTTCTGGATATTCAAATACGATGTTGAAACTAAGAGACAATCCATGCACTGGAAAACTCCTACATCGCCAAGAATGAAAAAAGCAAGGATGTCGAAATCAACATTTAAAGTCATGCTAATCGTTTTTTCGACATTAACGGCATCGTGAAGATTGAATGGGTTCCAGAGGGTTAAACTGTAAACCAAACTTACTATTTGAAAGTTTTGGCAACGCTGCGAGAGCGAGTTCGTGAAAAACGGCCGGAGTTGTGGAAAAACAAGCCGTGGATCTTGCACCAACACAACGCACCTGCCCACAACGCGCTGTCTGTGAAGAGTCGATGGAAGAGGTGAAGCGAAAAACGGCGGAGCTCCTAAAAGCTCTAACAAAAGAAGACTTTCAGCATTGCTTTGACCAATGGAAAAAACGAATGGAACGGTGTGTGGCGAGGGAAGGGGAATATATTGAAGGAGAGCATTCGATTGCAGATTAATTTTTAAAATAAAACTCTTTTTGTTTTTTGCGTTTTTTGAAAACATTTGCCATAGTAATGTATATATTTTTTACACTATCGGAAAGTAGAAATTTCAACAAACAAAAAGCCCACCGACTTTTTTAAATAAGCTGATATTTTGACGCGTGAATTTTCGATTGAAAATTAGGGTGCTTTTTCGATATTAAATCAATATCAGGTAAAAGAATAAATTTTTCAATTCCAAAAAAATACAGTGTGTTTGGTTCATACTAAGGCAAGTTTTCACCAAATTTCGTAAAAAAAAATTTTTTTGTAAAAAAAAAATAAAAAACCAAAAACTTAGTTTTTTGAATTTTTCACAAAAGTTTTGAGGTTATGTGAAAAAAGTGTAAATACAAAAGTTGTAGATCTTTTTGTTACCTACAACTTTGCTATTTAACTTTTTTCCATAGCACTTGTAGTTTCGCCGAAAATCGCAATAAACCAATTTTTACCCTTAAAAACTCACCCCCTCCCACTTCCCGACCTCGGATGGAGTGGAATTTATTTTTTCTTCCATTTTTAGCATATTCTCTTCCTTTTTCAATAGGTTTCATTCTACTATAATTTTTTTTGGTTTCAAAAATTATCGACCCTGGTCTAATGGCGTTAAGGAATCTTTGGTTTATAATGATGTAGTCGATCTGGTTTTTTATTATGTAATATATTTTACTAAAATAGACAAATCGACTAATAATAAGCTATAAACCTGTTTCAATAATAATTTTTATTTTTTTTTTCAGGTAAGCATATTTGGTTGTGATTCTTGATTTTTACGTGAGTATAAAAATATGTGTATATAAAATTCTGAACTGGTTATTACGATGTTCAACATGAATATAAAATATAATTAAATAACTGTAGTAAAACGTGTCGCTTAATGGTTATTTTATTGACTTTTTAACATAATCGAGTAAATAAATTTAATAATATGGTGTTATGTTAATATTAAGACAATAAAGACATTATCGTTTTGAATATACCTTTTTAAATGAGTATTATAGGTACGTAGATCTCGATAAGTTTTTTAATACACAGCTGCCATAATTTCAAGAAGTTTTCTCGTGTAAAGCCCGACTTTTCAATCGATGGTTAACTGAAATAATTAATTGTCGCTTCAGTTGCGGCGAGTTTACGTTACCATGGAATATTTTTGAGGTAAAATGCTGTTAAAGATTTAACCAACAGCTTCCAAGTTCAAAGTATTGGATGTCAACAGACAGCAGCTCATAATTAAGGCCCTATTGGAATTTGGTATACACCAACATTTAGTAGCATTTACTAAAGCAAGGTTAAAGCAAGTGATAAATAAAGTCACAATACAATAGGAACTGTTAGGTCACTGAGAAGAATTAAACACTAGTGGACTACGACATTATTCTGTGTTTCACTTAATATGGCTTGCAAAAAAATATAGAGGATGCAAATATTCCTATATCATCTTTAAAACTTGTACATATACTTTCCCACATAGATGATCTAGATATCATCAGTTGAAACAAAATATAACAAAGGAACCTTTTAAATTTTTTTTTAAATTGGAGCCCGTCTAAGCCAACACCCTTATAAACCGTATATTTGGCCCTAAATAAATAGAACTCTGTATCAAGGCCAATGCTCGAGACCATCCACTAACCTCCCGATAGCACTCTGATGCGCTATCAGCAAAGTTATGTCTCGTCTGGCTCTTTGAGACTTTTTTGGTTTTGTTCGATGAAGTCTACGTCATCGTCTTAGACATAGTTAAGTGTATATTTTTCATCGAGAGTCCTCGTCATCACTTCGGCTTTTTCTCCGATGGAGTAGGCAATTCCATTTTCTTCGTTTAGGGGGGGTTTGGGTTTTCTCTCGTTTTTTAATGTTCTTTGGAGTCTCCAACTATTTTGCGTATTTTGGTCTGGTTCCTCCATTTCTTTTTGGCATTGTTCTTTTCCCTGATCATGTCCTTTACTTTCTGGTTGATGTCTCTGAATTTTCTCATGTGGATTTCTAGCGTATCGTCTTTAGTGCTATTTCTTAGTGCTTCTCTAATTATGTTTTCAAGCTCTGGGACTTCTTCTATTTCTTGTAGATTGTTGATCGTCGAGATGCTGTTGCTTCCAATACTCACAAAATTTTTGTAAATTTTTTACCATTTTGTTTTCTTTCTTCTTTTTGTTGTCGAAGTTGTTTTCTTCCCATGTGCCTATTTCTAGTAATATGGGATTGTGGTCTCGCGATCCTTTGTTTAACGTACGGATCTTTATCTGTAGTCCTAAGTTTTTAGTTACTTCTATGTCTAAATGCAATCTTGCATTTACATCTCGTATTATTATGGACGGCTCTTTTATATTCAGGAACGCATCCAGGTCATCGTCGTTTAAAGGATCTCGTGGCTTTGCATATGCTGAGTTGATCATTATTTCACCTTATCGCATCTGGACTTTTATTGTGGTAGTTTCCGTAGTGTTTAGTGACGGTATATGTACTATATAGCAATGCCTCCTGAATTCGCTGTATGGTCGTTCCTGTAGATGTCGTATCCTGGAAAATTTATGTTTACGTTGTTCGTCAGTTTGGTTTCTTGGATTGTTACAACTTCCATTTCATATCTATTGATTATTTCGTCCAGCACGTTTTCATTAGTTCGTGTGCCGCCTTGAGACCCGCTGTATCGGTTGTAGAGCTACTCACTTCACCCCACAACTAACACAGGCAGGCTTATTACCTCTATAAATAATGTTTTTACTCATATAAATATATGTATTTAGACTTCATTTTTTTATGACTTCAAATTCGGTTTTATAATCAATACATAAAATGCAATCATGATATTAATATTGGTAGTACTGAACAGGGAAAATGGAATTAGTCTTTGTGTAAATACGTCAATTTTTTTAAATTTATATTACACAGTGAATTTTTTGGACGGAAGTTGTTTTAATAATAAAAGTGTATAAAATATTGAATAAAGATTTTGTGTCATCTCAAGGGTTCCATAATAATATTTCATGATGGTACTTTAAAGTCCGAAACTCTACAAATACTTTTTCTTCTTATTTTGTTGGCCAAATATGTCGGATTTATAAGTGCAATAAATTTATTTGCCTGTTTTTCCGCACAAGGGTTTTTTCGTTCCATAATTCTTACGTGCACGGTACACAAATCTTAAACAACATTTCGCTCTATAGTTTTCTAAAGAGAAAAACGTGTGTGTGCGTAGAATTTATTTTTCTTTATTTTCAAACCTGGGTTATGCCTAAATCTACAACAAAACAGTTGCCCTGCGTTTCCGATGTTCATTTTCCTGGGAATTCAGACCTGTTTTATTTATATGCTTGGATATACACTTTCGCCGGAAGCAAATCTACAAAACATCCAAATGCTTTTTCGATGTATTATACTTATAGTTTGAGAACAGCTACCGGATTGTTTCCGATCCAGAATTTTTTAAAGATCAAGCAAAGCAATGCTCTTTAAGTTAGTTGTAACAATGTTTTATGTATCAAAAGTAAAACTTGATATCTGTGTAAAAAATTTCGAGTATTATAGAAATTGACACTTTGTATTTAACGTCTTTACAGAAGTCGGTGAAACCACTAAAGAAAGACGTTTTATTTTGTATTTCTGTAGCAATTAATATGGATCCTCTTTAAACTTACTTATACAGGATGGCCGGACAAAAACGAATTAGTTATTATCGGGAACTGCGACAACGTTTTTGAAAATCACAGCAACACGCCGATTTTTGTTTAAAGGGGGAAACACTTTACCGGTAATTTCAATTATTTCACTTTGACCTCTAAGCCCAAATAAGACATCGCTAAAGCCCTTGCAATTCCCTATATATTAGACTTTACATTTTTAAATTAAGTTCAATACTTTATTTGATTTATTAAACTTTAAAATTAATATGTTTAGCTGGTTATTTATTTCTTAGTTGACATAATATTGAAAATGATGACCTCTGGCGTCCACGCAATGATTTGGTTCGAAACGTTCTTTCACATTCCGACGCATTTGCAGAGTCATCCATGTGTATTTGTTGACAATTCTTTGACGTAAGTCTTCTTAATATGTGAGTGGTTTTCTGTAGATTTTACTTTCAGTTGTCTCTACAAAATGAAATCCAAGGGATACAAATCTGGTGACCGAGTAGGTCACTGGATGCTGCGTATTTTTCCTTTGCATTTGGTCATTTTCCTTCCTCTGTTATTTTGATCGTTTAAATTGTTTTAAAACCTTATGTTGCTGCTGTTCCTGCTGAAGTTTTGTTCTGTTCATGGCCACTCGAACACCACGAGTTGTAAATTTATTCTCTGACTTAATTACTATTTAACTGGGAATAAGCCACAATTAAAGGTTAAAATACGTTTATTGACGTTTCAATTTCCACTTCGGAAATCGTTCTCAAAATACAAACGATTTCCGAAGTGGAAATTGAAACGTCAATAAACGTATTTTAACCTTTAATTGTGGCTTATTCCCAGTTAAATAGTAATTAATTTAAAATGCCACAAGAAAATAGCTTCAGAACAATTCTCTGACTTGGTAACTTGGCTAGCCAAATTGGAATTATTTAAAATAATTTTAATGGGTCTTGGTCTAGTACCAGATTTACCAACGCTTAGAACTTTTTGATATCATTAGAGGCAACTGGTAGAAGTTTTATTATATCTAAGACGAACAGTCTGTTATCATCTATTCTTTTAGAAATGTGAACTAGATTCTTAAACATATTATAACAGAACATTACTAGCACGTTTGAAACGTTCATTGACCTCTTCGTAAAGGTCATTAATATTTATATTATTTGACTGTTCAACAATTGTGTTTGATAAATATGTCTGATAAACCACGTAGCGCTTTGAGTTTTTAATTTTCTTCATCCAGTGACTCAAACTTGTGCTGAAGAGTAATAATCTTTGGGTCAAGGGTATTTATAATGTGTAGTGTCCATATAAAATCAACATTTTTCAATGTTAAATATGCTCGACAATATACATCTAAAATTGAAAATCGATTTAATCATTAGAACTATAAAATTTTAATTTTAGTTACCGTAATTGAATATTTTAGGAGTTTAAATTCAAATTGTAGTCACACATTTAGCTCGCAGCCTTGGTTTCCCATATATTGGTCCACATCTGCTCCCTTTATCAATATGTAGATGGGAGTTTAATCATCAACAGTAATTAGCAATTAATTGTGTTTCATATGTTGTTTACCAATTGTCGCATATCAGTAGGTAACACTTTGTTGTTGTGTGGTTGCTTGTGCTTATTTATGTAGAAATGATACTGCAATTAAATGCGTCCAAACTAAATATGTTTGCTTCTAGAACATGTCATATTAAATTATGGCTTTGATCTCATTGTGCAGTGGCAATATTAATTAATGCCTAATACTCATAAGATATATGGTTCTGAAAGTGCCTGTTTCATAATTTAATAAAAAATATGAAAACTAATAAATAGCATCTAGTAGCATATTATCCTAATTAACTTTTTATAGGGCCGAAAAGTCTTCAAAATACACAATTCGACCATTGACGGATGATAGTACGAGATATCTAAAAATGTCCACACGTTGAGGAAGGAATGGTGGAAGATCATGTTGTAGTATTTCTTCACGTCATTTTCACTCATTCATCCCTTCTCTACCGGATCTAGTTTATTTGCACTATTTTAGCCGATTATATAATATATATTTCTCCTTTATTGGAATTAGAAGAGCCATTGAATCGAGAGGTTTGGAAGGGGAGCATGCCTTGGACCGGGAGGATTGGCAGAGGAGAACGGGAATACGGCGATAGCCAACTCCAAAAGTAGATTTTTAAAAAATATTTGTTTCTTGCATTTAAAATGTAAAATACTTATTTGTCTATCTATTGTTAACATGGGTATTGATTTTACCCAGTATAAAGTTGTCTTTGTTAACATATTTGTAATCTAATCGATGATATTCATGGAATTGGTTATTATTTTGAAGTGCATTTAAAAACAATTTGTGTTTGAACGTAAGACAAACGAAAAAGGTTGTTTGAAAGAAGTCGGGAATTTGGAGTTCCTACAAAATGTTAAATTACTTAGGACTGGGAAATTTGAAGACGTTGAAATGAAAAAAGAGGCATATTTGTTTTAACCAATGAAAAGGAAGGAAAGTTTTTGATGGAAGGGGGTGTTAAGCCAAGAGAGTTTTTGGAATGAAAGAAAACGCCAGTTAGTGTAGAGACAGTGTAGTGAGTTGATTCCCGATAGCTGAAAGGAGCAGTTTGTGTCTAGAAAAAAAAAGGAAAAAAGTGTCGGTCTTCGTTAACCATAAGCCTTGTAATCATCCGTAAAAGTAACAAGTACAAAGTAATACTTTTTGAAAAGTTGACACTTTTCAAAACACTTTAACTTTTGACACTGTAGCTCTGAATAATTCTACGAAAATGTATTTATACCACTTTATTGGATTTATTTAACAATACTCCTTTCCTTGTCTTTTGCCTCATATTGATCGCTCCGTATCCTCAATTACACTACACTTTCTCTCTCACGCTTATGTCCATCTTACATGTCTTGTCTTTCTCTCATACCATCCTTACATAGAGAGTGTTCTCTGTAGTGTGTTAATACCCTTCATCCTAAGTTTATTTAACTTGACCTAACCTAATCATGACCTAATCATATTGAACATAACCAAAATTTACCAAACATAACCTATGCCACTCCATGTTATCTATTATCATATGCTTGGTTTATTGTTGATCGATGATGTAATTCTTCATACCTTTGGTGCTGCATGCATAGAAAAGTAATGTTATATCATGGCGACAAATTTTGAAAGCGTCCAAAATTTTACCACATTTTGAATTAAAAACAAAACACCATACTACAGTACGTACAAATGTTTGTTATATGTAAAAAAAGGAGATTATTGAAAATGAAAGACCACCTATTTTAAACAATTTAAAAAATGAATCAAAAAAATCAGTTTGATATTTTAAATTTAGTTGGTATAGTGAAAATTCTTGGTTATGTGGTTGCAAGAAAAATACTATTGTTGGAACTGTATGTTGCAACTGTATTGTTGGCCATGTCTTCTGTTTCCTACAGAAAAAAATGGGTGGACCAGTGGCGGAGTCCATGATTTAAATAGTTTTAGAATTTTAAAAAGGTTTTTAAAGATTATGCAAATAAATTCCCAGATAGCGCCTTTCATCAACTCGTAAAGTTATATGGACAAAAATTTGACACAGTAAAGTTAAAAACAGAATTGACAGTTCTTTTTAATGATCCAGACTATATTCAAAAAAATATACAAAAATTTTATCAATATTTAAAGTCTGCTGGGCTTGATAATGCATTTCCGGAAGCTATTAAATTGGCAAACCTATTTTTAACAATTTCGACTACAAGTGCATCTGTTGAAAGAAGTTTTTCAGCAATGAAACGGATTAAAACATGCCAAAGAAATACCCAATTGCAAGATCGAATGTCGTCACTTTCTTTAATTTCCATTGAGAAATGTTTTGTAAATGGATTAATGACAAAACCCTCTTTCTACGATTCTGTTATTAATTAACATTTTTGCAAATAAGGGACATCGCCGAATTGAATTAAATTATAAACAATAGTTTTCAAAATAAGCTTTTCTTTTTCCTACTTGGTCTTTTTTAACTTGTGTTAATTTTATAGGAGAATAATCTGTTTAGTTTGTTTATTGTTATATATATATATATATATATATATATATATATATATATATATATATATATATATATATATATATATATATATATATATATATATTGATTTATAGTATCAGCAATCGGTCAGGAAATAAAACTCTATTTGTTCAGTCTCAATATATATATATATATATATATATATATATATATATATATAAAATGTGCACTCGTAAGTGAATGGGATGTTATCGGTCTGGAGATAAAAAAGACAAGAGTTGTGCTACTTTATCTATTTATTGAAGACGTTTCGCCTATTGTTCAATAAGCATCATCAGTTCATCTAAAAGAGTGTTATTAGCGATACATCTAATATGAAAAAACAATTAAGTAAATGATCTTACCTTTAAAAGATCTGTAGCATTACAATGTTGTTATTGCAAAGAAACATCAAAAAATTAATATAATAAATATAACAGCAAAAAATATAGAAACACAGAACGCTGGAAGATTCCCAATTTAACTAATTTGTTTTAAATTTCACTTTTGAAAACATTGATTGATTAAATCTATCAAAAAATATAATTTTATTGTCAATTTTGAATTGTTATATATTGTTATATATTTGAATGTCACTACGATGTGAAGTAAGGCGTCCTTTAAGGGAACGGCCAGTCTGACCAATATAACATGCATCACATTCAGAACAGGGTATGTGATAGACTACATTCACTTGTTCCAAAAAGGAAAGAGGTGTTTTAATTTTAGAAAACAAGTTCCTGACAGTCTTAGCATTATTGATAGCAATTTTAACCGGGATATTGTTCTGTTTGTACAATTTAATAAGCTTTTCAGTAACATATGGGAAATAGGGTAGTGAAGAGTAATGGGTGGTGGAAGTTGCAATGTTAGGAGAAAGTAGAGTAATGTTGTTCATAATATTATTAGAAATTATTCTTAGTTGATCACCATCAGGTAAATCATCAATAGAAGACCCAAAACTTGTTGAAAAAAGGTATTTATTTATGAGAGATGTAGGGTAAGAATTGTCAGATAGTATATTTCTGAGTAACAAAAGAGAATCCCTTTTGTTATCAGGATGTTATCATTACTCTTCACTACCCTATTTCCCATATGTTACTGAAAAGCTTATTAAATTGTACAAACAGAACAATATCCCGGTTAAGATTGCTATCAATAATGCTAAGACTGTCAGGAACTTGTTTTCTAAAATTAAAACACCTCTTTCCTTTTTGGAACAAGTGAATGTAGTCTATCACATACCCTGTTCTGAATGTGATGCATGTTATATTGGTCAGACTGGCCGTTCCCTTAAAGGACGCCTTACTTCACATCGTAGTGACATTCAAATATATAACAATATATAACAATTCAAAATTGACAATAAAATTATATTTTTTGATAGATTTAATCAATCAATGTTTTCAAAAGTGAAATTTAAAACAAATTAGTTAAATTGGGAATCTTCCAGCGTTCTGTGTTTCTATATTTTTTGCTGTTATATTTATTATATTAATTTTTTGATGTTTCTTTGCAATAACAACATTGTAATGCTACAGATCTTTTAAAGGTAAGATCATTTACTTAATTGTTTTTTCATATTAGATGTATCGCTAATAACACTCTTTTAGATGAACTGATGATGCTTATTGAACAATAGGCGAAACGTCTTCAATAAATAGATAAAGTAGCACAACTCTTGTCTTTTTTATCTTTTATATATATATATATATATATATATATATATATATATATATATATATATATATATATATTGAAATGATTTCAATATGTTAAAAAGGATACAACTTAAATGGATTTTCATATCAGTTTGTTGTTCATGAATTTCATGAAGCCATCACAATGTGGGTTCGACTCTGAAATAAAAGAGAGAAAAAGATTAGTAAATTGTTAAATAAATTAATTTTGACTTACCTGGTATAGTGGTAATAATTTCTGAATAGTATAGTTGCCTAGTGTATAGGTGAATCGTCTAAACCTTAAAAAGAACAAAAAAAAAGAAGAATTCTTAAAAAATATTTAAACATAGAAATTTTAAAAAACGTCAGAAAATAAACTGTCAAGCAAGTCTGTGGGAGCTAAATTAATAGGGGTTTTGTTAAATAAGAAATTACAATGATGTGGAGATGAAAAGAATAAATTGTATTAGCATTGTAATAGAATAAGTTTTATATCTGAACATTTTTTTTATAAATTCCCAAATTAGATGTGATTAAAGTGATTATGAGAAATTAATGTGGATTGACAAATGTGTCAGAACAGGACAGTTTTATGGTTTAAAAAAAATAGGAAGACGAAAAGAAAAAAAGAACGTTGGTTGCTGTTAGCAACGGAGAATAGGTTTTTTTGGGGAGGCAGACGAGGATTTTTCGACGAAGGGGAGCCCTGAAACTGTGGAATAGGTCGGGAGTGTTTTTTTTAACTCGTCTAATTAGAATTTTAGTTTTTCCACAGTTTCCACAGCAGAGATATCCAGAATTTGTTCCAGAGAGTAAGAGAAACAATTTGACTTATAAATTATTATTGGAGTACAGAAATGTCATTTAAATTGAGAAAATTAAAATTCATGAATTAACATAATTGCGATAGGCCTTAAAAAAATTGAAAATATTAATGATCATTAAATTAAAAATAGAATAGTACGTACCTTAACTTCCGAAGAGAGGATTGATATTCCAGTTTCACCGATTATTTTGCGAGTAGTTAGTTTTCTTTAAATAAATCAGAACTGTTTTAAAGTGAGGTTGGATAATAATTTTGGGGATCATTTGAAATTTTGATTATATTTGAATGCAAGTTAAAAGTCAGCGGAATAAAGTGTTCATTTTCTTTTTCTTTATAGTTCATTTAAACACTTTATAAAGTTGCAATATTTATTTAGTTTTTAGGTACTTGTAGAGAGTCTCCACATTTTGTAATAAATTTTTATTGTCACGACACTAAACCACATTAAGATTTATACGATTCCTATTTTTGTAAATTTTTAAAGGCAACCCAAGTTGCAGACGAATTTTATTGTTTATATTAAATTTGTTCAATATTAATAAATAACGTGCTTCATTTGGGTTAATTTATCAAAAGTCTAAAGTAAATTTTGGTTTAATTTCTTTTGAACTCTACCAGGAGACTACAGAGTCGACGTCACACAGTGACAGATTGTTTAGAACACATAATTGAGCTAGCTGAGGTATATATTAAATTAAACAACGAACCACATATTTTAAAAATTACAACATTTATGATATATAAAAATAAAATTAATAAAATACAACTTTTTCAATATATATATATATATATATATATATATATATATATATATATATATATATATATATATATATATATATATATATATATTATTGCAAATTGTTTGGGGTTTTATCCCATACAATGTTTCAGTCGCCCAGTGCAGTACATAAAATATTACCTAAAAGACATTAAATCTGGTTTTTGTAACACTTTTGAAAAAGTCACGCGTCGACACTGTGCTTTTTTCATTGGAATTTTGTGTTATTCACGCACTTGGTTCTTAGCTTTTTTCATTGGAGTGTTGTATTTTTTTATTTGTGTGAACTATCACTTAATGCTGCCCTCTTTATCTCATTTTCTTAACAACATTCCAATTTTTGGGCTTACTGTTGGAGCAAATTCAGACACAATTTATTGTTTCTCATATATACATACCTACATGATAAACTAAAAAAATCACGAGTAACGTTTTCCAAATGAAAAGCGATTGAAAGCAGCGGAAAAGTCACAGGTCAAAGAGCATAGCTCATCTCTACCAAAATTACATAAATCAAAATAAGGGTCGACAGGGTGACGTCCAGACCACGCCCGCATGCTGCGTCATTCGATGCGATAGTCGCACACCCAAAATTAAAGGGATAATCTGCACACATTTGGTATTAATATTAAGAGTTATAGCTAGTTCCATAATATATGATCTGGACAATTAACACAGTTCCCCCAGTATACCAGTACTAAAAGGGGTCGGTGAACTTATTTTTAAATAGACGTTTTATGCTCTTGTACAAAGAATAAATCATAATTTTACCCGTAGAATTATTCATCGACGTTACTAGAAAACAAAGTATATTCAGACCACCTGCTGTTTAAAAATCTTCTTTCACCTAGTTTGATAGCCTTCATTAATGATATCTGGCCATTTTTTCTTCAACGTCCTGTTGGCCTTCTTTATGCTTTATTTACAGATACGGAAAAAAATTAATGTTTAGTAAATATGCATTTGCTTGTGTCTGTGCGTACGCGTTATCCACAAAAGCTAAATGGTTGGATTGAAATTTCAGGAGATCATATTATTGGTCCTCTTTTCATTGAAGGAAATATAATGCAGTAAAATAATTTGAAGTATTACTAAATCAAATTATTTCTGCACTTTTATTTTTCAAATCAACTTAAATGAAATTTGGTTTCAACAGCACGGTCCTTCACATAATGCACAGGCCGCTTAGAGAATATTTAGATTTAATTTTTCTTGAACACGTGACTAGAACAAAAGGTACAATAAAATGGCCCCCTCGGTCACCAGATTTAACTCCCCTAGATTTTTATTTGTGAAAAGCTAAAGACCAATTTGTACCGGCATACATTCGAGTAAGTAAGCAACTTTGAAAACTAAGACAAAATATAGTCTAATTTAGTAGAACATATAGGCAAATGAACTCAACGCCTTGAGAAAGGAGTTATGTAATAGATTTGGTTTTTGTTTGGTCCAAGGTAGTGGTTTATTTAAACATTTCATTCGGTAAGAATTCTATTTGGTTTATAGTTCCTAATTTTTTGGAATTGTTTTTAATGTAAGTAGTAGTTTTGGAATTAATTTTTATTTGATTTGAAAAAAGGCATTAACACAAGTCTGTAAGCAATTCTAGTACATAATCATTTTCCTAACCAATGGAAAATTGCCAATGAGTTAACAGCCTACAGGCCTATAAGTCTTGTACCAATAGTCTCTTAAGTATTTGAAACACTTCTTATAAAACGGTTGGAGTCGATCCTCATAGAGGGAAACTTAATCCCACAACATCAATTTGGTTTCCGCAGCACAGAACCATAGGAGAAGTTCATCGCTTTCTAAAATAGATAAATAATCACCTGGAGAACAAGAGGTAATGTAATTCAGCTTTTTTGGACATCAGTCAGGCTGTCGACAAGGGTTGGCACAAGGGACTTCTATATAAACTCAAGAAAAATCTTCCCCACCATCATAATCTAATTTTAAAATCTTACATATCTGACCTTTATTCTGTAGTTAAACAGCACGAAACCCGGTCTGAGCTATTCGAAGTTAAGTCTGGGTTGCTCAAAGGCAGCGTTATTGGGCCTGTTTTGTATTTGTTATTTCATCATCATCATCATCATCATCATGCGCCCTCTTCTGTTCACTGCTGGACATAGGTCTCTCCCATTTTTCGCCACTCTTCACGGTTCTGTGCTTCTTGTTGCCATTTCTTGGATATTCGTCCAATGTCGTCCACCCAGCGTGTTGGTGGTCGTCCTCTGCTGCGTTTGTCTTTTCGTGGGCGCCAGTCAATTAGTTTTCTGATCCATCTTGTGTCTTTCAGTCTCGCTATGTGACCTGCCCAATTCCATTTCAGCTTGGCTATGCGTTCGACGACATCACCGATACCTGTTCTTTTCCGAAAGACAAAATAAGGAATCAAGACTTAAGGAAAAGAACAGGAAATTTGTTATTTACTGCTGACTTAATAAGTATCAAATTAACCACAGCTGCCACTTATGGTGATGACACAGCTGTTCTTGCATTACATATAAACCCACAAAGAGCATCACATACTGAATAAAATTCAAAAATAGCTTGCAACGTGGAAAATCAAAGCAAATGACGCAAAATCCTGCCATGCGACATTTACAATGCTATGTGAAACTTGTCCTCCAGTTTATTTAAATGACAATCAACCAACACAAGCAGACCTCACAAAATATTTAGGAAAACGTTTTGATAGAAAACTGGAAGCTTATGTTTACTAAAAGGAAACAACTTTGACACAATCTAAATAAACTCTACTGTATGATTGGCAGAAAATCGCAACTAATAACAGAAAACAAAATACCTATAATAAAACCCGTGTGGATACAATTATGGGGTATAGCCAGTAATTCTGAGTTAGAAATTCTTAGACTCAGATTTCAAAAAGATCTATGAATGATAGTAAATGTTTCCTGGTACGTGCCCAATGAAATGATAGGAACAGCCCTAAAAGTTGCTACTATCAAAAAAGAAATCCCAAACTTCAGCAGAAAATACAAAAAGAGACTAAAGCCATATAAACAAACAATGTGATGTTAAATAATTAATGATCAGACTGAAATAGATATTTAAATAGATATCTTTAAACATTTTCCTTACACATTATGTAATAGACATAAATTTGACATTGTTCTAATGGAAGGAACAGATTGTTAAAATAAATGAAATTAAATAGAAAACAATTTCCGTGATTATTCATCAACTTTAAAAGTGTTTCTCAAATCTTCTCGTTTATCTTCCTTCTCTCTCTTTGTAGGCATACTTTTTATATGATCTCTTATTAGTTATTTAATAGACGACGTAGAGAGGGATCTTAAAACCATGAACATCAGGCAGTGGCGAAGGAAAGTATCCGACAGGGCAGAATGGAAGAACATTGTTAAGCAGGCCAAGACTCACAAAGGGTTGTAGCGCCATTAGAAGAAGAAGAAGATTAGTTATTTAAACTTTTTCTGTATTATGAATTTACTTCTTCATTATTTCTGCTCTGTAGAATTTCATCATTTTTTATATTTTTTGAGACTCTTTATACCTTACCTTATATTTTTAGACATTTTTCGTCGTTTTTCTCTCCCTGTATACGCTTCATACACTCTATACAATACGAGTAGTACTCAGTTGATTAAATTTTTATATATTTTAATATGTAAGCTTTCAATAATATTTAAAGTCAGTAATTCCAATTGTTCCCACCCTTATTTTTACGTTAATGTCTGGGTAATGTCGGTATGTTCTGTGATACTTAATCCTAAGTGTTGAAACTCTCCCTTTCTCTACACATAATTGACCACCCCAATGCTAATTTTATGTTCATACACCCTTACATGTATGTTCAGTATCATGTGTCGTTCATTGTGGTGTCGTCAAAAAATACAGGTATTCATTGTTTTGTATTTTTTTTGCTTATTACCGATCAAAATTATAATTATTTGTAGTAAGCAGGAAAATCTTCCCCTTCTCCTTTTTCCCTCATTTTTCTAGGCCAATCACCTGTTCGACTGTTTATTCTGGGCGAATGGCTTCACCTTTCTTTGGGATCGGTCTATTAGGTCAAGCTGTAGAATTTTTTTCGGTTTTCATATTTTAACAGCAAACCACCTCTACTATCTTTTGAAAAGTGGTTCGTAGATAATAAAAAACCAAAATCATTATACAAATTAATTTTTTCCGGATTTCTAGATGGAAAAATCTAAAAAAATCTTGATTTTTTCGATTAGGGTAAATAATCTATCAATATAAAAAGTTAGGACGATAAGTCATACTCTTTGTCCGGTAGGGTAACTATACCACCTAGGAAAGAAATCTAAACTACCAACTCACATTTTAATCTACTGAGTCAATCATATTTTGTTCTTGAAACGATACATTTAATTAATAATACTAATAATATTAATTACATATTACGTTAATTATTAATATGAATAATTTTTTCACAAAATTGCCAAAATATTACTTGCTGTAAGTTTAAGATAATATTTAATAAACAAAATAATTTAAGGCTTTATGTTAGTTTAGATTTAAAGAACTAGCGCTACCTAGTAAATAAACCTGAACTACCAACTGACATGAATAAACTTATCTGACAGATAAAATGTAAAATATTTATTTGCCAAATAAAGTAGCGAATAAGAAGTTATCTGGAAGATAAATTGTGCTTATTGTAGTCTGTTATTATGCTGTAGGTGATCGTGAATTAAAAAATATAATCTAAATATTGTTGTTGATTGTGGATGAGAGATATGGATCCAGTATTAGAAAATTTAATGAAATTAAAGAGTATGATGTTTAATGTTTATAAACTTAGTGCGAGAATATAATATTTCAGGCAGAATCGACCGTTTTAATTTTTGTAATCACCGAGATTTTTTAAGGGGTTTAGATTTAAATTGTCAGTGATCTATATTCTGAGAGTATATTTTTAATAGTTATAATAAAAGGTTATAAAAGTAGTTATTCTATCTCTTTTTCTTCACTTAGTTTAGTCATTTAATGTTTTCATAATCTTGATAATTAAAAAAATTTTAAATGAAGATAATAAAAATGGGTTGTTACTAAGAGATTCTGATTATACAATGAAGCCATTTTTAAGGACTCCACTAAACAATCCATGAAGAAAATTTCTATAATGAATTCCATATTAAACCAGTTATGCAACAGCACTTTGTATGTATGGAAGAGAAGGTTTAGGTACTATTTTATCAAATGAAAGTGGCTGTAAAGTTAAGATTCACCGTTTTAATCTACAGCAACCTTCTATAACCTAACCAGAGATCAAAATGAAGACAATTTCGAAGATAAATTGCTAAATAAAGACATTATTGAACTTTCTGAAGTTGAAGATGTTTGACCTAACCTTATATAATATTTTAGTGTGATGGAGAAACCTGGACAGATCACATAACAAATGTCGAAGTATTAAATCGAATGGGCAGAGAACGAGAATTGCTGCCAATAATAAAAAGAAGAAAAACTGCTTATCTGGGTCATATATTTCGAAATTCCAAGTACCAGTTCTTAAAGCTTATTATGGAAGGGAAGATAGAGGGAAAACCGGGCATCGGAAGAAAGAAATACTCATGGCTTAAAAACATAAGGGATTGGACAAACCTCGATGCCCATGCACTCTTTAGAGCCACACAAGACCGAGAGGAGTATGCCAGAATTGTCGCCTACATCCACTGATTGGATAGGGCACCATAAGAAGAAGAAGAAGATTGAGAAACCTCAGAAGAACTATTAATATATATGTATCTTTTTTTATTCGTTATTAAATTTTTCTTTACATCTTTTAATTTATTTCTGCCATAACAAATTGTATAATCAAAAGAGATATTAAAACATTTTTGTGATTTCTTTAACAGTTAATTAAATATTGGTGTGTTCCGAAATAAATTTTACTTTTATATACAGATAAGTAACCGCAACATAATTTGACGTGAAAAGACGGGTACATTTTATTCTATGAATAAATATCTATCCTTTAGATAACTCTCTGTTAGATAGGCCAATATTTATCTGGAACTGAAAAGTCGGGTCCTTTTATGCAATAAGTTTATTATTTTAAAAATTGAATTTTTACCACTTTTGACGTTTGTTAATTCTAAAATATTGGCTGTGAATTTGGTGATCGTTAAAAACATAATACAAAACTCGAGCTTTCCCAACAAATGAATTGCCAAACTTGAATTACGCTGGTTCTCCAAAAGTGACTTATTTGTGATGAAAGTTGTACAACAGACTAAAATATCATTTTGTTTATGTCCTAGCCTTAAATAGGAAGAATTCAGAAAAAATTGAGTGGAGTGACTGTAGATGACAATTGATTGGACCACCGTCGCGTGGTGATGGGCAAAATAACTAGTCTTAATATAATAGTAATTTAATCACAATACTGTCAATGGGACTTTGGTAGAGAAAATAAAAAACAGACAAATCTTTTTATAAAACATTGTATCGGTATAGTTTTCCGAAGAGAAAAGTCGAAAAAAATGCTAAAATCCACCATTTTTTGAAAAGTTTATATCTTGGGCCCTTTTAAAGCTAGAAAACTAATTTCCTGGATAATATTTGTACGTGTTGTTTAAACATGCGCAAGGGGTGGACGCTGTCCGACGAATAGGTTTTTCAAAATATTTGTTTGAATATTTGGCAACGATATTTTGGATGTTCAGCAGATTAAATAAGACTATCTAATTTTAATTTAGAAAACATATTATTAAAATTCGAAATTTAAGATACAATAGATGTTTATCCGAAAAATTAATTAAAATCGTTTACAAAAGGTATATATTTAAAAACCCAAACGGGCTATGTTAGACAAAACGTTTTCGGAATCCATCATTTCATCATCAGTGTCCTAGAAAATATGTAACCACTTCATTAAAAAGAACATGAAGTTTAAATTTTGACCAAGGTTAATGTAAAGTGTGGTTAATACTTACTAGGAGTACATTAATGTAGCCACTAAATATATGGGTAAAAACCCGTTAACAAATAATTAGTTACATTTGTTTGACAGTATTTCTTATAAATTATTAGGATGTTAAAGTTACCGTTGGATTAGGTAACACGGCGACATATGACTCCACGTTGAAGTTGCTAGTCCTGAGGCGGTGTGTCTACGAGGACTTTATGAAAGCAACTGATTGAAATGACACTGTCATTTCTGCATCACTGCGTCAGTCCTGTCACGCAGAAAAGTCGCTGTCCCGTTCCGCAAAAAAATCGCTGTCCCGTCCCACAACAAAAATCACTGTCTCGTCACGTCACGCTGTACAAAATGCGAGACAAAGTGCGGAACGGGACGTCCCCTTCGCATCCCTACTCACGATTTACTATGAGATCACTAACACGAGAATTTTACTGTCATCATTGCATGTGCTTGTCTTTTTAAAGACAAATTACATGCTAAGATTTTTCTGACGGCTAATCTTAAGTTAAAGTTGATTTCACGTAATCGAACTATCTTACAATAAAGTCGTCCCCGGAACGCAAAGTAAAATTGTTTCTTATTTACAACAAAAATAGTAAATTACATAAAGATGCCGCAAGAAATTAGCTTCCGAACAATATAAAAAAAAGAATATTAGTATGGAAATAAAAAAATAAATTAAAGACAATTGAAATATCGTCGAAATATATTACACCTTTCTTGTAGTAATTACTGTCATTGATAAACAAGATTTTAAGATAATCCTGGAATTGAAATAAATGAATACTGATACTGTTTTATAAATCTGCAAGGTCGGTACCAGGTGCATATGTCCCGTTTGTTCTAAATGGATGGCCATCACGCAAGAGGGCGCGTGTTACCGCCAAGTAAGTCATAGATTCAGACAAAGAGACATAGGGCAAACATACCTTAAACTTTGACCACATGTCGTTTGGCTGAGATACGCGATACGTTGTAGCAACATCACGCAACATATGGCAAGACCGTCATTTTAGGCGGACGAATGATTTTATTGCTGTTTCGGAAGTATAGTGGTTGCGGCTGCTTCAACACCATAGAGGCACTAAACAATTTTTAAAGGGGATATGCATGTTGCAAATTTAAAAATCAAAAACGGAGTTGGCATAGTATAATTAGCATATCTATTTTTTATATTTCCTCACATTCTTTACTTGTGGTGCTTATGATTTTTTATTTTAAGTCAAGTTTTGTGATACTTATTGGGTTGAATTTCTTTTATTTTTTTCTATTTTACTTGTTGTACCACCGCGATATCTATTTTATAGTTTTTCTTAGCTTGATTGCTACTTTGTATCTTTCCAATCCTTAATTAACGACATTAACGACGAAATTAACACCCTCTGTTGCTATTTTTGGTATATCTTTTTTGTTCCCTTTGTTTTTTTTTTGTTCCCGTCATTAAATGATAATATTTTTATTTTTCCTTGATATTATCACCAGCATTAATGTTGTCCTTAATTTTTCCAAATTTGTTATCGTTGACTGAGATATTTTTATGTTTGTTACTAGTTTTTTTGGATTCGTACTCTCCGCTATTGATTGAATCATTCTCCATTTATAAAATCTTCTGCTCTTTCTACCTCTACTTCCATACTATTTCTATTACTAAACATTTTTTTGTATACAATCTTCACTCGTTTGTCGTCCGCTATAAGATTGCTCTTTTCTAGTTTTTATTTGCATTTATTTGTCTTCATTTTAGTAGGAGGAGAGCCTCCGAATTTTTACCAAATTTTAATATATCGTTTATCTGTTTAGGTTTTGTTATCTATTTCAATCATTTGTTGAGTTTTAATATTGCAGAATAATCAAACAGAGGAGATAAATCATTAACGACCAGATTTGTTGGCTTACTTATTAAGCAAAAAGCTCAATTTCTAGGCGGTCAAAACAATAGTTAAAGGTATGTGCCAAGAAATTCGATAAGTAGACATTGTTGTATACATATAGGGCTACCTTCACCTAAATTTTTATGGAATTTGAGAGTGTCAGGAAAAAGTACTATCAATTTACAAATAATAAAAAATGCGATTTTCGAAAAACTGGCTATTTTTAAACAGCTGTATCTACGAATCTACTAAATGGATTATAATTTATCAATGCTCGTTTGAAAAGTATTTAAAAATTCTTTAATTTACCTGTTTCTCCAATTTTTTTCATCGTTTGGTTAAATTTTGACAATTAATTGAAAATCAAAAAATTCTGTAAGTTTTCTTTTCGTTCTTCTTGACTTGACTATAAAATATAACTTACCTAAAATATCTTTTACGGTTTTGTAAATTATTTCATTAGAAAGTGGACATCATAACAAAAAATGAGATTTTGTGAGTTAAAACTTGTCTACTGAGCTCAGAGATATAGCTCTTCAGATATAGGGTTAAAAGGGGTATGTTTGACCCTTTCGAGGGGCATATCTCAGGTCCAGGGGCACCTAGAGGACTAAACAAATATAGCTATAGGCTACTTTTTTAAGGAGAAATGGTCCCTCAGACCCTCTCCCTACAAAACTGGTCGAAAAGTAAAAATATTCTTTTTCTTCTTCCTCTTTATAAGCAATTCTGCTTGTTAATTGGCGGATTAATACCTCTATGGAAGATTGTCACTCCATATTTTGCGCGGTCGTCCGATACTTATTTTGCTGGTTGGTGACTTATCTCTTGCTATTTTGACGAAACGGATCTCCTCCACTGTACGTTACATTTTCTTTTAACGTTTTCACTTTTCTTTCGATCTCTCAGCGTATTTCTTGTAATTCTTCTCTGCCGTTTCCAGTAGCCTTTGCGTTGTGGCTGTATCTGGTCTTGGTTCTGAGGCGTATGTCATTAGGTGTAAAAATAAAATTAGTTCTATGAAAATGAAACAAAATAAAAAATTAATTCCAAACTACTGCTTAAATTAAAAATAATTCCAAATACAAATTTTAAACCAAATAAAATTCTTAGCAAATTAAATGGTTAAACAAACCACCACCGCGTGCCAAACAGAAACTAAATCTATTGTACAACGCCTTTCTCATTTCTCAGAGGACTATTTTATTGAGGTGTGTGTATTAGTCACACGTTGAAGAAAAATTAAAGATAAATAGTCTCTAACGGCCTGTGTATTATGTGAAGAACAGCCGTATTGTTGAAACCAAATTTCTTTCATGGATTTGAGGATGTTGAAGTGCAGTAATAATTTGATTTCGCAGTAATTGTAGATATTTTACTTTTACTTTACATTTCCTTTCTAAACTAAATAAACAATCGGGTTTATCGCTGAGTAGAATTCTTCCTTGTTGGCGTTGATGTACATTTTGGAAGGGAGACTAGAGGGAAATATAATTTTGACCTCTGTCTAGTAGGTGTTAACATAATGTTAGTATCTTTGTTAATATTTCTCGCTAATTTTGTAGTACTAACTATAATTTTTTCCGTATCTGTATATGAATAAATGTGTTTCTTGTTTGTCATAATATTTGATAATTTAACAAGAACTGTGACAATCATGCTGTGACAGAAATTGAGTACAAGAAGTAATCAAGTATTCAAAACCCTGAAATATTTGTAAACGGTATACCGCCTGCGATATACCGTTTTTTATATACACCGCAAAAAAAGCGGTTTTGCCTGCAGTAAAGGACTACAGCAGTGTATCAAACCAAGCCAAATAATTCACTCCTACATCATTTATTAATAACCTACAAGATATTAAAATAGGTTTGTCCGTATTTTTATATTTCTGCTAAAACTTGAACATATCTTTTGTTATATTTAAAATAATCGCGTGTTAGCCATTTCTATTCGAAATACAAAATAAAAATCTACCTTGCATGAAAATTTTTACGCTATGCTTTTAGTAAATTTTGCATTTCTTTTGTTAGTCTTTGAAAAATTGTGATACTGAGAAAGAATGTGAAAACTCTTTTGAAGTACGTTTCTACCGGTGTAGATTGAATTCCACGAGAATAAGGTTAGTTGCACTAACGTTGAATTTGAAATATCGTTTGTTCTTTAGTTGGGATGGTTAATGCCATATACAATTTTAAAAAGTCGATCTGTGGGCTACTGCAAAGTGCAAATAAATGTTCTCTGATCATCTCAGTTGTTTCTTCTAAAATATTTTTTATGAAGTTGATGCATGCACTATTTGTCCTGAATCCTATTTGGTTGGATTTCTGAGCTCTTTAATTATCTGAAACAGAATTCTCGCTATTATGTAATAGAAATTACCATAACTTACCATAAACATACTTAATTATCATAATTAACATAAACGTATGTTTTGTAAATAAACAACAATTATAATTCAAAATATTTTTATGTTATTTTGATTTCCAAGTCGGTATGTTTTATAATAAATAGAGCCCTGGTTTATATAGGTATTATGGTTTGACATGTTCAATGTAAAATTTGCTTAGGTCTATATTTGTAACAACAAATTTTGGGGAAATTACGTAGATATAATGTCCATCACAGTAGTTCAGCATTCATTTAATTTTCGTCAAGTCAAATATCGTATTGATTCCAAATGAATAACGCCATAATTATGGTGGTAACTCCTAACCTAATGTGATTAAAGTTTGAAAGTTTTTTACTTGTAAAATTAAAATCCTTTTGTGATAAGTCCAGTCGCTTTCGGATTTTAGTGTGAGACTGATGTTTGGAAATATAGATAAAGACAATATGTTTTCCTAACTGACCACACCAAGTGAGGCATTACTAGCTCAACAAAATCAAGTGCTCTTTACTGAGAATCAAGCAAGAAGCCAAAATGGGCAGATGTTATACAGCGTCTGTGTACAGGAAAAACAAGAAAGAGAAAATCTAAATATATATGATCATACAAAAAATAAAAATCCAAATAGAAACACTACAAAAGAAAATAGAGGAAGAAAAACAACGGAAGATATAAATACAAGATTGTACAAATGAAGATGAACTAAGAAAACAAATTTTATCAAAATAGAAGAAGCTGATGGTCCTAGTTCTGATCACTTCCTGTACATACAATCAGTGAGCAAATAATACTAAGAGAAAATAACCCAGCTTAACCAATAACAGAACGGCCTGGACTAGCTTTAGAATGGATTTAAGTGACAATTGATTTAAATGTATCAAACAAAACTAATGAACAACTTAATAAATAAACAGAGAAACTAACCATAAATATACAACAAGCAAGATGGAACAATAAATTAAAAGAAGAACCAAAGGCCAAAATTATCTATGAGAACCGATGCAAAGAAAAAGAAAAGCCAGGAAAACATGGTAAAAAACAAAACTGCAGAATATAAAACAGGATTAAACAACCTCACCCAACAGTTAGAAATATAAATAGATTGATCAAAAGCAAAAATGAATCATTAAACCAATAGGTACTTAAACGGTCTAACAGACGACCAAACCGCTGACTACTCGTTGTGGAAATATGCAACGCAAATAAATAGACCAATACAATAGATTCTGCCGACTAAAAAGTAAGATGAAACATAGGCACGTGATGGAAAACAAATAGCAAATCGCCCACAATAAGGTATTGGAGGTACTGGACAGAACTTTGAAGGATATTCGTGACAATTAAAACATTTTTGGTGGAACGATGATTCTAATGTCAGGTGATTTTCGTCAGACTCTTCCAATTATTGACCAATCAACTTCTGCGGATGAATTAAACGCTTTCAAAAATCATTTAATTTGTGATGGCACTTAAAGACAATTAACAACTAACATGCGATTGTTTTGTCACAAAATCAAAGTGAAATTGTATTTTCGAAGAGGTCGCTAGACATTGGAAATAGTATTGAAAAATTTGCTGTAACACGTCGACCGAGTTAATCACAGTACCCACAGATTTCTGTTATTTTACAGACTCGAAAGCTTTTTCTGGACATAGCGCATCAGTTCAATAACAATAATTGCCTTGTTCAACGAGTAATATTGGCAACAAAAAATACAGATGCCGATAATCTTAATCCGAGCATTCAGAATTTTCTTTCTGGAAAGGTGTTTTCATTCAAATCAGTTCACACAGTTAAACCGGGATAACGTAGTCAACTATCCTACAGAGAAATTTGAATTATTTCAAATTCATTTTGAAAATGGACTCTGCCTGGACTCCGTAGAAGTGGAATCAGTAGTTGTCATTATGCTGCGTAATGTTAATCATTCTCGACTATGCAATGGAACGAGAGTGACTGTAAAAAACAAATGAATAATGCCCTGTAGGCAGCAATCATCAAAGGAAAAAACAAAGGAGAGGATGACTTGATCCTGGGTATACCGATGATTCCAACCGACTTTCAGCTTAAGTTTAAACGTATACAAGTTCCCGCGCGTTTGGCTTTTGCAATAACGATAAACAAATCGTAGGGCCAATCGTTGGAAGTTTGCGGAATCAAGTTGGAGTTTCCATGTTTCGCGGATGGACAATTATACATCGCGTTTTTATCAGAAAGGATTAAATTAATTCAACTTTTTTTATACATTATATTTTTAAGTATTTTTTTTTTGGTTTTCTGTTGATTTTAACTTATTGAATTTTGACAAATTGTTCGTCGGGTCAGCGAGTATATATATATATATATATATATATATATATATATATATATATATATATATATATATATATATATACAAAAATATAACTTCTATCTTTAAGCATTATATCCTTGTCTATATATATATATATATATATATATATATATATTTCGATTATAATATAGAAAAGTAACTTATACTTTTTCTTTACAACAAAGTGGTCTTTCGAATTCGAATAGAAAACGGGAGAGCCCAAATGCTTGTTAAACGTAACATTAAATTTAAAGTTACAGATTCAAAAAGTTTCACCAGTAATGAAACTGGAAAAAGAAGATATACGAGTGGACTTTTCCTGATAAATCGCGAGACTTTTGTTCTGATTACTCATGACTACACCACAAAAGAACGTTTGCGCCAAAATTATTACTGACATTTGTTCGCTATCTACTTAAATTTATCAGCAAAATGTTTCTACGATGGTGTCTAATACGAGAAAAACCATTTGTAAAATAAGTTTTTCGATAGGGGAATGGCAATAATATTAGTAACACAGCAATTTAAAATTCTAATACCAACTTTTTAAATTATGTACAGTATAAGACAACTTACTAAGAATAATAACTACATAGAATTTAAGAAATAAAATAATATGTATGTAGACTACTCTCCAAAATTAACGCACCTCCGTAAATTGACCATAAGTTTGAGGCTATTTTTCTTCGGAGCTTTTTATTTCGATGATTTTTATTTCACCTTATAGGTATATTTCAAGGAATTACTTTTGCAGTGCTTTCTGAAAAATTTTCACCCATATACGGGATGTAAAAATAAAATTGTGTTTATTATTTTATTTTGCAACACTCTGTGGAACTTGTTAGAAACAAACACTACATCTTATTAATATTGCGAAGTAGCTTCATCTTTTTTTAACATTCTCGTAATAATATCATTTCAATATCTTTATTATCAAAAAAGAAAAGCACGTTCATACTCTAAACTTCTAAAAATCATACCAAGAAACTGAATTTTGAGATTTTGGGACCTTAAAAAAATGTAAAAAACTCCTACCTCCGGACTTCCCCCTCTGAAACCCATGGGTGGGGGGGTAGCACGGAAAACATCGATTTAACAAGAATCTGTACGTCGTAGAAAATGTTTGTAGAATGAATGTTCTCTCAGACACAACGGTTGAAGCGACCGGCGATTTTGAAAATCAGTTCAATTCGGCACGCGTGAAATCAGTTTTTTAAATAATAGTTGTATCAATTCGACGGTAAAAATTTTGATATCGATAGGTCACTTTGATCTTCTGATCAAAGTGACCTATCGATAAAAACCAAAATGCGTTTTAAAGGTGAAAAATGCAGCTTTCGTGTGCAATTTCTATATTTTCCCGCAAATGAAGTCAGTTTTAAGCTGTTAAATAAATAAACGTTGCGCGATTTTCCCACTTTTTACGTTTCTCATGAGATCAATAAAATATATCACTTCCGTTAACCGATCGCTGTGGAAATTCCATTATTAGAGCCTAATCTTCAAAACCTATAACATGAAATTTCGGTTTTGAGTTTTGGCAACAAATATGATGCATTTGAATTATGCCCAAACAACGCTGAATTTAAACTGTTACCCCTTTCTTTCGATTGCACACGTACGTTTTTCAAAACTACACAACTTCTGCTACAAGTTCCATTCAATACCGTCTTCGTGGAAGCATTTCTGAAATATCTCCAATTTTTGTAAGTACAAATAACAGTCTTGTGTAAGTCACACTAGAAATTATTGTAAAACCAAACCCAAAATGAGGTACTTAATCACCCGCACAAAAAGCAGATATTCACGTGAAAACAGCTTTAGCTTCTCGGGGAGCGTATAGCTTGTATATATATATATATATATATATATATATATATATATATATATATATATATATATATATATATATATATATATTAACAAGTGGCCCTTATATATATTTTACTTATTAATAATTGCTCGTTACAACCGACAGTTATAAATATTTCGCTAAAAACTTCTTAGCTTAGAATCCTGCTGATATACCATAAATCTAAAAATACCTCCGACGTCGCCATGGCGAAATTGGTCATTATGGTCTACGAACTGTTGCCCCATCCACCTTATTCTCCAGATTTGGCCCCGTGCGACTTCTTTTTGTTTGTAAACTTGAAAAAGGTCCTCGCCGGGCAGATATTTACATCGAATGAGGAGGTCATCGCCGCCATCGAATACTACTTTACAGACCTCTAGAAAACGTATTTTTCAGACGGGTTGAAGTTGGAGTATCACTGGGTCATGTTATCATAAAAAACTTTGATGATATCTTATACACACATTGTTCTATTTAAATTTAAAGGTAGGGAATGTTTAAAGATACTATATTATGTAAAAAAACGAGTTATGTCGTTTGAATTTATAGAAAACAGAAATCCCAATAGAAAAACAAAAATAGTAATATCGTCCACTAGAACAGATGAGTGACCAATTGATTTTACCTTTAAATAGCCATTGCTTGCGTGACTTAATAAATTTTATGAATAAAAAAGGCCTAAAAGTCTCACACACATTACTGATTCGAATAGATCGGATAGAGAAGAACGTCGACTGATAGTACAATATTTTTCCAAGACTGTAAGACCACACTTCTTAACCAGGGGTTTCGCTATTGCTAATTTCAGTACATCTGGAAAGCTACTTGATAAACATATATATTATTAACCAGCTTCTGAACAATATTTTTCTTATTACCGTTTTCGTGTAATAATGTTTTTATGTTGTCAATTTTTTTTTGTAAAATACGTTTTTATAATATAATTGATTCTTAATAATATTATTTTATATTGTCTGCTTTACATGTATAATACTCCTTACATTTAAAAATGTCATTCTTAACATGAACATATCCGCATACGAAAATATTTTGTTCTCTAAAATTCCAACAAATTTTATAAAAAAGTATCTATTTTTATTGCTGAGATAAAACGTAAGTGTATGTTGAGAAACCCAAGCCAGATACTTAAAATTTGGCTCTTTTCTTTTTTGCCCTAATGTCATCATGCCTATTGAGAATGGTGAAAATCCGATAAAGGGAAATGGGGTTTTCGGCCATTTTTGAACGGTTCTTTTAAGACTTCTACAGAAATCACTTTCTTTAAGTATCCAGAAAATTTCGATTTCTTTTAAAATTTCACAAGGGAGAAATTATTAGTATTGGAAAATTATTGAACAACACTAATATTCTTTATTTAATTTTACAATTTTATTGCAAGTGTAAAGTACACTTCCTGATAACAAGTTCAAAAGTTTTAAAATTTTTTGCCAGGTGTTAATTGTTTTTGTAGCGAAGTTTTTTTTTAATGGCATAGGTTAATGTCAATCAGTCAGTCACAACATGACTAATACCTCAAACATAAAAATTGTTCATAAAATATCAATAACGAAGAATTGAAAAAGCGAAGCTTCAAATATAGAAAAATGCTGAGGTGAGCTTCACGGAACTAGCGCCATGAGAAGGCGTCACGGGTAGCGTCACAAAATAGCATTTCTACACATTGATTCACTACTCTCGATCAATTCATTTCTAGTCATCATATATTTACTCTAAGCATGTTTAAATTAAAAACTGTCACAAGAAAAAGAAACTGATACTGTTACTTTAAAAATGATATTGGAAAAGCTCACCAAGATTGATGACAAAATAACTCAAATCGATATCAGAGTTATCCGACTAGAGCGTAGCGCTAAAGGAGTTATTCCGAAAATCAGAAGTGTCTAAGGACCTCCGAATAATGGCGTGGAACGCAAATGGACTGTTACAACATCAGATCGAGTTGCAAGCAGTACTAGACATTTAGAAAATTGATCTGTGTCTCGTTTCTGAAACACACTTCACTAAACAGTCATATGTAAAATTTAGAGGGTATAGATTATAATCTACTGCACACGCAGATAATGCAGCTAAAAGAGGAAGTGTTATCATAATTAAAGATAATATCATGCATCATGAGGAATTAAAATATGCAACTGAGCACATACAAGCTACAACAGTATGTGTGAAGATGAAAACACATACCGTAAATATATTGTCCTCCTAGACACTCCATTAAAAGAGAACAATAAAGAGTTTATGAACACTTTAGGAAAAAATACATCATCGGTGGCGACTTTAATGCAAAGAATACACACTGGGACTCTAAGTTTACTACAACTAAAGGAAAAGAACTATTGTTGCTGTTAAAGAACAAAAGGACGAAGTAATATCTACTGGTAGACCAACATACTGGCCTACTGATAGGAACAAAATTCCAGACCTGATAGATTTCTTTATTTACAAAAATATCTCAGCTAACTATCTGGACATCAATGACGGCTGGAACATGAACTCTGATCATTCACCGATAATTTTAACTATGAGTAATACAGTGATCAAAAAAGGGTTCAATCCAATATTGACTAATAAAAAAACCGACTGGAAGAGTTTCAAAATAAACCTTGAACACAAAATTAATCTTGCTGTGCCATTGAGAAATACGAGGTAATTTGATGACGAATTAGAAGTTTTTATAAAAAATATCCAACAGGTAGCTTGGGAAAATACTCCCACAGTAGTTTCTAGAACAGAAGGGAACAACTATCCAAAAGAAATCATAGTAGAACTCATAGTAGAAAAAAGGAAGTTAAGAAAAAAATGGCAGCAATACAGAGCTCCACGAGACAAAACTAGTCTAAATAATGCTGCACAAAACCTAAAAAGGGAGATCCAGAATATAAAAAATTCAACAATTGATTCCTTTTAAAGTAATTTAACAGCTGACCAAAACACAGATTATTCTTTATGGAAGGCAACAAAAAGAATGAAGAGACAAGTTATTCATTCTACTCCTATCAAGTTGGAAAACGGCAACTGGGCTAGAAGTAATGAACAGAAAGCAGATCGATTTGCAGATCATTTAGAAAGCCCGTTCAAACCCAACGACAATGATGGTGAAGAACTGAGATGGGAAGAGCCATTCCAAGCCGAAGAAAGAATAACATTAACATCATTTAGAGAAGTATCAACAGAGATAAAAGAGAATATAAATCCTAAGACAGCTCCAAAATATGATCTCAACAGGAGAACTATTAAAAAGTCTAACAAGAAAAGCCATAGCTAAGCTGACACACCTAATAAATGCTGTTTTTAGATTGAGATATGTTCCCAGACTCTGGAAAGTAGGTAAACCAGGTAAACCTCCTAATGAAGTAACATCGTATCGAAAAATATCGCTTCCTCCGGTGATGTCAAAACGATTTGAAAAACTTCTATTGAAAAGATTAAAACCAATAATAGAAAGAAAAAATCTTATACCAAATCATCAATTTGGTTTCAGAAATAAACATTCCACTATAGATCAAGTTCATAGAATAACGAATATAATAGAAAAAAACATTAGAAGAAAAGAAAGTCTGCTCTACAATCTTCTTGGGTAGCACAGGCGTTTGATAAAGTCTGGCATAAGGGTTTAAACTATAAACTAAGAATGTTCATGCCTAAACAGTATTCAGAAATCTTAGAATCATACATTGGGAATAGATATTTCAGAGTAAAACAAGAAGTGTACACCGACTTAAGGGAGATCAAAGCTGGCGTGCCACAAGCGAGTGTATTAGGTCCGGTCCTGTACCTTTTGTATACGTGTGACATTCCAGAGCTAGAACAAAATACTATTACCACCTTCGCGGATGATACAGCCATACTAACGGTAGGAGACACTAGTGAAGAAGCGACTGACAAGTTGCAACTATCAGTAAATAAACTACATACCTGGACCAGAAAATGGCGAATAAAATTAAATGAGACTAAATCTGCACATATTAACTTTACAAATAAAAAAATAAAAAAATTTCCAGTTAGAACAAATGATACCCAAGTTCCTTATGCAATATCACCAAAATACTTGAGCATCACCCTAGACGCGAGGCTGCGCTGGAAAGTCCATCTCAAAAAGAAAAAAGGGGAACTCTTATTGGAGCTGAAATTGTATTTTCTGATTGGAAAAAATTCAACATTATCCATTTACAAGCAAATACTGAAGCCAGTATGGTTATTTGGGTGCCAACTCTGGGGCTGTACCAAAGCTAGTAATCTACATATTATCCAGAGATTTCAAAACAAAGTACTGAGGAACATTGTTGATGCTCCTTGGTATATCCGTAACAGCAACCTCCACCAGGACCTGTGTATGTAGTACATTAGTTAATAGATAAAATAGTATTTGCTGTTTGTTAAGTTAGGTCAGAAAATAACTGATAATTGGTCGTTTGTGACCAGATAACAGTATACAAACACCGTATAGTTGTTATACAAAAAAAATTAATAACAATATTGAATCATCCGTTTAAATTTTTATGACTCTTCTCGTTTAATTTCTCTTTAACTTCTCGTTTTAAAATCCGATTGTGGGGACTAACCGCAACATCACGGCCGATAACTGGTTCTCTTCTGTGCCCCCGACTGAGGAGTTACTCAAAAGAGGTCCTTCATATGTATGTACTCGTCGAAAAATCAAAAAAGAAGTTTCACCAAATTTTTTACAAAGTAAAAGAAATAGGCACTTCTTTTTACTCATTCACCACAGACCTTACCTTGATATCATACGTTCCAAAAACAACAAAGTTGTGCTTGTATTGTCTTCTTTGCATCACGGAAAATCTACTGATCTTAATACCGGGAAGTCAGAGCTTGTGGCATTTTACAACGCAACAAAAGGTGAAATAGATCCTCTTGACAAATAGTGCTGTTGTTCTAGGAAAACATGTCCCATATGACAAACCAAGTCAACTCAATAAGCAGGAATATGCCCAAGAAAAGCAGAACAAAAGATCCGAGAACTGTGCCATCGTTGTCACACTGCTGTGTGCAAACAGTGTGTCAATTAACCTTGATCAAATAAACAACATACGGACATGTACTTAGTTAAATGTTTCATTTCAGAAATGGAAAGCAAAAAAAAAACGTCAAAATGAACTTATTTTAATACAAAATTGTGGCTTATTCCCCACAAAAATAGTAATTTGTACTGATATGCAACAAGAAAATAGGATCAGAACAATATTAAGACCTCACTATTTTTCATTTTTCAATTTCTTTTTTATCTTGAGGTTCTTTTACATTTATGCGTTGTCATATTGTGTTTTTTAACTTTTTATTTCCTCAGGCCTATAATTTAGAGTTATAAATATATTTTGTAACTCTATTCTAATCATTTAAAATTAGAATCGAGTTTACCAGCACCTTCTTTTCGCAAAATGACTATTTAAAACTAAACTACCCTTTAGACTGCTCCGCCCATGCGTTTAATAGATTTTCTGGTCGCAGCCATATTATTCGATCAGATTGAAATAAAATTTGCCCTAGAAATAAACAAAATTGAATATTGCGTGTAATTTTATTTCGTGGCGAATTTATTCTCCATCAGTGAAATAATCCGAGTTAGGATATACTGTCGGCAAGCTGACATCAGCCCAGAGGGAAATATCCTGAATGTCCTGCAGCGGTCCTGAAATAAAGTGCTATTCGTTATTTATTGCATTGGTGGGTTTTATAATGGGCACCGATCATGATATATAATTATAATCGATTATTCTGTAGGTTTGTTTGTTTTTTTTTGTAATTGGATTTGATAATCGAGCAGCAATAAAAAGTTTCTGTTCAATTTTAATTTATATCATGTCAAATTTGTGAATATGATCGACATGCATTAAACCAATTAGTTCGAACAAATGTCCTCTATCTTTCCTCCTTCGTAAGGATGTAGTGGCGTCATGTAATTTGTTTGACTATTTCTCTCCAATTACCTCTCTCCTGTGCGTGTTGTTTTGCTTCGGAGAATGAGTAACCAGGCATGTCCTTTATTTGGTCCAACCATCGTACTGGAGATTTTCCTGTTGATCTTTTACCCTATATAAATTTTCTTGGACCTTCTACCTTGGACGAATCCGCATTGTTCTTGGGGAATTTGTGGTAAGAGAATTGATTTTACTCTTTCATTGACGATGGTTAGAAGTAATTTGCTCGCGTGTAATATCAATGCTACTGTACGGTAATTACTGCAATCTGTCGGTGAACCTTTTTAAAGTTATACTTCTATACGCGCGGTCGACGTTGGAAATTTGCACGGGAGTGAATCGGTGAAATCATTACATATGTAAGATATGAGTAAGAGAGAGACAGAAGATATATTTATATAATATATATAATATTATATATATATATATATATATATATATATATATATATATATATAATATAATATATATTAATATTATTATTTATGTGATATGTTTTGTATTATTTATTAAATGTTCATAATTATTTTAGGCTTTTGTATTTCAAAATAATACCTAATTACAATAAATCACTATATTACCGAGAACTGTCAATTTTGAAATACGTTAGTGTCATGTCTAATTGGCCAATTTCTTACGTGTTTGGTTTATACGCTGGTATATGTGAGTTCGAATCCCAATATGAATTTCCTTTTTTATTTTTGAAAGATTTAAAAACCCCACGTTAGTCTTATTAAATATATGTAATTTATTAAATATATTTTTTATTTTTATCTTCCACAAACATTTTTTGAAGTTATACTTCTATACGCGCGTTCGACGTTGGAAATTTGTGTGTATTCGTATATATTGAGTGGATCGGCAAAATCATTACATATGTAAGACATAGGTAAGAGAGAGAGAAGATATATTTTCTCTCTCTTTCTCTCTCGGGAATAAAAATGTTCCTTTTGTAAACATATTTAATATTTATTAATATTATTATCATTGTAAATTAAACATATGCGTAAGTTATGTATATAATAAAATTTATAATATTGTTTGCTTAGAAGAGACCCATTGTTAGCAAAAGAGAGCAAAATATTTTTCTTCTGAAACTAAGAGGTGGCATTTTAACGGATTTATAAACGTTCAAGCCTGTTGAGTTTTCTTACTGTACATTTATTTTCTATAATAATTTACAAAACCCTGAAAGCAACAAAAAATTTATTATACAAATGTATATAATAAAATTTATGAATATTGCATTTTAATTTGTATTGTATTATAATATTGAATTATGTGGCAGTGTATTGTATTTTTATATTAATAACAAAATTAACAATGAATGTTACTGCAGAGTATGTGTAAAAAAATTTTTTTGCGTTCGACTCCTTTTGTACATACATGAAAATAAAAATATATATTTTCATTAAAATATTGATTCAATTTACTTACTATACTCCTATTACAGGTCAAATGTTTATATACAGCAAACGATGCACCATATACCTGTATACCTAATTATTTTTCTCTTTTTGCTCTCTCTTACCTATAGCATTACATATGTAATGATTGTGCAAATTGACTCCCATATAAATTTGTAACGACGAACGCGTGTATAGAAGTATAACTTCTACCGGCAGTCCCATTGGACTGCCATACCCGTTTTTTATACATGGGAATAAACGTGAGTTTACCACAGTCATTCGGCCACATTCCGGTATTCCAGATCTCATTGCAAATTCTAAACATTACTTCCGTCCCTAATTCTCCCATTTCTTTGAATGTTTCAGCTGTTATTTCATCTTCTTCTGCTTTTCTGAATTTTAGCTTTCTAATTGCCGCCTCAATTTCTGATTTCAATATTTGAGGTTCTTTTTCATAACTTATTTTCTCTGTATTATTGTCTGAGTCGTTATAGAATAGTATTTCGCATTACTGTTTTCACACCTCTGCGATACCGTCTTTGTGTGTTATGGTATTTCCACTATTATCTTTGACGATCTGTGTCTGGTCTGTGGGTTGAATTCACTCGCTAGATACTTGACTTTCTAGAAAAGTTCTCTAGATTCATATGTTTTTAATATAATTATTTTTGTCCCTTCTGCAAGTGTTTTATAGTTGTATTTATGGTGCATATCTCTATGTACCAATACCGAACAAATGTACCAATGTTGACAGCACAACAGGATATTCACGATACATTAATAAAAATAACTGACGACAAACAAGTAAGTTACATTGCTAAACTATCTTTCTACCGAAGAGTACTTCAAGCAACCAATCAGTAATGGCCATATTACTGTCGATAAATCGAATGATTTCTACTGACTTTTGACGTTTCCGCTCAACGAAGAACGACCTCATTAATATAGTGTTCGCAAACATCATTCATAACTACAAAAAATACAATTGGTTGAGTGATAGAACAATTTTAGCAGCAAAGAACAAGGATATAGATGACTTAAAATTAATAATCCAAAATCAAATCGTTAGTCCACTCTATTCCTTCAAATCTATCAGCTGTGTATCAAACAAAGACTTACCACCGCACAATTTACAACTAATTGGCTCGGAAATCGTCATAATCTGAAATCTGAACCAATTAAAATTATGTAACGGAAATTTCTCATTCCGAGAATTCCGGTGATAACAACCGATATGTCATTCGAATTTAAACAAATTTAATATTTGATTTGTCTTGCATTCGCCATGACTGAATATCGAAAATAATTGTTTCTCACATGGTCAATTATACTTAGTGTAGGCAAATCATCCACTTTGTTCATTCTCGCGCCTGGCAACACAACGAAAAATATAGTATACCACAAGGGTCTTTAATGAAAAGATTTTTCACGAGTGCAACACATTCAGCAAATGGTTACTTTGTTGCCACCTCAATTAGCTTCTTTTATTAACTTTTTTGGACCTTTTATTAATTTGATCTTAATATAAAAAGTTATAACTCGGCTAATAATTGAACAGAACCTTTATAATGCGGTACGAAGTTCGCCGGGTCAGCTAGTAAATATATATAATTATTATATCGTATTGAATATACTTTGAAAGCATATTTTAGTATAAAAAGTTAAAGGTATTCTCTTTCTGGAAATTGCATGCTAGTAAGACTTTAAAGTTATGAACCCGTATAATGCGGTAACACAAAGTTAAAAATACTTGAATGCATTATGCAACGTTGTCGATTTTAATTGCTGCAATAAAGACGGTAATGTTGTTTGGAATTTGCATATCGCATGAAGTTTTCAAATACCGAAATATTTCTATTTTTCGTAAAAAGAAGAACTTTGTTATCGTCCTTATTCAGACGTCTTTTCCTGAACAAAAAAGTAACAGTAGAGTTTTAGTATAATTGCGGATGTTATGTTTTGGCTTTGCCTGCCTCGTATCAGATAATATTAAATTTGTGATGTTACAGATTTAGAATATTCCTTTTAAAAAACTTTATTTATTATCCGCATTGTTTTTGTACTTACTCTTTATTTACAATCTGTAATAATATTACAGTAAAATAAGTAAGATGTGTAACTATTTGACAAGTAACAGGTAAGAAGTTGTCCCATGACAAAATCCTATTTATATTTTAATTTTAACAAAAATTATTTGTAAATTTGGGATGTCAAAGGTCTTTGAAAAACTACTGTTTTATAGGTTACAACCAATCCTTGTACAACGCCAACTAATATCTAACCACCAACTTTGGATTTAGAAAACAACATGTCACCACTGAGCAAATACATATAGTCTGTAATTTTATTCATGAAGCTCTGAATGAAAAGAAATACTGTTCATTAGCATTTTGGAATACTTCTCAAGTCTTTGATAGAGTTTGGCATACTGGTGTTCTCTACAAACTCAGAGAAATCCTTCCCTTAAATTATTTCCTTATTCTTAAGTCCTACCTCCATGACGGGCATTTTCTTGTAAGAGATTACGATCAGTACACAAGTCTAAATCCAATCAAAGCAGGGGTGCCACAGGGTAATGGTCTGGTACCTGTTCTCTACCTGATATTTACAGCTGATCTATCTACGAGAAACGATATTATCACAGCTACTCCGCAGACCAAAAAGCAATTTTTGCTTCACACCCAAACCCCAACATTGCTGTACAGCTACTACAGGCCAATCTTAACAAAATAAAAATTTGGTGGCGGTTTAAACGGTTAAAAATAAGCCGGCGGAGTAACAGTGGCTGGTAGGAAAATCTCCAATTTAAGATTTGCTGATGACACTAGACTTATAGCAGCAAATGAGAAAGAAATGTTTAATCTCCTGCGAAGAGTTGAGTACAGAACCAATAAAGTTGGTCTGAAAATCAATAAAACTAAGACAAAAATAATGTGGTCGAAAGATTTTACTGACTTTACACTATTTAACTGACTAACATGTTACAGGAATACCAGATAGTGGACAGTTTTGTCTATATCGGGTCTAGTATAACTAACGATGGTAACTGTGAAGCAGAAGTTAGAAGACGTATTGGTATGGCAAAATATGCGATGAGTCACCTTAACTAAAGTTTGGAAAGACAGACTGGTGAATGCCCTTGTATTGTCAATATTTTTATACGGTCCAGAGACTTCCTCTTTGCGGACGTGAGCGCCAAAAATGATGCCTTTGAGATGTGGTGCTGGAGAAGAATGCTGCGCACACCTTGGACAGCTCATAGGACAAACGTTTCCATGCTAAACCAACTCGAGATTAAAAAAAGGCTGTCCACAATATGTCTTCTTCGGTCAGGTGGTTCGCAGAGGTGACGATGGTTTCTGAAAACGTTCCGGGAAGAAGATCAAGAGGACGATTACCCACAAGATGGTCCTACCAAATTAAGAACTCAGTTGGAAACTCATTCTGCCAAGCTTTCAGAGCAGGTGAAGATAGATACCATTGGAGAAAAATTGTTAGGAATATTGGATGAAATCACGATACTCAGTAATGGGGAAACGAAAAGAGAGAGAGAGAGTAGAGAATAAAGTTAAACGAGAGCAAGTCAATCCAGATAACATTTACTAATAGAAAAAACACATTAACAGTTAGAGTTACAACAAAAAGATAATGTCAAATACCTGGGTATGCATCTCGACAGGCGGTTAACATGGAAGAAGCATACATCCATGAAAAGAAAACAACTAGGCCTTAAGCTTAGCAGACTTTACTGGTTACTAGGTAAAAGATGACAACTATCTCTACATAACAAAGCATTATGGGATCCAGCTGTGGGGATCAGCGTCCAGGTCTAATGTAGATATCTTATAGAGAGGTTTTAATCAAAATTCCTACGCGTCATTACAAATATACTATGGTATGTATATACCTAATCAGTTTATTACGCATGGCCCTAAAGTCAAGAATATTAAAGAAGAAGTCACAAATTGCTCCCAAAAATATTCTCTGCGGCTTAAAAACCATCTTAACAATCTTACAAAGATTATTAGGCTATTGGTTATGTTCAAAAAATAGGGCTAACAGGAATTTTAACGTTAAAGGAGATTTATATTTCATATGGTCAATGGACCCCCAAATATGAAAAAATCGCGGAGTGATACCTTTTAATGGGATGCGTTTTTGAGAAAAGGGTATGCACTAAGGTGCATTTGGGTGAATTCTTCGCAGTTTTCGTACATATACTTCTATAGAAAAGTTATTCAAAATTAAATTTTCTATCAAAATATCACCTTTTAATGTAAATTTTTTTTTTAAAAACGAAGCAAAAACCAGGAACACACGCGATTTTTATATTTTACCCCATAAGTTTTTTCCACAGGATATTGGAATTGCCATTTGTTTCATATTATTTTTACATCCCCTTATTGTAAAATAGTATTTGATTCATTTTTACCTAGAAATATAGTACTGAAAATTTTTATTTCGAATATTCGATCGAACGTAACAGTTGTTTATTTATTTAAGTTGATAAACTCGATATTCCCAATGCATACTACCCGGATATTGCCAATTTTGAACAATTAATGTTAGATCTGTACCCGGCAAAATTTAGAGACCGTAAATTCATTATTTGTTCGTGTTGCGTAGCAGCATAAAGCCTATTTTAAGCCAGAACTTTTAACTGTCAACCAATGTTTATAATGCTATATTCCCACAATCGCACAAATCAATTTCAATTTTGAATGCGGCACACGTGATGAGTTGTTACCTATTTCAATGATGATCAGTGGGATATATTTTTATATCGGTACAAAACTATACTAGAAGGAGGTAAATGAATGGTAGACAGAAAAACAAATTTATATTGATCATATCACATTACTCAACTTCCATAAAATCTAAAATTTTGAGGAATGTGGTAGTCTACTATTTTTAAATTAATATTTAAGATATATTAAACGCTCCATCAGGGCTTTAAAGTCATTTTATAGAGCCTTTTAAATTTTTGTTACAAAAAAACTTCGTTACGAACTCTACCTACCAAGTTATTCGTAAGATTCTTCGTTACCCCAACGTTTCAAAGGCTTTTAGTTTTCTGAGAAGTGTATTGATCAAGATACAGCCTTCGACAACCATATAAAAACTTTGGTCAATGTTCAGTTTCATAGAATTTTGAAATGTGCAGATCACATCACCATGATTGTGACTGCCCATCCAAGTTGTCATATGTCAGATACCACTTTAACATTTCCGTTAAGACCAGGAGCCATTCTCCCTCCTGCTGTCCCCCAATATGTAGCTTCTTCAATTTTATAATAATTTTTAAACTGTTTGTTTTGTCTGGTGTTGTGTAAATGTTTTAGTTAAGGTTTATGGCATTCACCAAATTGTTGGATAGCCTAAGTGTAAAACGTTATATTTCAAAAATTTTTATCAACCATCAACTTCGAGTTGTTTCGAAGTTAATTAATTTTCTTTCACTTGAAACAACATTTCTTGGCTTATTTCCAACACCCCTGAAGATGCTCTAGGAGCGAAAGTACTTAAGCAAGATTTAATAAAAACTGTGCTCGATATCTGCCTTTTATTTGATTAAAAAACCATATAAAAGACCAAAGAATCCATTACATCTTCAGGGTATACCGACAAAAGGACGCGGAAAAAAGGACGCATAAAAAAGGACGCAGAAAAAAGGACGCGCGAAAAAAGGACGCGTGGAAAAAAGGACGCGTGGAAAAAAGGACGCATATTATTAATGAAATACTATAAATAGTTTATTTTAATTGACAATAGCAATTACCCCCGTTTATCCCCTATATATAATTATAGAAAATGATTCTACCTAACCTAAAATCGGTTACGGTAAAAGTAAAAAGTGAAAAATATTTATATGAAAAAAACTTGCCTTCACACTTTATCCAGGCTTAGGACTGGCAGCAGAAGCTGGCGTGTTTATAAGTTTTTTTTTATTTTTTTTTAATTTTTTGCTTTTTTTGGAATTTTTTTGTCATTTTATTTTTTTTTTGTTTTATTTTTGATATTAATTTTTTTTGTATTTTTTTTATGTTTGCAACTGAAAATTGTGAGCAATGCCTCTCAAATATCCTAAAGTTGGCCTGTCAGCATAATCGGCAACAATAGCCCTTATCCTGTTTGCTGTATCTTGATATTTTCTTTTGCGTGGAGGTACATTGCCCGAAATGTACTGCTCTATTTTCAAAACATTTAAATCATATTCTTTTTTTAGAGAATTAATAAATTTCCAAATATTCGGATGTGCACTATTGAGAAGAGAAGAAAAGCTGTTGTGCCATCCTTCGACAGCATTATTAGTTCGAGGTATATCTTCGTCTGCCAAATCGTAACAATTCCATACATTTGCTGGAAAAAGGGGTTGTCTTCGATTTCCTCTTCTAGCTAATCTCCCTATCCAAGTGTCTTCAAAGTAATTAATCAGCGGCACTAGTAGTTCTTCATTTTGTGTATAAAAATCGCTATTGAGCAACTCCTCGTACACTCTGACTACATGGTTGTCTGGAACAAACGCAAGAGCTGTCAATTGTCTTAGGTGAAGGGCGAAGTCAGAATTCTCAATATATCTACGTTGCAATCCGGCACTTTGAATATGGCGCCACATACACTGCGAGAAATGAGTTTTTTTTTTTTCATATAATTATTTTTCACTTTTTACTCTTACCGTAACCGATTTTAGGTTAGGTAGAATCATTTTCTGTAATAACATATGGGGATAAAAAGGGGGTAATGGCTAATGTCAATTAAAATAAACTATTTATAGTAATTCATTAATAATATGCGTCCTTTTTGCCACGCGTCCTTTTTTCGCGCGTCCTTTTTTCGCGCGTCCTTTTTTCCGCGTCCTTTGGTCTCGCGTCCTGTTTTCCGCGTCCTTTTGTCGTAGATTCCATCTTCAGTCTCAAAGTGATAGTGTTTCCTCCTAAGATTTTTAAAACCTGCAACACGGCCTTCTTTATACGTATTTTAATTTCTTTGCTCATGTCCCAGTTCTCATTTGGATTACAACCAAGGTAAGTGATACTGTTAGTTCTATCAAGTTGTTCTCCATAAGCTGTTACCACGTCTGGAAGTATTGGTTTTACTGACAACCATCACCTTTGTCTCAGCAACTCTCAAGCTTTTCTAGGTAATATACAGTTGTAGCACAATATAACTCACAGTTCTTTAAAATTAACTGACTCTAAACTAATAACAAATTCAACAAATAATCTATACAAGCAGATTTAGTAAGATTTATTATTGTATTACTAAGAATAAATCTGTATTTATATTAGCGATTGATAGGAAAATATTATAACTATATAAATCCTAAATAGAAATGTTTGCGTAGTGAGATTACTGCACTTAACGAAATCTATTACAAGCTATTCGTAGCCATCCATTGGATAGTTTTCAAAACTCTATTATACTTGATATCAAAAAATTATTACATGATCTAAAATTCACAAAAAAAAAACAGTTACTTTACTCTGGGTTAAAGGACATAATAAAGTAATTGGAAACGAATTAGTAGATGGTATGGCAAAAATACATCTGAGATATCAGAAATTACAAATTTTTACTACTTTAAAGATCTTTTTTCTATTATCAGGAGTATTGGCAGGGAAAGATGGATGTCAAAATATAAAGAGGTTCAGAAGACTTCAAGAAACCATTACTTTTCTATTCATCCATGCTTACCAAAAAATATTCCCCATTTTAATTTTAACTATAATAAAGTACATTCTTCGTTAATAACCCGGTTAAAACTTAACCATGGCCTCTTTCCAGAGCATCTGCATAGGATTGGAATCTATGAAACCCCTTTCTGTCCTTGTGATGGTAAATCTGTCGGAGATTTGAACCACTTATTTTTCGATTGTCCTAATCATAGGGAACAGACTCGATGCCTATATCTAGATTTAATTGATCTCAATATTAGCCTACCAGTTAACATCAGCAATCTGTTATCTTATTCTGACAAATCTATATATAATATTCTAATCAAGTTTATAAACGATTCTAAAATAAAAATTTAAACATCCTTATAACAATTTTCTGTGGCAAAAAGATTTTTTGTCTAATGCCATCTCTCTCTCTCTCACACACACACACACAACGAAATCTAAAAAGATCACGAGAAAAAGATACGTCTGCTTCCCAAAAGGACCCGCGCAGAAGTGAATCTTTATACAGGGTGTCCAGAAACTCTCCTGACAAACGAAGACTGGAGATTTCTCAAATTATTACAGTTGATTGTAATTAAAATTACATTTTTAACTAACTAAAATTTGACGTTTCGATTTCTACTACGGAAATCATTCTCAAAAAAGATTATTTCTAAAAACTTTGTTATATATAATGTTATAACTAACGATTTGTTGATAGGTTATGATTGTAGGCGATCAGCCATAAGCATGCTCAAGTAATATAAGGATAATGTCAAGTATATCAATTTTGAAAGACATATCCACGTTGGTTATACATAATCAACAATTCGATGGCTATACCATTATATTTCCCAGAATTTTTAAAAATATTCTTTCCGGAAAAAAATTTTCGTGTGGAAATCGAAACGTCAAACATTAGTTACTTAAAAATGCAATTTTAATTAATTGTGGCTTAATCCCATATAAACATAATACAGTGCAACTTCTTCATAACGAACACCAACGGGGAGGAAATAATTGTCCGTTGTGTCGAGTTGTTTGTTATGTAGAGTTATGGTTTAATCAATCAATTGAAATAAAAAAAGAGGTTTCGATTTGCTTGATTTTTAATTATACATTTTCGTACATATTTGCGTAAGCATATACACAAATAAAACAAATAAAAATCATGAATGTGTTGCTTGTGTGAGTCCATTTCAAAAGGTAAAAGAAATAATAAATTAGACTTACTCACAATCAATTTAATTTAACTATCCAGACGACCGGTTTCGCTTTCTACAATATGCAAAGCATCTTCAGGTCTCGATACAAAGTTAAATAAATGCTGAAATAATTAACCCATATTAGGGTGTTGTCTAATAAAGATAAACAAAGATAGATGATATAAATTATATAAATTACAGTAATTATGCCAATATTACATGTCTGTGGTTTTTTAAAATGAATAAAATGTTTAAGCAGACAAGGTAAGACCCATAAATTGGTAAAATAGTCTATTAAACTGTAATAAATTAATAAATGAACAAATAAATAAAACATTACTTACATGCCGGTACTCTATTAATTGATGGTTGAAAGAACATGGTTCAAACTATCCTGTATTGTTGATTGGAGAACGCAAGTCTGCTATTGTAATTGTTTGACAGTAAACGGGGAAGTTCTTGAGGAGACAGATTTTATCCAATGAAGTAGAGATAGGTGTAATGTAATTGTTTGTTTGATGAAAGTAATGTTCTATACCATTGAGTTATTTAAAAGTTATTTATATTTATTCTAGAGATATATTTATGAAATGTGTGATATTTATTGAGATTTTATTACTGTCACCTTCAATGGTATAGAACATTACTTTCATCAAACAAACAATTACATTACACCTATCTCTACTTCATTGGATAAAATCTGTCTCCTCAAGAACTTCCCCGTTTACTGTCAAACAATTACAATAGCAGACTTGAGTTCTCCAATCAACAATACAGGATAGTTTGAACCATGTTCTTTCAACCATCAGTTAATAGAGTACCGGCATGTAAGTAATGTTTTATTTATTTGTTCATTTATTAATTTATTACAGTTTAATAGACTATTTTACCAATTTGTGGGTCTTACCTTGTCTGCTTAAACATTTTATTCATTTTAAAAAACCACAGACATGTAATATTGGCATAATTACTGTAATTTACATAATTTATATCATCTATCTTTGTTTATCTTTCTTTATTAGACAACACCCTAATATGGGTTTATTATTTCAGCATTTATTTAACTTTGTATCGAGACCTGAAGATGCTTTGCATATTGTAGAAAGCGAAACCGGTCGTCTGGATAGTTAAATTAAATTGACTGTAAGTCTAATTTATTATTTCTTTTACCTTTTGAAAACAAATAAAATTTGTTTTAATCTTTTAAAATACCAATATAAAAAAGGTAGGTATAACTTCTTAAAAAAATCATGAATTTTGGTTTTTTTTGAACATTATTTTTCACAATTTCTGACTCAACATTTGACACATCAGATATTTTTTGCCTTACGCTTGTATCACTTTTATATATAAAAAATAATTCTCAGTATCTTAATTTTAGGAAGCATCATTTAAATTACTTACAGCTGTAGTAAGTTCTAGTCCATCGTCACAATTAGCTAAGTTTACTTCAGGATTTTCCTTCAAAAGGGCTGCATCAATCTCTAGGTAGTTCAAAAATTTTTTTCAACTCATAACTTTCGCAAAAGGTTGACAATGGCAAATCATCTTTCAGGTCGTGTAGTTCCAGATTTTCCACAATTTCTTCTCCATTACTATCGTTTTTTAAAAATCGCACCTAATGAAATATTTTTCAACTGTTTTGGTTGAACCTTCTCTCCATGCTGCCACAATCCAAATTAAGACGTTAGCAATCGTTATGGACTTCTCCATTCAGCAAACATTCTATAGATGATACTATTCTTCTCATCAAACACTTTCTATAGAGAGATTTAAAGTTTTTAATTATTCCTTGGTCTAACAGTTTTAGACAGACAATGTGCTGTAGTATTAGCTGGGAAGTCAATATGTCATGATATCCCTGGTCATCCAGGCCTTCTTGTTGTAGTACCAGTCGACTTGGAGTTTATCAACATGAAAATTTTTGAAACATCGAGGATTTTTACATTTACCAAACACCAAAGGTTTTCCTTTTTGTCCAATTTAAATTTATACACAATAATACGGTCAGCTTTTCCTTAGCACATTTACCCCTTGTGCACTTTTCATTACGAAATGTAAAAGTTTTACTTGGTAAGCCTCGATAATACAGACCAGTCTCGTTAGCGTTATAAAATTATATTCAGGTAAATAGCCACTTAATAAATTCGGCAGTTTTTTTTGCGACTCTGAAACGTCGTCAAGGTTAATATTTGCAGCTTCTCCAGAAATCTTCTTCTCCAGAAGTTCTTCCAAAGCTCAAACACTATAATTATTTTTTTCAGATGCTTCTATCACCGATATTTTTTCTTCCAAACTTAAAAACTTTCCTTTAGTCGAAGACTTATTACCCTTAGATCAGAATATCGCAACTAAATTAGAAATGTGTACAAAGGATGAATAAATTCTAAAATGGGGTTTTTCAAATCAAACTCAAAGTACCTAGATTTATGACTATAAGTATCTACTTATATAATTAGTTTTATAGCTACAATAAGTTATGTACATATCTGAATTTACAGAGGCCCAATTATAATATTTTAATCGCCTTTTCCTGACTGTCCTTTGAGGGTAGGTAAATTTAAAATAATTTCTTAGAAAAACTGAAGGCAAATTTTGTCCTGAGTCGTTGTGAAGAGGGGCCGTTGTTCGGAGGTGTCTTCCTATTTACCCATATATGAAATTTTCGGTGACCTAAAATCTGTACGTTCAGCAGAGGTGTCCACTGTGGAGAGGTGTCCGCTAGTAGAAGTTTTATTTTAGATGCAATTCCTATTACAATTTCAATTTGTTAACCTGCGACATAAATTAGGTTGTGCTTTTAAGTAAGGGCTAGCAAAATGCAGTAAAAAAAAGATTTCAAAGCGACATGGGACTCTCAGTAGTGCTGTACTTATTTTCAGGAATTCAATTTATAAAAAATAAAATATTAAAAAATTAAAAAAATGTTACTACCGTTTACTACCGAACCCAAACGCGTGTGTCACCAAGTTGTTCTTATATTTTTTGGTACATTCTTGAGAGCAAAATTCGAAGAAATATTTTTAAAACTGATTAAGGCTCATTTAGTTGATGGTTCGGTAAAGAATAGTAACGTAGAGATGCAAAGAAACAGTACATAAGTACCTACTATAGAAGTTTGAACGAAAACGTTTTCTGTTTTGTTGCGGCTTTTCATGTTGAAGAAAAATTCTGAAGTAAACATTTAATCTTTTTGATCATCTATCAAATTAAATTAGATAAATTTAGTTAATTTAAGCCTTTTTGTAGTCTGTTTCAGTTTAGTTTTTTTGTATAATTTTCTTTGTGGTTATCTACTAATATCGGCACCGTAACAAAAGTTTGCAGAATACAAGCGAATGTTAATTCGATCGAATTCAGTCACTTCTAGACAGACCGTAACATTCAAGACTACAAATTGTTAATTGCTTAAATGCATGATAATTGTAATTTGGAATTCAACCGTTCGAAATTGGATTAGACGCTTTATTAGGAGTTGCGCGTCTAAATAAATTAGGTGAATACCTCCCGACTGCAACTTAATTGTATAAGTAATGAATTCCGCGGTGTCTTAGTCGAGAAGATCGTGTAGCGTACGATGCTGTTGTTTTTAGGTGTTATGTGTAAACATTTTAAAGCAACGAAAAATTCTTCTAAAAACAAAATATTCTGTTATCAAACTTTCTTTTTGTTTAAAAACAACCCGGAGTGAAACCTAAATCAAACCAAACCAAATGAAAACATTATTTTAGTGAAACACCATTCTGCTAATATGTCTATTCATTCGATCAGTGCCTTTCCATTTATTCTTCGTAGAATTCTCATCTCTTTTGTTTCCACCTGTTTTCTTAATATTGTTCTGAAGCTTTTTTCTTGTGGTATTTTAAATTAATTACTATTTAAATGGGTTTGTATTTTGAGAACGATTTCCGAAGTGGAAATTGAAACGTCAATAAACGTATTTTAACCTTTAATTGTGGCTTATTCCCATTTAAATAGTTACCTGTTTTCTTGTTGTGCTAGTTTCTAATGTCGTTTCGGCGGTGTATATCATAATAGACCTAATTACAAAGTTATATCCGCGTTTTCGTTTTTAAGTTTAGATGGCTTCAAGTGTTACTTATATCGATCTATAAACTGTTCGTACAATTTAAAATTGCCGCCGTTGTATTTTGATTTTAAATAAAAAGTATTTTCAGCAATAAAGAGAGACGTATAATTTTTGGATGACAGATTACATACATTGTGTATAATAAAGTGCTTATACGCGATGCTGACTGCACCCCATGCATGGTTTTTATTAAAATTTGGGTCCACTTCTGCGACATCGACGAAGTGCTGATATGACAACTGCCGATCGTAAAAGCCAAGCGCTGACGACGCTACAGTTGGCTAGAAAAATATTAAATCCTGATTTTCTAATATATCTAACGTTTTTGAAAGTTTTTGAATGAAAAATTTCGTTATTTAACAAAGAAAAAAAAAGTATGGCATGCCCATTCAATCGATTCCTCAAATTATTCATTTGGCGTTACATTTTTAAGTACAAGCTAGATGCTTCTATACTCTGACAAGAAAATGGAGAGGGTGACTTATAAATAATGTAACATGATTTACTCATTTTACAAGGTGCAAATTAAATACGCCGTTTCCTAATAAGAAAATCAAAATATCGGTTCACAATATTTTGATAGCTCTTCGTACATTTTAATGGGTAATATGAGATCCTTTACAGTGAGCCAGCTGTACCAACAGACGTATTCATGATACGTTTTGGCAAATTAAAATTTGGTCACCACAATGTATCCGAATTCGTAATTATTTACTCTCCATCTACATCAAAATTTGTCGACATCAAAGTTTTTTTAAATAATTTGTTTAGATAATTAATTAAAAAATAAAAAATATAACGATTGGAAGCGTTAACACTCGACCAATATGATCCTGTGGAGTGAGCAACTCTTCGCCAATTTTACATTCTACACTACATTCTCTCGGGCAACATATCCCTTCCTTTGGGCTAAAATTAATTCAGTTTAATTCAACTCGCAATGATAATGTGGAAGTCTCAAATCATATTCCTTTCAGATAGTTCCTTCAAATTTTCCTGTTAGGATTCTTTATATCCTTACTCTATGGGCGGTCTTCATTAAGGTCATTTTTACTAGTCTGATGATCATTTTTTCCTGAATTTGAACACGAATATTTGATCTACGGTGGATCTGCCCTTTTTGAATCCTCCCTGATCTTCACCAACCTTCTCGTTTAAGTAATTTTCCAGTCTACTTCTTATAACTCTGGCGAGTACTTTATGTGTTACATCGAGAAGAGTGATACACCTGTAGTTTTTGCACACTGCATGCACACTTTGTCTCTTTTCTTATGAATGGGACATTGATTGCTTCCCTCCATGCTTTCGGCATTTCTTCTCGCTCCCGGATTTTCGTCAGTAGGCTACATATCCGCGTTATAAGTGCTTCTTCCCCATGCTTGATTAGTTCTGCAGGAATACCATTGCTGCCTGCACTGTTATTGTTTTTTAAGCTATATATGATTTCTCTTATTTTTTTCATGGTGGGAGTCTCCATTGTTTCCGCTGGGTCGTTGACTTCTTCTACCATTGGTACTTGCTCCTCATCATGTCCATCCGGTTCTTCATTCAGCAGCTCTCTGAAATGCTCTTGCCATCTATCTAATTAACGATAGCGTCATCACATTAGTCTGAAAGAAACTATATAGTATTACGAAATTTTTAATTATATCTTTTATCTTTAAATTAAGCAGAACAGGAATATGGTCCATTCGATATAGAGATTACATTTGTAGTGTTGCGTAAGCACTACAGTAAATAAGGTTTGTCAAAAGTCATAATCCTAATAAAGGCACACTAAATGCCGATCAATCTTTTAATAAGCGTTTTCACGAAAGCTTTTAGGTTTTCATTTACCGTGAGAGGGCTTAGTACAAAAGGTAATGTTATCAGTATACAACAAGAAAAAGTTGTTGTTCTTTGTCCCACTCTCTAATAACCGGCAATTACTTCCTACGAGTAAATGAAAGTTGCGTGTGTCCGGCCTATTAACTATTGCCTTCAGTGACACGAGCCACTTTTACACTTTTTTACACTTTTCTGGTCACGCCATTATGTGAAGCACTCTATAGAAATATATTTTGATGGTTATGCAGTCTATTATGTCATATAAAAAGGTTTTAACGCTGATAGTTGAGTATTTTTCGTTTCAATAAATGGTAGGCTTAACAAATCGAATCAAGGATTTATTTTTTACTGAATTTGAGATATTTGTAATAATGTTTATCAACGTAATGTTGGTTGCATAATAACGGCGACACATTTACACAATCACAAATAAAATTGTTAATTAAAATCATAAAATATTTTGTATTTTCTAAGATAGACACTTTTTTAAAAGCCAGAATGGGAATTAAGTAGTAAAGGTTAAATACCACCACAAATATTTAGTAGGAGCTTTAAAAAATAAATTAGATTGTTGTTTTCCATAAATAATATTAATGTTTGTTAAAATTAATTATATGTTTAATAGGGCAGGATCTATGTGTATAAAATGTGCAAATTGATAATTCAGAACACTCTAAAACAAAGAAGTGAATTTAAATGATTTTATTTAATAGGAAATAGTGTTATTTATAAAGAATTTCTTAAAATAAAAAGTGATATATAAAAATATTTAAAAACACAGACTTCAGTAGGTATATGAAATTGTAACAATATTAATTGCTTATAGGGGGTTAAAAGGGGGGACTGAACAATCACTGGGCTTGGAGATAGGACAAGCAAAAAAATTAAAACGTTTGCGAACGGCTATTAGTGTTTTGTGGTTCGAGGGCAAGGTCGTGGATAAGGATTCCTTTTTGGTTAGGGGAGGAGAACTAACTACGAAAAGAAATCAAAAAATATTTACAGATATGTGCTGGGCAAATACTAATCAAGAAGATTTCTAAACTATTTAAAATTAGGATGACGTTAAAAAATCCTCTTTTTGGTTAGAAAGAGTTATATTTTTCATTACTAAAACAGACTCCAAATTGTTTACATTATCAATCTTAGAGACGCAAAAACATTGAGAATCTTTTTTGGTGTTTTGTGATATACGAGGTGAAATGAATGTGTTACAATTTAAAATACAAAAATGCTTTCAGACTGATATTAAAAAAAAGGAATTGTGGAAGATATACGTTTAATTTCAATTATAATAAAAATAGTGTTACTTATATTGCTTGTTTTTTTTTTAAACATTAGAGTAACTCAAATTCTTTACGTCATATTCCGATTTTTTAATCGAAATGACTTTTAACATAGCTAATTTTTAAGGTTCTTTCAAGCACTTTAAAATGTATTGTATGGGTTTTTATAGAAAAAGATTTTTATTTTCAAATATTTGATGTTAAGTAGGTACGTCGAGTATAGTACCCCAAAAATAAAAAGTCATCTAGATTATAAATCCCGTAGTCTTTTTTTACAAGCTTTTTTTATTACACTTTTTCAATAAAACGCTTTGTTTTTGAGTTATTCGTAAAAAAATCATCGGAAGACATGTTTCTTTTTGCGAAAAGTATACTTTTTCAAGTGCGAATAAGACAAAAAGTATTGATCTAGCGAAAAAAAAAAATGAAATTTTGTGTTTAAAAATTGATTTTGAGTGTTAAAATTTTAACTCGCAGATGGAGTGCAAATCAGCACAGGGGTAGAAGCACACACATTATTACATCAACACACTGTAAATATTATTGTATATTTAATTATATTTTTTATATAAATTGTTTATACAGTGCTAGTCAAAAGTCCATTCCCCCTCGTATATTTTGAACGTATATTATACTTATAATAGTGAAATTTGGAGGGAGGTAAAACAGACGTAGGCCTCTCAACTAGTCATAACAAGTGACGTAATAGTGACAGATGACATTACAGCGCCACTGTGACAGATAATTTTAAATAGGACCTTATGGCAAGTGGTACCTCATTTGAAAGATATTGAAAATACCTATTTAACCATACTAATTTTATTTGAGTTTAAGATCATTTTGATGAATAAATTAAATAAATACTAAAATTGTAGTTTCGAATTTAATTAATAAATATTGAAACCTTCGCCTCTGGTTACTTCGCCGTTTTTCAATTCTCTAATTGTTTTTACCTCAACGTCAACTTTTTTGACAATTAAACAGAGGCGAACGTTAGAATATTTATTAATTAAATGCGAAACTACAATTATTTTAATATACCTATTCAATCATACTAATTTTGTTTGGATTTAAGATGATTTTGACGAATAAATTAAATAAATACTAAAATTCTAGTTTGGCATTTAATTAATAAAAATTCTAACGTCCGCCTTTGGTTATTTGTCAAAAAAGTTGACGTTTGTCAATTCTCTAGTTGTTTTTAGTTTGCAAACACGTTTATACCTGAATATTTAGTTTCTATTTCTGCTTCGTTTAATCAATTCAAGTTTGGTCAAGTTGTTTTTAGTTAGTTGTTCTTAGTTGTTTAACGAGACGTTTAAATTTTTACAAAGGAAGAGTGGTACGTACTGTAGTCGACAAAGTAGCAGCTGTGTTAATAATTGGTAAATGTGGAAATAATTTCCATGCAGCGGAACGTCTTTTTAATGAGAGGTATCCCGACTCTCTCTACATCGAGAGCTTATTTGAGGAAGCTTCTTTGGAAGTTTAAACAAACAGGTAGTGTTCAACATGTCAAACGATCTGGTCGACCAACAATTAGTGATGACAAAAAAATTGACATAATTTTAGAAAGGTAGTGAACCCTACTTCTTCTACAGCTCAAGTTGCATCTATCTATGGAATCAGTCAAAAGACAGTACACCGAGGATTGGCTGAAAACAAATTTCATCCATACAAATTAAAAATTGTTCACCAACTTTCAGATGATGACCCCGACCTTAGACTAGAACTATGTGAAAATATGTCCAATAAAATTAACCAACAGCCCGATTACATAAAAACAGTTTGTTTTAGTGACGAAAGTTCTTTTTCTCTCAATGGAAATGTTAACACACACAATGTTAAGTTATTGGAGTGACGATAAATCCTCACTTCTTTCGTGAAACACACTCAATTTTGAAAAAAAAAAATGTTTGGGCAGGTATTTTGGGAAACCACACAGTTGGGCCTGTTTTTCTCAATACTAAATTAACCGGTGAAGTGTGTGTGGAGATGTTACAAAATGCAATTGAACCGTTAATACTTGAAAGTCTTGAGGATAATCCGGATGAATTCGGCAACTTGGAAATAAAATTATTAAATAAAAACCAAGATGGTGCTCCTGCACACCATTATGGTGCAGTAAGACGTTACCTAGATGAGAAATATCGTGGTAGATGCATTGGACGACGAGGCACGATAGAATGGACAGCTCGGTCACCGGACCTTACACCATTAGATTTTTTTCTGTGGGAATACTTGAAATCTGAAGTTTACGCTATAGCACCCGACAATTTTGACATTTTGAAATATCGAAGAATGTAGGGCAATTTCCCCCGACACATTTGAACGAGTACGGCAAGAGTTTAGGAATATAATGCATTACTGTTAGGAAGTATATGGAGCACATTTTGAACACTTACTATAAGAACTGGTTGTTAAATATTTATTAATTAAATGAGATGCTACAATTTTAGTATTTATTTAATTTATTCATCAAAATGAACTTAAACTCAAACAAAATTATTATGACTGAATAGGTATTTTCAATACCTTTCAAACGAGGTATCACTTGCCATAAGGTCCTATTTAAAATTATCTGTCACAGTGGCGCTGTAACGTCATCTGTCACTATTACGTCACGTGTTTGCATGTAATAGCATTTATTAAACTACTTTAAATGTAGCTGTAATTCTGCACCAAAATTTTAAAGCAAAACTAACATTTTATATTATATTTATTACATATAACGTCAAATTTGATATTACAATCCGTGATCGAAACATTAACCATTTTCTGTCTCTTGCTGTTGCGTGGAGTAAATTTTTGACTAATTTTGTAGCATGCTTTAAACGATGACGCGCAGGTAAAGAACCATGGACTTTTTTTATAGTAATAGGAAGAACCTTATTGAACTTGAAACAAATAATATAACGAAATCATTGTAATTTTATCTTTTAGTATTGATCATCAGCCTTATTGTTAAAAGATCTACTTATTAATTATATAGTTACTATTTATTAGCAACATTTACCTTCTAACGTTATAATTTAGATTTTTAAGTCGTAGACCGTATATAGCATTAGTTGGCTACATTTCTGTCCGTCTGCCGGTATTGATAGAAACAAAAACATGTAGGAACCATGGCAATAAATTGTTCGTTCTTTACAGTAAAACTTATTTTTCTATATGCGCGATAGAGCCGTAGCACTGGCACATAGCCAGAATAATTTTGTGAGTTTATGTTGTCAGTGTTGCCAATTTTACGCGGACTTGGTATAAATGTGCATTGAAAATTTATTAGAGAAAACTTTTTTAGCGATTTGGTTTGAAAAACAATAATTGTGTGTTATGGCGTAAAATACTGTTAAATGGTGTGAAAGAAATACTTTATTAAAGACTATTATCACTATTTATTTATAATCACCTTAAAATAAAATAAAAAACAAGGCATTGAGATAGCTAAAAGCGCTTTCAATAAGATGAAAGCAGTGGGATTATGCAACGAAAAACTGGGAATAGAAATTAGAACTATAGTGTTGAGATGCTACATATTTTCTGTTTTGTTATATGGACTTAAAGCGTGGACAAATACGGATGCAACTGAAAAAAGACTTGCCATCTTTGAGATCTTGTGTTATCGAAGAGTGTGGAAAATATTATGGACACAAGACGTAACAAACGTAACTATGACGAAAATAAAAATGAGCTACTTTGGTCGCATACTTAGAAATGAAAAAGATTGATCGATGTAATTGATTATTTAAATAATGTGAAAGGGAATAGAAGACGGGGAGAGAGAAAGCCCGTCCTGGTTGAAATATTTAAAACAATGGAGTAGAAAAACAACAATAGAACTCTTCAGAACTGCTACAAACAGAGTAAAATGAGGTGTACTAAGAAGAAGAAGAAGAAGAAGTGCTCTGAAGTGGAGGTAAGGTATGAAAAATATAAAGTCGAGAATATTACTACATATAAGAATTTTACTTAAATCAGGAATAGCAGCAATGCCAGAGAAAATCAATAATGAGTTAATTCGAAACGGAGGAGATAGACCAGGTAGATCTAGAAACGACAACATTATAGATCTAGAAAACGCTATTCAAGAAGCTTTTAAAAATAATCAAAAATGAATGGCAATAAAAGATAATATAAAAACCATTGCAAAACCTGTTCAGGCAAGACTATATGCTGATGACCTAATTATTTACATCAAAGGCAAGAACGTTAATCGTATGGCGTCAATATTACAAGCACACTTAACTGGTTCTTGTAATAAACTAGTAAATTGGTTTCTAAGTACAGGTTTCAGGTTTTACTCTAATAAAATGTATAATATTTTCAAAAAGACATCGAGGATAAACCGAACCTAATGCTTGAAAACCAAAGTCTTTTATATACAAATGAAATAAAATTTGATCAATAAAAGTGATATTTGTTCAACGGTTAAATCGGAAAAGTCATATCTAGCAGTTAGTTCTTTCGATGTAAAACGATGTGTCGATCGTGTCAATGGTAAAACACTACTCATGTTATACAGATCCTTAATTGATTACGGATGTGTTGCATATGCATCTGCCAGCACAACAACGTTAAAATCTTTGGATACGTTACATAATACCTCCCTAAGGATTATACGTGGAGCTTACAGAACAACTCCGATAAATAGCATTCAAGCTGAAATAGGCGAACATACGCTAGAGTTTCGTAGGCAGCTGTTAACCCCGAATTATGCTTCTAGCATAACTTTAATCTAAATAAAAGAATTCCAATAAATAATATTGTAGACATATCCATGGCTAACGACTCTTCAAAGTTCAATCTCCCATATTTCCACAGAATTTATCATGCAATGAACCTACTTAACTGGAAGCAATTTCCATCCTTATATCAATAAAAAAATATATCTTCATCTTCACACTGGATTATAAAAATTTCAACAGTCAATTGTAGTCTATTACAATTCCAAAAAATAGGATCAACCCTAATCTTATCATACAACTCTTCAGGGATATACTTTACAAGCATCAAGTTTCTCTGGATCGTATCATATGTTCGAACAGCAGGTAACGAAGCAGCAGACAAAAATGCCAAAGAAGCTATAAACGGCAACAGTATCCCCATATCACCCCAATCTCTAAGCCGTTGCCGACGGCTTTTTAATCCTCCAGAGTTTACAAAATAGCTCGTTGACATCTACGCAAATTCTATAGAAGAGTTGGCGGAGTATGCCAGTTGTCACTTCATACAAAGCGTTAGTTTTGGTGGTGACGGCATAATCCTATAGGGCGGTATCGCTTGGGAAAGACATACCGTGCTAATGCACGATAACACACGCCTTTATGTCGCTAGAATAGCGAATGCTTACCTTGATGAGGTTTAATTTGAAAGATTATATTGGCCACTTTATAGCCCGGATTTAAATTCAATCCAGCACTTGTGTGACACTTTGAAAAGTTGCAATTGAAAAATAAATCCTGTTCCTATGTTTGTATGACATTGGGCGAGCTAAGAATTGTAGAACAATAACAGTGGAATGCAATTCCGTAAGTATTTATTCAAGATTTAATTTTGGACATTCCTAGATGTGAATTAAATTGAATTTTTGGCTACTTCGGATCTTAAGATGATTGCATTTTCATGTATTTATTTGCAGAGATGTCGTCTGTTTATGAATATTTCATTGGCTTTCTCTAAAAATCGAAAAAGATTTTGGAGTAAAAATTAAAGGAACAACTAGCGATTCAATTTTATAGTAATATAGAAGTATAGTTTAATATGCTCGTATACAGTTTCAGTATGTTTCTCAGATAATGTCGAAATGCCAAAACTAGCTAAATCGACTGAAGGACCACCGCAAACAGTACCGGTACAATAACATGTTAATATCGTAATTTAGAACTATTAGCATCCAAGAGTAATAATTTATTATATAACTGACAATGGCTTAGTTATAACCTCCCATGGGATCCTTGTATTAATCGATAGTGAAACGAAGCGGGTATAAAGGGGAAGTGGACCATTGTAGCGATAACCGCAATCTTCGTGGTTTATCCTACCTATGGGGCAACAAGAGGAGAGAAATTAAACAGAATGGAGACGAGGTCAACGCTTTTGAGAATAATCTTAAAATGTTTTTAAAAATATTCATATCAGCAGATAGGCAATTCTATTAAAATGATAATGTGTTATTGTGATAATCGATTTATATCCAAGAAAGCAATCTACGTTGTCAGGAAAATAAAAGAAATATTTTATAACACAATTATACACATATAACTACATATCTTCAAATATACAAAGTGTTCTATAAACTGGAAACTGTAAATTTCCTTTTCTAGACGAAGAAGAGTCAATAGTTGGTCAATAAAGAAGAAGATGTACTATTTCATGAATTTCCAACTGCTTTGGACTATCTCTAAACACTCGACAGTCGACAGCCAATGGTCCACTCTTCTGTACAGCATAAGAAGTACGAAAGTAAATTGCTCTAGTAATGAAAATATGACACAAGTCATTTTTAAATTGAATTAAAAAAGATCTTTTTATAATCCCGTGATTTTTGAAGCAGCTTCTGCAATGTGTTATTCTACTGAGGCCAAAAAGTTACCGTATAACTCTTTTTTTTTTTAAATTTAAAAATAACATCCGATTGGGCAACTGTACTAGAACCCCAAAAAGGAAGATCATAATAAAGATGAGACTCGAACAGAGAAAAAAATGTTATTTTGGAAGATGCTAAATTGATTTCCTTCGAAACAGATCTTATTGTATAGCAGGCCGAGGCTAGTTTCTTACTTAACAAATCGATATGAAGTGGAGCTACAGCCCAAATCGGGCCTTGGCCGTCTCCAAACTATGCCACCAACCTTGTCGGTCCCGCGCCGATCTTCTCCAGGTTCTCACGTCTAGAAAATTTTGCGCGTCCTCTGCCACTTCATCCTCCCATGTTTTCCGTGGCCTTCCTTTTGGTCTTGGCAATCTTTCTGTCTCTAATCTTAGTACACGACCAACCCAGCGAAGTCTCTGAAGTTTAACGATTAATTCTGAGATCGATATCTCTTTGAACAGTTGGTAGAGTTCATGGTTGTACCTGGATCTCCATATTCCATTTTCATTAATGGGTCCAAATATCTTAGGACTTTTCTTTCGAAGACTACCAGTTTTCTTTTTGTCTCTTTTGTCATCACCCATGTCTCGCATGCATAACGTACTATTGGTCTGATAATAGTTTTGTAGACCCTGATTTTTGATCTCCAGTGTGTGTTTTGGAGCGGAACACATGATCGAGTGAAAAATAAGCTTTGTTTCCCTTTACTATTCTTCTTTGGCTTTCTGGTTCTTCTGTTCCATCCGTGTTTAATGCAACTCCTAAACATGTGAAACTTTCTACCGTTTCAATATCGTCCTCTAATTCAACTGTGCGTCTGTTTCCCCTAGCTCTTGCCTGTGTTAACTTTTTGTGTCTTTTGAATATTTATTTCTAGTCCGGTCTTTTTTGCCTTTGTTTTTAATTGTGAATATATTTCTGCCGCCTCCTCTGTTCTGCGAGACATGATGCTGATATCATCGGCATAGGCGGCAATCTGTATTGATTTATTTGTTAGGAAATTGCCTCTTCCTATATTAAGCTGTCTTATCACATATTCCAAGGTCAGGTTGAATAGTGTCGGTGCCAGCCCGTCTCCTTGCTTTAATCCTTGAACTATTGTAAAGTTTTCAGTGAGCTCATTTTAGACTCTGACAGTTGCTATTGACGAATACATTGTTACTTTTACCAGTCAGATGTATCTTTGGGGGATATTAAAGCTCTGCAATATTTGATATAACTTGTTACTATTAATTCAGTCGTAGGCTTGTTTGAAATCTATGAATATGTAGTGGACGTCAATGTCGTATTCCCACGATTTGTTTAAAATTTGTTTCACTGTGAATAGTTGGTCAGTTGTAGATCTTCCTTGTCGGAAACCGGTTTGATATTCCCCGGCAATATTTTCAGTTAGTTGTTGGAGTCGTTTGTTTAGTATATAAGTAAAAATGTTGTACGCCGTGCACAAGAGAGTTATGCCGCGATAATTTTCGCATTTCAGTTTATCCCCTTTTTATAGATTGGGCGTATAATCCCGGTTTTCCAATCATTAGGGATCTTTTCATCATTCCAAATCTTGTTCATAAGCATATGCATTTGTCCTACTAGCAAGCAAGCGAGCAATTTGATTAAACCCAGCCTATGAGACATGTTCACCCCTAAAAATTACGTTCGGGTGTAACAATTCATTGGAGCGAGGTGTGTTAACTCGTGTATATACAGGAGTCACCCCACCGCGCTCCAATGCTCTAGACCATCCCTTTCCCCCCTATAGCACTCTGATGCGCGATAGGGACACAACTATCAGCCAAATGCTCTTCATGTGGAGGTCCTGGGTAATAGAACCCCAACATGGTTTCCTAACCGATTGCAAAACTCAGGACAGCGCATTGTCGCTATGATCCTGTTATCATGATGTGGCTTATCCGCGAACTAAAATTGCTTACTTGGGCCTCAAGTCTCCGCTCTGAGCCTAGGCTCAGTTCGGCGACTTGGTGCTCAAGGGGTTGGGCCCTACGTGCCCGGGTTTTGGGGTTTTTGTTAATTTTTTTTTTGGTGGCTTGCGCCGGTTTTTGTTAGTATTTTTTAATTTTTTTGGTGGCCGAAGCCGGTTTTTTGTGTTTTTTATGATTTTTTTTGTAGGTTGTCCTACTAGGTGATCGCCACCTAATTTATATAGCTCAGGGGGGTGTTGTCAATACCTGGAGCCTTATTGTTCTTTTGTGCTCGTATTGCCTGTTTTACCTCTTCCATCGTTGGGGGTTCTATATTTTCGGTGTCTCCCTCATTGTGATGCAAGTCCATATATATATTTATATATCATATAAATAATTTATATGAAACAATAACGACTAAATATTTATCTCTTTCGAGATTAATTGCAAACATCTGGCAACTGCTGATTTGACGATTGCCAAATGTATCCCCTAATCTATCAAAGCTGATTAACTGCAATTAATCTCCAATGAAACAAATATTCACTCATTCTTGTTTTATATAAATCAAAAATTGCAGAATTCATCACATAATATAAACAAAAAGTACTTTTCTAAAGCTTTATCTTTTTATATTTGAAGCATACAGTATCTACATTATAAAAACATGCCAATACTGCCAAACCGAAATTTTTTGTTCCATGTTTGACATTTGTGGCTATAATCAGCTTGTACTTTCGGTAAACTCAACCCAACGAAGTATCTCGAAGATAGTTTATTATGGACCAAGTTTCTTTTGCAACATTTTTAGAGCTTCCCAGAAGGTTTTGGTAGTACATTTTTTTAACTGTTTTGATAAGATTTAGATAGGTTCCTCTGTATTTGGAGATGTATTCAGTGAAAAAGCCGTTGTTGGTAAGTTTCTTGATGTACAGCAGTGAACGCATATTCTTGGCTGATATACGGATATCCTCGGTAGTCCAGGGTTTGTAATGTTTTGACTTAATTGTAATTAAAGGAAATGACATATTGAAAATACAGACGATTCTTTCTAAATAATCACTTTAATCCACGTCCTCAAAGGGAAAGTGCCACCCAGAAGTCAAGCACAAATTTTGGAATTTACGAAAGTTCTGAGCGGAAAAAATCCCATCAAAATGTTGAGTTTTCGAAGATGGTTTGTTAAGAGTGTTAAACTTGGTATATACTGCTTCATGATCACATAATCTTGCATTAATAATTGTAGAGCGTACATCAAGGGGTGAGAAATCTGAGACAATATAATCAATTATGGTAGATGTTGTTTTAGTAATTCTTATATTAGAATTAACGGTAAATGACACATGTTTTGTTTATATTTGTGAAAATATTACATGCTAGTAAATATAATATATAATGTAACAATAAAACACTGAAAACTTTGTTTTCAAAACTTCCACAAAATTTATTTTAAATTCTTATCACTACAGCTGTTTCGGCTAATTGCCTTTCTCAAGTGATCTGTTTTTGGCATGGGTTTACACTTTATAGTCTCTAATGAAATAGGTTGAGGAGGGGAGAACTGTTTGTCTCAAGCTGGTCATTCAGAATTATATCTGTGTTTTTAAATTTGTTGATTTCCATAGATTCTAACAAAGATAGCTTAAGGCCTTTATTTTTAATGTGTAGAATTTTAAATTCGTCATTAAAAGAATGATTATGATCTAGAAGGTGAAGTGCGTATGTATGCATTTTTCTATTATTGAAAGCCCTTTTATGTTCTGCTATTCGTTTATTAAAATTTCTACCTGTTTGACCAATGTAAGTTTTTGGGCAGTCACCACATTTAATTTTGTACACACCACTGTATAAGTGTTTTTTATGTTGGCTCTTGTTGTTTTTAATATATTTGCCTAGGTTGTTATTTGTTCTGAAAGCTGGTGTTATTCCTTTCTTTTTATGTGTTTGGCTATTTTTGTTGATATTTTGCCTGTATATGTAAACAAGCAGAAGGTACTGGGTTTTTTCTCTGGTGGTGGAAATACTAAGTTCAGGGCTTTCTTGTGTAGTTTTTGATTTAACATTTTGTTAATTGTTTGTTCGTTGTATCCATTGTTTACTGCTATTTGCTTAATGATATTTATTTCTGTCTCAAAATTGTATTTTGACATAGGAATTGCTGTTAATCTATGTAACATACTATGATAGGCTGCCAGTTTATGTTGTGTGGGATGGGATGATGAATTGTGAATAGTCGTGTCAGTATGGGTAGGTTTATGAAATATGGAAAAGTCATGTTTGTTTCTAAGTTTGGTAATTTTTAAATCTAAAAAATTTATGGATTGATTTTGTTCTGTTTCTATTGTAAATTCAATATGGCTATGAAGAGAATTAATATACGATAAAAATTGATCGAGTTGCCTGTTAGTTCCTGTGAAACATACCAGTACGTCGTCTACGTATCTCCACCAATATAAAAACTGTTTGAATATTGGTGGAATATTGGTGGAGATACGTAGACGACGTACTGGTATGTTTCACAGGAACTAACAGGCAACTCGATCAATTTTTATCGTATATTAATTCTCTTCATAGCCATATTGAATTTACAATAGAAACAGAACAAAATCAATCCATAAATTTTTTAGATTTAAAAATTACCAAACTTAAAAACAAACATGACTTTTCCATATTTCATAAACCTACCCATACTGACACGACTATTCACAATTCATCATCCCATCCCACACAACATAAACTGGCAGCCTATCATAGTATGTTACATAGATTAACAGCAATTCCTATGTCAAAATACAATTTTGAGACAGAATTAAATATCATTAAGCAAATAGCAGTAAACAATGGATACAACGAACAAACAATTAACAAAATGTTAAATCAAAAACTACACAAGAAAGCCCTGAACTTAGTATTTCCACCACCAGAGAAAAAACCCAGTACTTTCTGCTCGATTACATATACAGGCAAAATATCAACAAAAATAGCCAAACACATAAAAAAGAAAGGAATAACACCAGCTTTCAGAACAAATAACAACCTAGGCATATATATTAAAAACAACAAGAGCCAACATAAAAAACACTTACACAGTGGTGTGTACAAACTTAAATGTGGCGACTGCCCAAAAACTTACATTGGTCAAACAGGTAGAAATTTTAATAAACGAATAGCAGAACATAAAAGGGCTTTCAATAATAGAAAAACAGATTCTACATACGCACTTCACCTTCTAGATCATAATCGTTCTTTTAATGACGAATTTAAAATTCTACACATTCAAAATAAAGGCCTTAAGCTATCTTTGTTAGAATCTATGGAAATCAACAAATTTAAAAACACAGATATAATTCTGAATGACCAGCTTGAGACAAACAGTTCTCCCCTCCTCAACCTATTTCATTAGAGACTATAAAGTGTAAACCCATGCCAAAAACAGATCACTTGAGAAAGGCAATTAGCCGAAATAGCTGTAGTGATAAGAATTTAAAATAAATTTTGTGGAAGTTTTGAAAACAAAGTTTTCAGTGTTTTATTGTTACATAAAATGAATTTCCATCAAGTAACGGTCGAATCCATCAATTATATAATATATAAATTTATTTATAATTAGATTTCCGTCAGTTCTCGTATATATAATGGAGTAAACATACCACCAATATAAAAAAAATTAATTTACCATGCTCTTCGAATAGTTACGAATAAAACCAACAATCATTTAAACGTTTGTGTCGATATCAAAATATTTCATTAAAAACAGTTAAAAATAAATGAAAATGCAGAAAAAACGCTTTATGGAAAGTACGTCTGTTTTCACAGAATATTGTAAACTTTTTACTGTTTGCTGGAAAATATTATTTTCATTTTCACGCGCGACTGTTCATTTGTCGGTAGCGTCGAAATACTCAAATTATACCTAACTGTGTTTTTTAAAATTTGCATAAATTGTTTTTAGAAGGCTAACACATTATCCAAATAATTTTGTACTCAAAATTTATTGTTTTGCTTTTAATGCGCTTTTCATAGGTAGTATAAGTCAATCGGGTAAATACTGGAATGATCCTATTTCCTTTTCGTTAAATAAATTAACATTTTATATTTCTTTAAAATAATAAAAATATTTTATCCTTACTTACTATACAGGGTGTCTAGAAACTCTCAGAATAATTTTAAGACAATTTAACCCAATTCACTTAATCCGAAAATGCTTTCTATGGGAGCTATTCTTCGTTCACAAATTGTTGAGAGCACGAAATATGCCTCAAACTCATAAAACGGTCGTAAATCATAGGCGTTCCTAAGGTGTTTATTCATTAAATAATAATATAATGTTTTAATACTGTTATATATAATATTGATAATATTTTAATACTAATATATTTAGCAAAAAACAATTAAAACTTTCACGACTAATGTTGGTTATTATATTATATTAATAAAAATAAGAATTTAACCATTAACAATTTTGTAAATAAGAATACCTTATCTCTTTGGATATTTCAATACTAATCTTCGCGTTTAATCACTTTACTAGAAAACCTGGAATTCATATCCGAAGGTACTATTCTTTGCAAGATAATTAAGATGGAATTTACGGCTCATCGGTGTTTCCGCGTCTACGGCAGCAATTAGCGTCTCGAATATTTCTTTTGCGAATTATATGCAGTGCGTGAGTGATTTTTTATTCCATATAGCTACCAACATATACGTACCTTTCGCTCGTGCTCGTTTTGTTGGATTGTTTGTGATGGCTTCATCATCAAGTTTTATACCGGTACTATTGCGTACAGTCAGTAAGTCTGTCTATTCACCAAGAGAGAAGACTATTGTCCTGAATGTTCACGATGCTCTGGTTTCTCAGAATCCCACAAACACTGTTCGCAACATAGTCGAAAGTTGTGCCAACATGACTGGCGTAGGAGAGTCAACTTTATATAGGTTCCTATCAGAAAGAAAAAAACACGGTATAGCTAACCCAAACACAAACGGAAACTTAAAGAGAGGGAAAAAGCCTATTGAAATTGATGAATTTGCCAAAAATGGTATTCGAAGGACAATTCATGGATTTTTTTTTTCAAAAAAGAAATACCAAACCTAAACAAAATTTTACAAGAAGTTAGAGACGACCCGGATTATATCGGACGAAGTAAATTGTGGCAAGTTTTAAAAGAATTAAATTTCCGGTGGGAGAAATCAGACCGAAAATCACTTTTGATTGACCGGGAGGAGAAGATGATGTTGGAGAAGAAATTATCTAAGATTCATACGAAAATTCCGGGCTGAAGAAAGGCCCATCTTCTACCAGGATGAAACGTGGGTAAACTCAGGTCATACTTTAAAAAAAATTTGGTCAGATAAAAATATATTAAGCTCCAGGCAAGCCTTTATGGAAGGTTGGTCTACTGGTATCTCCCCACCTTCTGGTAAAGGCAGTAGATTAATAATTTCTCACATTGGCAGTGAAAAAGGATTTGTTAAGCATGGTTTGTTGGAATTTCATTTCAAAAGCACAAAAGACTATCACGAGGAGATGACAGCTGATGTTTTCGAAGAGTATTTTGAGCAATTATAGTATTAGATAATGCACCTTATCATTCACGACTAGTAGAAAGACTTCTAACGAATACGTGGAAGAAACAGGATATTCTTGACTAGCTGCGGAATAAGTATCTGCCTTACGAAGATGGAATGGTAAAAGCAGAACTTTTAAAAATTGCCCGGCAACACAAATCTAAGTTCAAGAAATACGTAGTTGACAAAATGGCGGAAAGGCGAAACATCACAGTCTTTGGACTTCCACCCTACCACTGCGAAATAAATCTAATTGAACTCATTTGGGCACAAATGAAAAGTTATGTGGCTAGAAAAAATACGTCATATAAAATACAAGCTGTACGTGAATTGTTATACGAGTCTTTATAACATATTACAAAACAAAACTGGAAAGATGCAGTAAGACATGTAATAGAAGAAGAACAAAAAATGTGGGATCTTGATAACATAATTGATGCGACCGTAGAGATTATTAACCTAATTATTAACCCTCAAGATGACTCGGATTCCGAAGTTGATCCTATTTATTTTGAATTTGAATAGTTTTCTAATCGTAATTATATAAGGTAAGTAATAGTAGTTGTAATCGTAAGGTATTAAAGGGGAAAGGCGCAAAATGTCGCCTGTCAAAATGTTCAATGTGTTTTAAATGTATCAATTTTTTTTCAAACCCTGAGAAAACTAAAAAGCATTTTTGAAAAATTTAAAGGCAGAATGAAATATTTTTTAGAATAAATAGAAAGTTTCTTTTGCATGCAATATTTTCACCCCTGTTACATAACATATTAAAATAAACATTGTAGAAATTTTCAGGGACTTTCTGCCCTGAGTAATAATGTAATCTTTCATTCTGCGTTAAAAATTTTTAAAAATATTTATTAGTTTTCTCCGGATTCGAAAATAAAGGATACATTTAAAACACATTGGAAATTTTGCCAGGCGACATTTGGCGCCTTTTTCCTTAATTAAATAAATGTATCTTTTACAAATGGCAAGAAACTTTTTATTTTTGAATAAAATAAATAAGTTTTATTAAAAACTACAATTTACATAAGTACAATTTAAAAATATGTTTATTTAGTTCAAATAAATGTTTCAATCATATACTCTACGACACTGGTCGTTCATTTCTAACCATTCAAAAAACCCCCGTAATAGGATTATAAGGTATTGTATTCCTTCAGATATAAGGTGGGTTAGTTGAAAACGTCTTAAACCGTCAGTTTTAGGTTGGTTTTTACTTTTATATCGTATTACCTATCCTCTCTGTATTTCAGTTTTCTAATTAGGGTTAAACTTGTAGTGAGCTATCAACAAATTGTGAACCGACTGTAGAGCCCTTTAAAGATGGCGCCTTGTAATTAGCTTTTTTTAAATACCTCCAGAAGGCTTCTATTTAGAAAAACGAAAATTGGTACGATTATTTATCGTCTAGAGTTGAATCGACTACATCAATTGAGAATTTCTAGTACCGGTCATAGGCGGCTGTTTTGGGTAGGTTAACTGTTATTTTAACGCATAATTTTTTAACCATTCGTTATACTAGATTATTAAATTTTCAGATATTCTAATACTACAAGGTACTCTTACTTTAAGTCGCTAGGATACACCGTTTTCTAGAAAAATCGATTTGAAAATTTTTCGTTTTTTCGTCACGAAAGTAAAATTAATAGCAGTTAGAATAACTAGTATGTCAACATCTGCTACAATAATTTTCTGCAAAGATGATTCGTCTTGGCTTTTTTAACAGCTAATTAGTTGTCTTCACCATTTGCTTGATAACAGTCGGTCGATTTTTCCTGTAAGTTCTTCATAAGATACTTAATAAATCTGCTTTTATCGTATTGAGATAAAAATTTGTCTTAAAAGTTGAAAAGAGGCTCAGTCGTATCCTTCGTGAATTGATATTTTTTTGTGCAAAAAGGGATCACCTTAGGACTTTCTCCATCGTAACTATCAAAAAAATGCAGATGTAACAAGCTCTAAGATGTTGGAGCTTCTTATTATTTGAATTTGTATACATGTCCAAAATCGACTTAATCCGAAATTAAAAAAATTATGTTCTCTTTTTAACTTGATTATTTTTCAAGCAAACAAGTCGGTCAATTGCTCACTTTGTAAGGAATTTTATGACCTATAAGCGAATAAAAGTTTAAACTTTTTATAGCCTTTCATTTTTAAAAGGGTGTCGTTTAAACGGCTCCAAAACAGCACAATACACATGCTAATGCGAATTTTGAAAAGTTATATCACGGTTAATTTGTAGGCTATTAAAAGAAATAAAAAAAAACAATATATTCAGTAAAAAAATTGTTAACTTTTTGTTCATTAGTAATTTTTACGTATCTTTGATAGTTTTCAGTTATTTTTATAAAAAACGAAATTTTTAAAGCTTTTAAAAATACTTTTTTCCCTATAATCATAATTTTTTCAGAATGAAGAATTCTAAATCGTTTAAACTGCTGGATGCATCTGCTGATACACAAATAAAGTAAATCGTACATGAATTACCCTTTGACTGCCAGTAGTAATACCAAGGGTGTCATTGTGATTTTTTTTCCAAAAAAATCGATTTGATTTTCATCATAACTCTTGTAATTCTCAGTCTAAAAAGCAATTTAGCCTAAAAACAAATCTATAGAACATGTTTTGATTAAATTGTACCCCCTATCCATTTATGCAGTTATTTTGATATAAAAATTTTCACTCATCGAATAAGGGTGGTATTCATTCCCAGAGAAAAAACATATATCGGCATAGGGTGGATTTTGCTTGTTGAGGTATTCCCTATAGTGTATTTTTATGTATGAGAGAGTAATAAAACAATAAATTATGTATGCAAATCCCTAAACTGTTGATACGGGTGACTCAATGAAAAACAGATATTTGTCAACAAGTTTACAGAAGTATATAGGAAAACAATTTTAAATTGAGTATGACCACCAGGTATAAAGGTTGGAGCAGAATAGAATACAATAGTTGTGAGGGTTACTAATCCCTAAATAAGGTTGCCAGTGTCGGAGTGATGGAGGTTAACAGGTACTAATGAATTTGCAAGAAATGTAAGATGTTTATTTTATTGGTTATATATAACCAATAAAAGTTTAATAAGTACCTACCTATTTGCAAAATAAAGTTTAATTCTTTAGATAAAATAAAACGTTTTATTTTATCTATGTATTTGCAAAATAAAGTTTAATTCTTTGCCTATTTGCAAAATAAAGTTTAATTCTTTAGATAAAATAAAACGTTTTATTTTATCTGAAATGAGTGCATTCCACGAAGTAAGGGTTTCAACAATCAAACATTTAATTCTTTAATTCCAGGAATCTACGACAGTAATTGACTAGATAATTACGTTCTAAACTTATTCCACAGAAAATGTGATAGTGGGTTTTTCCATTTTGTATATAGGAAGGTCCAAGTGGCGTATTCAAAATTCTTAACAGTTCACTAAAAGTAGGTACTTCAGTTGCAAGGTGCAGTTTATTGTGTATACTAGTGTTATGGAAAATTTGGAAGTGCCGTGTAAACGCCGAAAAATTGGTCCTCTAACAGTTAATGAAAAAACATTAATATTTAATTGTTTTAAATCATTTACAGACAAACGTTTATGTGAAAGTGTTGATGAGACCGTTGAGTTAGTTAGCAGTACACTTGGTGTTGGGAAATCTACGATTTACAGAGTTATTAAAGAAGAGAAATGTGATAGTTTTCAAATGCCACGTAATGCTCCAGGGAAACCAAAATTTCAAATAGAATATCATTTTAAAGAAGGACTTCGACGGAAAGTGCATGAATTCTTCTTTAGACAAGAATTTCCAACATTGGATAAAGTTCTTGTCTCAGTTCGAGATGATAAGGATTACCCAGAAATGAGTCGAAGTACGTTATGGAAACTTTTAAAAGAAATAGGCTTCCGCTGGAAAAAGAATCCCAGAAAGTCTATTTTATTAGAAAGAAGCGATATTGTCATATGGAGAAGACATTTTCTAAGAACCATAAAGGAAATGAGAAACCAAAAAAGAAAAATATTTTATCTTGATGAAACATGGATCAACGAGGGTCATACACCAAATAAATTTTGGCAGGATGAAACTTTTACAAGTCAAAGGCACGCTTTTGTAAATAACTTATCTACTGGTTTAAACCCACCATCAGGAAAGGGACGCAGGCTGATAATAGTACACATTGGCAGTTCAGACGGTTTTGTTGAAGGTGGTTTATTAACTTTTGAATCAACTCGTACCGGTGACTACCATGAAGACATGAACGCTGATGTCTTTCAAGCATGGTTCGAACAAATGATAGATCTTCTTCCTAAGAACTGTGTAATAGTAATGGATAATGCAAGTTATCACTCGAGACTTATAGAAGGACTGCCCACAACCAAGTGGTTAAAAAAAGACTTGCAGAATTGGCTGAGTTCAAAAAATATTACGTACCATCCCGGATCTATAAGAAAGGAACTTTATTCGTTGTGTGCCCTGCATAAAGAAAAATTTAAAAAATACGAAATTGATGAAATTGCCAAAAATCGTGGAATGACAGTACTTAGATCCCCACCATATCATTGTGAATTAAACCCGATTGAACTGGTATGGGCACAGATAAAGAGTGAAGTTTCAAGAAAAAATACCACTTTTAAAATTCATGATGTTAAACAGTTGTTTTTGGAGGCCGTAAATAATGTAAAACCTGAAAACTGGGAAAAGGAAGTAAATCACACTATTAAAGAAGAGGAAAAAATGTGGAAGCTGGACAATATTACTGATAAAATGATTGAGCCAGTTATTATAAATCTTGGTTCTGAAAGTTCATCTTCTGAATCTGATTTGGATTTGTAACAAGTAGCTTTAAGTTTTATATTAATATTTTTATTCATCTATTTAACATACCTTAGACGGTTTTAAAAACTCTTTTTCTCTTTTGTAATTTTTAAAAATTAAAAAAAATGTGAATTTTTTAAAACCCTTTTTAATGTAGGCCAGTCAGTTCTAATATAGTGTGTGATAAAAGAGGTCACTTTTGTTTACATACACATAACACTTTATAACACTGAAATAATTCATTTATTTTTTACAATTATTCAAAGTAATTTTTCAATTAATCTTGAGCACGCCCATGGAGTGGTCGGAGCTACCAGTTAAAATTATGCTAATTACTCTCTCGTTCATAAAAATAAACTATAGCTACTGTTAAAATTCAAAGAAATCGATGCGAAGGAAATCAGAGGTGAAAACGTTGATAAACTGGACTAATATCGGTTTTCATTTTACTTTAAAAAAATAATATGACAAAATAAATTGCAATAGTCAATATTTTAGCTTATTGAATAGTTAAAATACAAAATTAAAATTAATATAATATTCTCTATATCACAAAATAAATCAAAATAATTGTAGAACTGCAGAAATTGTATGCGGTAATTCAGTAATATATAAATATAAAAGCGACTGGCTGATGGTTGCAGAAAATAAAGAAGTTTATTTTTTTGTGTAATGACATAATTAAGTTTAAATTAAAACGGTTGTTCGGTTTCCAAATTTAATTTAACGTCACCACTCACTATAAATTAATTACCATAATTAATTTGTAAGTGTCACCAACATTACAACATGTCTAGCGTGTGCAAGAAATATAACTTCTTTAACAGATAATTTTCGTGAAGGAACCGTGCCACAAACTTTTAGAAGTATTTAATTTATAATATAACTTGCCCTTCTTTGGGGAATTTAAGATAACTTTATGGAAGTTTCCTAGATCTGAGTGATAAGATCTTGTTTTCGGGGAAACAACTTATATTGAGATAATCAATCTTAGATAAACTTCTAAATCATATTTAGGAGTTGCCTATTAGTAAAACCAGACATTTTTATTAAATATTTTATGTTTAATTAATAAAAGATTATCTTCTTCTTCATACCAGTTTCATCGTTACGGTATCGACTGTTTTTTGTATCATTATCTGATAATTTATTTGAGAAATAACATTTTCTTGCTTTAGCCAGTACATCAGTTAACTCTTTACTGATTACTTAACGTTTTTCTACCTTGATTCACCGAGAAATTTCATTATCTTAAACATTTGGGTCCCAGAAGTCACACAATTTAAGCCTTGATAGTACGTTGAAATAACTTTTTCATTGCATTTTTTATTTGTATCAGCTTTATTTCGATAATACTAAACGTTCGTCTGAAATAAAGATAAATTTGAAGGCTGTACAAAGATGAATCTCTAAATCTACTTAAGTCCATTCTCATTGATCTATCTAACTTCTATCCCATCTATCTCCACTATTAATAAATATCTATTTCACTTAATTTACTTTATCGTGTCCGGACATGTCATTCATAAAATTTCGGCCCAGTATCGGGCTACGTCGGTTCCATCTTTGTTGGCGAGCCACAAATCTTCGAGGGTACATCGATGAGGACAGTTTCTGCATGTAAGAAGATGTTCCATATTCTGTGTTTCTCCACAGTCACAGTTCACATCATATTGGTCGATTTTTCCCCATTTTGCCGTGTTTGATTTTACTGGAGCGACCCCCGTTCTTATCCGATTCATAGTTTTCCACGTTTTAAAGTCTAGGTACTGGCCGGTTCATTGAATCTGGATAAGAGGAAAATACTCAGGCGGTTCATTCTGCACTATTCCAGGAAGCTTTTCATAGATTTTAGTCGCTTTTGTGATGTTCGAACTTTGTATAGGGCATATCGCCCGTCCGCGATCTGTTTAATTTTCTCTATCTTTTTCTGCAAAACCCACTGCTTTATATAGATTTGAGAGGCGTTGGTTTCATGCACCCCGTTACTATCCTGCATGTCTCATTTAGCGCAGTATCAACTTGTTTGGTGTGGGCAGATCTGCCCCAAACGGGGCATGCATATTCAGCAGTTGAGAAACACAGTGCCTGTGCCGTTGTTTTTAAAACGCCAGGACGTGCGCCCCATTTACTTCCCGTTAGCTTTCTTAGTATGTTGTTCCTAGTTGTTACTTTCCCGCTCGTTTTTATGCAATGTTGTCTGTAGGTGAGGGACCGGTTCAGAGTTACTCTAAGATATATAGGTTATTTTGTGTGTTCTAATTTATAACCATTCCACGCAATTTGGAGTTTCCTTTGCGCGAAGGTGGAAAGCGCAGACTTGAGTTTTAGAGGGATTGGGTCTCAGGGAATTCTGCAGGTAGTACGCTGTCATTGTTTTTAAGGCAGTTTTCACTTCTTCAAAACTATTTCCTTGGCACATTTTGCAAGATCTTCAGCATAGAGGAAGTGCTAGGTTTGGGTCGGCGTAGGTTGGTCGTTTGTGTATATATTGAAGAGCATTGGTGCGAAAACACTTCCCCGTGGAAGGCCATTTTTGAACTCTCCACCTACTTACTTTACCCTCCAGCATAACGAAAAAACGTCTGTTTTGCAGTAAAAAATATACGTCCTTACCCAGATGGTGGTCATAGAGAGTGTCGTATAATTTACGGAGCGATGTTTTGTGCCTTACTGTGTCATATGCTGCTGTCAAATCTATTTCATAAAAGCTATGGTGAAAAATGAACGTTTATTTCTAATAACAAATAGTTAAAACTTCACAAACGTCAAAATACAAAATACTGGCCAAACAACAAAAATATCATCCTTTCTTAAAATATGCCATATTCAACATGCATCAGCCCTAAGTAAACGAATTGACATCGATAATTTGTCACCCTCTCATCTTATAAAATAAATAAGAATAACATCATATCCCTTATTCCGAGTTAACAAATAGTCTAATATTAGTCCGCCATACAAAACCTCCCGTGAAACAAATTATTCCACGAACCCCGTATATTTCTTCTTCAATCCATTTCGACAATTCGCACAGTTGAACCATGACCACTCACTCAGAGTTAGAATATATACACACATTATGTTCTAATGATGCTCTCATTTCGTAAACAAAAAGTGCCAATGGCAATTCGAAGTGTCTATTCGTTCTAGTTTGTGTCACCACACTTTGACAATTAAATTAACGAACATTAGTGCTCAGTTGTTAGTTGTTTGTTTTTTGTTAAATTATTTACTCTAAAGTTAAGTAACCTTACCGTTTTTAGAACATTTAAAAATAAACTACAATCTGTTTTAGTACCATTGCAGTCGTTTACTTATAAACTTCTCATTATTTTTGTAGTGAATTGGCATACAGTTTTTTCTCGCTTCAACCTATACCTATTGTAAAAAATAGGGCACTGAAAGAGACATCGGAAACAGCTGTACCTACTTGTTTATCGGGTAATTTCCACTTAAAATCATAATTTGTAAATTATTAAAATAATTGAAAATTTGTTTGGTAGGAAACATGTATTCACCTTTTAAAAATTACAAAAGAGAAAAAGAGTTTTTAAAACCGTCTAAGGTATGTTAAATAGATGAATAAAAATATTAATATAAAACTTACAGCTACTTGTTACAAATCCAAATCAGATTCAGAAGATGAACTTTCAGAACCAAGATTTATAATAACTGGCTCGATCATTTTATCAGTAATATTGTCCAGCTTCCACATTTTTTCCTCTTCTTTAATAGTGTGATTTACTGCCTTTTCCCAGTTTTCAGGTTTTACATTATTTACGGCCTCCAAAAACAACTGTTTAACATCATGAATTTTAAAAGTGGTATTTTTTCTTGAAACTTCACTCTTTATCTGTGCCCATACCAGTTCAATCGGGTTTAATTCACAATGATATGGTGGGGATCTAAGTACTGTCATTCCACGATTTTTGGCAATTTCATCAATTTCGTATTTTTTAAATTTTTCTTTATGAAGGGCACACAACGAATAAAGTTCCTTTCTTATAGATCCGGGATGGTACGTAATATTTTTTGAACTCAGCCAATTCTGCAAGTCTTTTTTTAACCACTTGGTTGTGGGCAGTCCTTCGGAGTGATAACTTGTATTATCCATTACTATTACACAGTTCTTAGGAAGAAGATCTATCATTTGTTCGAACCATTCTTGAAAGACATCAGCGTTCATGTCTTCATGGTAGTCACCGGTACGAGTTGATTCAAAAGTTGTACTAACAATGTGTACTATTATCAGCCTGCGTCCCTTTCCTGATGGTGGGTTTAAACCAGTAGATAAGTTATTTACAAAAGCGTGCCTTTGACTTGTAACAGTTTCATCCTGCCAAAATTTATTTGGTGTATGACCCTCGTTGATCCATGTTTCATCAAGATAAAATATTTTTCTTTTTTGGTTTCTCATTTCCTTTATGGTTCTTAGAAAATGTCTTCTCCATATGACAATATCGCTTCTTTCTAATAAAATAGACTTTCTGGGATTCTTTTTCCAGCGGAAGCCTATTTCTTTTAAAAGAGTCCATAACGTACTTCGACTCATTTCTGGGTAATCCTTATCATCTCGAACTGAGACAAGAACTTTATCCAATGTTGGAAATTCTTGTCTAAAGAAGAATTCATGAACTTTCCGTCGAAGTCCTTCTTTAAAATGATATTCTATTTGAAATTTTGGTTTCCCTGGAGCATTACGTGGCATTTGAAAACTACCACATTTCTCTTCTTTAATAACTCTGTAAATCGTAGATTTCCCAACACCAAGTGTACTGCTAACTAACTCAACGGTCTCATCAACACTTTCACATAAACGTTTGTCTGTAAATGATTTAAAACAATTAAATATTAATGTTTTTTCATTAACTGTTAGAGGACCAATTTTTCGGCGTTTACACTGCACTTCCAAATTTTCCATAACACTAGTATACACAATAAACTGCACCTTGCAACTGAAGTACCTACCTTTAGTGAACTGTTAAGAATTTTGAATACGCCACTTGGACCTTCCTATATACAAAATGGAAAAACCCACTATCACATTTTCTGTGGAATAAGTTTAGAAGGTAATTATCTAGTCAATTACTGTCGTAGATTCCTGGAATTAAAGAATTAAATGTTTGATTGTTGAAACCCTTACTTCGTGGAATGCACTCATTTCAGATAAAATAAAACGTTTTATTTTATCTAAAGAATTAAACTTTATTTTGCAAATAGGCAAAGAATTAAACTTTATTTTGCAAATAGATAAAATAAAACGTTTTATTTTATCTAAAGAATTAAACTTTATTTTGCAAATAGGTAGGTACTTATTAAACTTTTATTGGTTATATATAACCAATAAAATAAACATCTTACATTTCTTGCAAATTCATTAGTACCTGTTAACCTCCATCACTCCGACACTGGCTACCTTATTTAGGGATTAGTAACCCTCACAACTATTGTATTCTATTCTGCTCCAACCTTTATACCTGGTGGTCATACTCAATTTAAAATTGTTTTCCTATATACTTCTGTAAACTTGTTGACAAATATCTGTTTTTCATTGAGTCACCCGTATCAACAGTTTAGGGATTTGCATACATAATTTATTGTTTTATTACTCTCTCATACATAAAAATACCCTATAAAAAGTGAACAGAGAAATTAAAAAAATATTAAAACTATTTATTTTGCTTCAATGACGGATAAAATATGAGGGAATGCTGTCAATAATCCTGATATGAAACCACTGGTTAAATATGTCTAAAGTAATACATACTTTCTTCATGTACATAAATTTTTAATTTTGATCATAAATTTTCCCTGAAATCTGTATTTATCTGATGAGCGCTATAGGAAGATTATAGAAACACCCTATATGTTCATCGTTAGTTCTAAATTTAAAACATCTGTAACAATATATTTATTTATTAGTGTATGCATTAAAGTAAACAGCGCTTCTACTGCAGTTATAATAAAGAGGTTTAAAAAACTACCTTCAAAATATTTTGTTTTATTTTATTAGCAATAGAATTTAAAAACCTGCTGAATTTCATTTTCACTATCTATGCAAATTTTAGTATTCCTAAACGGCCTCCACATTTTCTTTAATTAACTAAAGAGTCATTAAGTAATTGAGCTATGCAGCTGGGCCAAGATTGGATTAGGAGACTTGGCTGGCAAAAAGACCGTTTACTAATTGGATGCCAGGATCGTTTTGTTTTTCTCTTGCGGAGAATGGAGGAAAAAGCATACGGCCAATGTTCCTGCTACAAGTTTTTGTCTTGAAATTGTCGAGAAAGTAGAACGTAGAGAGAAATTTTTTGTGAATTAAATACACATACATTAGAGGATCTTTTTGTCAGGAACAGAACATTTTGAAATAAATTAGTTGTGTGGTGTTTCTAGTACAATGCACCGAAACTTATAATCAACATTTGCTATGACTTTGTCATTTTATTATACTTAATATTAATTTACTGAGCAGCCATCTTCGAGAGAGAAAGAGTAGAAAGAGAGAGTTTTACTATACCTATGTATATGCATATATATAATAGAAACTTTTTTACTTCCTGGGTTTGTCGGTCTGTTGTACATAAAAATACTTAACTATTGCTTAAACGTTTCGACTATGTATTTGCCATTTTCAATAAGCATTTTATTTTATAAACATTACATTATACAATTATATTTCATATTTAAACTGTTTAGATGTTTAACATGGTTTAAAAAATTGGTATCTGACATTGACAGATGGCATCTGGCAGGTATCTTAAAACACGAGTGGTTCAGGGTCGTATCTTAACCCTCCATTAGGCACGTGGTCTACAATAGTAGACCACCTCTTTTCAAACACTTGTATATATCTGTCATTTTCTCTTACATACGCGCGCATCTCAGTAGCTGTTGCTAACGGGCGTCTTATTTTAATTTATGGTTTTATTTGTGTTCGGCACTTCTGTTGAGTATTTTATCAAGCATAGAACAGTACTGGTCTACGATTGTAGACCACATGTCCACTGACGTTACAACATCTGGCTACATTGCAGATATTTAATTCTATTGTTTTCAAAATTCAAGATAACTTTTATTTATTACCATTTGGTACACTTGCACTTACCGGGTGGAACGAAGCAACGACCCGAAAGTTTGGTCTCGATGGTTTGAGGAGATATCAAGTGGAGAAGAGGAAGACTGTGATGATGAGTCCGAAGATGATCTCGGTGTGAATGTGAATTTTGCTGAAAGGAGTGATCACGAAACAGACTCTGAATTAGAAACATCGGAGTAAGAGGAATTGACCAAAGATGAAGGAACGTCAGACGACTCTGATAACGCACGTCCTTTAAATTTTTACATAGGAAAAGACAGGGTGACTAAATGGAAAAAGAATAGATCCAATTTACAAGTTCGTATCCGTTCTCAGAATCTCATCAAACTTATGCCTGGTACAAAAGGAAACGCACGCACTGCTGAAACTGAAATTGATTGCTTGAAGATATTTTTGGATGAAATAGTTATTAAAGTAATAACTGTCTCGACAAATATTTTTATTGAAAAGATACGAAGCAATTACCAAAAAAATCAAGATTGTAGACAAACTAATGACACTGAAATTCGTGCATGTATTGAGATATTATTCTTGATTGATATTCTTTGAAGTTCCAAAAAAATGAACATAAAATATGGGATAATTCTCAAGGATCCGGAGTTGAGTCATGCTACCTGGCAATGAGCGAGGAAAGGTTTCGAGATCTAATAAGATGTCTACGGTTCGATGATGTGGAGATAAGAACAAAGCGAAGAGAAATCGAAAAACTTGCATCCATTAGAGAACTTCTAAAAATATTTTTGATGAATTTTCAAAATAACTTCATTCCTAGTGAGTGATCTTACAGTAGATGAACAGCTATTAGCATTTAGGGTACGTTGTGCATTTAAGCAGTACATCCCAACGAAGCCAGCCAGATATGGCATGAAAACATTTGCTCTGGTAGACGCAAGAACATTTTACACATTCAATTTGGAAACTTACGTGGGAACTCAGCCAGAAGGTCCATACAAATTTGTAAATACCAGTAACGAAATAACTCTTTGGTTGGTAGAGCACATCGCAAGTACCAATCCTAATATTACGGCAGACAACTGGTTTAGCAGTTTATCATTGATCAACAATTTACTGAAGAAAAAACTTACATATTTGGGTACTGTAAGAAAAAAACTGACTTGAGGTTCCTCAAGAGTTGCTGCTCCAGAAAAATCGAGAAGTTAAATCGTCTCTTTTTGGTTTCCAAGCTGATTTTACTATGGTGTCATATGTCCCAAAGAAAAGTAAGTCGGTGGTATTGATATCCTCCACGCACAATGATGATGCTACAGATGAAGATACTGGAGATGATAGAAAGCGGGTAATGATCACTGATTATACCTAACAACACCAAAATCGGCGTGGATATGATAGATCAATTGTGTCAGAATTATAACGTCGCAAGAAATACACGCCGTTGGCCAATGGTTGTGTTTTACAATTTATTGAATATTTCTGTCATAAACGCCCTCTGCGTGTATAAGACTAATCATCCCAAACAGAAAATAAAACGTAGTGACTTTCTTGAAAAGTGTGCTTGGGAATTAATCCGACCACAAATTGAAGTTATCAACAATTCCTCGGTTACCAAGAAAAATGAGGAAGCGAGCTCAATCTCTGCTGAGCATAGAAAGTAATCCCCCTCAACCCCCTGTGCGACAATCTTCTTAACATATTTTACAGCAGATTTAGACACAAATGATAAAAATAAAATCTTAAAGAAACATAATTTGGTTTTCGAAATAAACATTGGATTATACTTGATTTGGCAACGCATGGCAGGACAGTTTTTATGACAGAATATTACAACAGTCTTTATACAGGACTGTTGTAGTCACCTATTGACCATTTGTAAGTATTAAGAATAAGATATTGTGAATTTAAAAAAAGAATATTGCCAAAAATATCCCGAAAAACTCTATGTTTGTACTCAAGCCACAACTTAAAGACAGAAAGACAGAGGTAGTGGATTTTTATATTAGCTGTAAAAGTAACTCTACTCGATTTGGAACTGCATAATGTTTATATGGCAAAAGATTGCAACGGTTTTCGGGCAAATTATAACTTTGAATTTTTAAAAGTAGTTTTTAAGAATATGATAAAATGACTTGGAAGCCGTTGGTGCAAGGTTAAATTTAATGATTAGTGGGTCTCCATCATATTTATTTTTTAAGAACACTTGTACATAATGCAATAAAAGTGTTTAGTGCAATGTTATTACGATGGTTAATTGTATTTTTTGATATTTATTCCTCCTTATTCGTTAAAATTGAATTTTGACAGCATGTTATATGTCGAAAATTAAGATCATTAATATTTTTTGGAATGATTCAGAGTTAGAGTCCCATTTTTAAAGACAAACGAATGTACAGCTCTGCGGAGAATTTTTTTCTGTTTCATCCAACTTAATAGGGTTAGTTCGTACTGATTCGTATTTAGATATTTAACACATCAAGTTGGATTTCCTTCACGGACAATGCGTTAAACTATAGCCACTGACAATCTTGTTAAAAAAATGACAGCGACTAACGGCTTCCGTTGAAAGTATTTTTTTAATTCATCATATACTTTTCAGATAATTTGTTTTTATGTTGTGAGACGGGTCTATGACGTAAATGTCGTGTACTTGTACCATTTGTTATATCCATTTTTAACATGAAGAACACAGATGGTTACAAATCGTTAAAATATTTGTTATAAGTTAACCTAAAAATTGTGTTAAATTGTAAATTTTTATCCATTATACAGACAATACACAGAGGTGTGTATTGTCACCCCTCTGCTATTCAATGCATACTCTGAAGAAATTATGAAAAGAGCTTTTAAGGGAGAAACAGCAGGAATAAAGGTCAATGGAACACCAATTAACAACATTAGATATGAGGACGATACAACAAGATAGTTGAGTATGGAGAAGAATATGAATTATCAATAAACAGCAAGAAAACTAAATTTATTAGGATATCAAAAACCCAAAATAATGATGAAAGCCTGACAATTAAAGGTAAAACTTTAGAACAAGTTGAAAACTACAATTATCTTGACACAATAATTAATCACACAAACGGTTACTCCAAAGAAATCAAAGTTCGAATAGAAAAGCACGAACAAACATCAATAAAATGAGAAAGGTACTTTGTGAAAGGGAACTGAAATTAAACTTAAGAGTTAGGCTGGCAAGGTGTTATATTTTCTCGACTCTGCTTTACGGCATAGAAGCATGGACACTTAACGCGTCGACTGCTAAAAAGTTGCAAGCATTTGAACTGTGGGTGTATAGAAGAATCCTGAACATATCATGGACCGGTCCATGGACATGGACCATGTAACAAACAACGAAGTCATGAGAAGAGACAACAAAAGAATGGAAAAATTGGAAACGGTCAACACACGAAAGCTGCAATACCTGGGGGCAGCATCTGAGATCAGAATAGCCATCACGATTGCCAACCTTCGTCGCGGAGATGGCACGTAAAGAAGAAGAAGATCCATTATTCATTTATCTTGATTTAGTCTCTTATAAATACAATATTTAAACCTGGGGAAGTAAGAAATTTACGGAATAACAAAGGTACCTAAAGTGACATCACGATCGACTTAATTGTTAATAAAATAATTCAATCCCAACAAAAATAATGAAACAGCGATGTTGCTGTAACTGTGGAATTCTTCAATAGTTTACGATGTCAGATTTCGTTTTTGGGAATCGTCATCATCTCCAATATGTTAGAAACAACATCTACATTTTTTTGCAATAAAAACATTTACTATACTTAACTTAATGTTTGCTATAACTTAACCTCGGTAAATTTTATAACAAATACGATTAATCAATAAAATAAGTTCAGACTTACATTCACCGGTTACTTTTTAAGTCATTCGAACTGAGTTCTTTGCTTTAATAAGTTTGATATATTTAATAAAGTCCTTTCAGTGCAAAATCCCGTAATTCATCTTTTCCCGTTGTAAGTCCGTTAATCAGATTGTAATTTTCTGAAAATTTCTACATAAATATTTCTCCAGTGCTTTACTAATAGTCTTCTCTCTTTTGTTACAGGTAAGATTAATTTGGTATTCGCAGAACGCCGACCTGCCCTCGCAAAGAGAATAAATTTGACAGGTAACTAATGGAAATATCAATCATAATTAATATTGAAATTCGAAATTAATTGGACCAATATGAAAAGTTAATGCCTTTCTTGAACCAAATTGAATCGATGGACGCTTTAGTCGACATTCGTTTTATTATAAAATGTGCAAAAGCATTTTTTTCATATAAAACAGCTTATGGTGATGTCACCTTAGGTTATTTTGTTCAAGCAAATTATACATCGATTTATATACTTTTTAGGAACGTAACATCAGCAAAAGCAATTTTTATATCTATTCAACCAATATCGCTGCATCCCACCGGCCTTGTCCGAATTGGTTGATATTGTTCACATCTTGGTGCCTCTTCTGCACCAAGCAGAATTTTGCACCATTTTGACTCCATCAACATTCTCTCTGCCTTGGTGTTATATTTCGACATAAGTTTCAGTCTTATTTTCAACTAATCCAGTCTTTGCTGTAGAGCACTTTCAGCATTTTTTTACTAACATCACATCATCAGCATGCACTGTTACGACAACCTCTTCCACCTCCAGTTTTTTTAGCGTCCAGCAACATTCAATACGCTGCAGTGGAACGTGGTAATGAAGGCAATGGTGGAGAGAGAATGTCCTGGTTACCTGATGAATGTGGTGGCGGAGTATCTGTCCCTCAGAAATCTGTCTTGGGATCGACGCTATGGGACCTGGCATATGACGGGGTTATGAACTGTGAATATGGAGAGGGTACAACCAATTCGCGGATGACCTCGCTGTATTGGTAGTGGCCCAGGATGAGCCAGATCTCAAATACCTGGTTCAGAACGTAGGCGCCGTCGTAAAGAAATGGATGACGTAGCACGGACTGAAACTTGCGGCAAAGAAAACCGAAGCTATCATTCTGAAGGGGAAAAGGAACAGGCAAAGTGTTGAATTACAATGTGCAGGAACATGTCTAACACCCAAAAAACACGTAAAGTACCTAGGAGTGACATTGCACCAGAATGGAAAATGGGGGGACCACGTGCGGGAGGTGGCCCGGAAGGCTGCGAATAGTGCGGCTGCGTTGGGGAGGCTGATGTCCAACATTGGGCGACCCAAATCCGAAAGGAGGAGGATCTTACACGGTGTTGTACAGTCGATTGTCCTCTACGCGGCACCAGTGGACAGAACAAGAACAATTAAAAGATGGCAAAAAGAATGGAATAGGTAACACGGAGGAAGTGGAACAGTGGACGAAAATGCTGGTCCCGAACATAAGAGATTGGGTGGACTGTGGCCACAGGTGACTGGATTACTTCCTGGCGCAGGTGCTCGCAGGAGATGGGTGTTTTAGGGCCTACCTCTCTAGGTTCGGAAAGGCTGACACAAATAAATGCCTATACTGCGGACACAGACTGACACAGATGAAGGCCTTATCATTTCGCGTATGGTGTTTTGTGTCTTAGCGGACTCATAGAGACTTCTCACATTCCATGTGCCTATTGTCATACCTGATTTTATTCTTATTTCTTTTCTATTATCACGGGGATTTCGTTGAATGACGGTCTGACAAGTTTTGTGTGATTGTCTTTTTCTGTCCGATCTTGGTGTCCAAGGACCATGATCAGTACAGCTTTTCTTATCATATGTCAGTGCCATTATGAATTAACTAGGGTATATTAATGGGGTGGTTTCCCGTTGCCTTCCCCATTGCAGTGCCACAACCATTTAAACTGCTCCAGTCATGCTTGTGGTAGTCATTTCAAGCCGATCCAGGATCATTTCCTCTGAGCCTTAAACTGGTACTGATGATCGCTGCTGCCCTTCGTCAGAGAGGGATAGAAAAAAAGGTAACTAGATTTTGGAAGGATGAAGGGATGGGACATGTTTTTTCTCAGTAAGGAGTTGAGAATAAAGCATGGCTATCATAGGCAGGATCGCTTCCCTGAAGTAGACCTATTCTCTACTGGGATCGTAGAAAAGTGTCTACCCCACACCTACAGATATTTAAATTATCACTCAAAACACCTGCTTATGTACACCCGCAATGCAACAATTTTTATGTAGGCGAAACCTCAAGACCACTAAGTGTTAGTATAAATGATCACGAATCATGCACTAAAAACTTTGACAGAATTCAGATATGCAAATATATCAACATTCAGATATGTACATGGGTCAATGAGCACAAGTACAATGATAAGATGCATCAATAATCATAAAAGAAACAGACAGCAGAAAGAAAAAAATCAAAGAATCAGTCCTTATCTTATTTAATGAATAAAAATGTGTAGCAAACCCATCAACAGAATGTAGTAGGCTCTGATGACTAATACTGAAAGAAGAATTCAGTCATAAGAATATACCAAGATTAATGGATTAAAGAGGGTCAGAGGCACATCATAAGCATTAAGCACACAAAAATCAGAATTTGATATTGTTCAATCACAAATTAATCCCTTAATTTGTAATCTCACATTATTCTTAACTTCTTAATATTTTATAGTTTCACCGTGTATAATTGAAACATTGTGAAAACAAATCGTGTAATATTTTAATAATTAGTTCATTTACCTACAACGTAATAAATTGCCGAATAATATATTTTTCAATTGAACTTCCTAAGTGTTACAATTACGGCCTAGATAAAATTATATTGTAAGCTCATAGTTCAAAGTTTGTTAATATGATAGAAGCAATAACCTCTGTGCTGAGGTATACATTATTTGTGAGATTATAAATTGGGGATTTCAGCTCATTCGAGCGCAGTCTATTGTAGAAAGTTACCTAACCATCATCTTTAGTGTAGTTATTAGTAGCTGTCAATAAAACCATAATTTTTACTCCACAACTTCAACGTTTTATTATATTTATCATCGTCGATCGAGAAGAAGCGGACAAAGGGGCATTACAAACGATTCGATCCTTATATCTACATTCGAATCTGTCCAGATATCAATCCGGGGATACATAATCCTCAGAATTTCAACTCAAAAACAGGGTTATTGCTTACAAGATCAAAGCCAAGTAAGTCAATTGTCAAATTGGCGGTACAAAGTGCCAAGTAATTAATGTGTACATTTTAACATAATTTCTTTAAATTATAATATATTTTGAAAACGATTTTCGCATTGAAAATCGAAACATCAAAAACAAATATATCATGTAATTTTCATTACAATCAATTGTGGTTTAATCCCATATAAATGCAATATTTAGTTCCTTAGAAAAGATATTTACAATATGAAATTTCATATTAGCGAACAGTTAAGATCCTTTGAGATGAAGTGATATTATCAATCGTAAAATTTAAATTTAAAGTTTGTTTTAAATTAATTAGTGTTACACACGATTAGTCTAATTTGGCATTAGATTTTTTTACTATAGTGTGTAACAAAGTTCGCTGTTTAACGTTCATATACAACAAGGAAAATTACATTTTTAAAACACCGAGCGCTTTCTCTTAAATCCCCGTTTGAAGCCAATTATTTAGCTGATAAGAGAGTAGAAAAATATTCACTTTGGCCCTCGTTAAAACCGCCAGCGCTTCTTCTTTTCTACACTTTACTGTCAATTTCATGCAACTTGTAAAATCTCAAAGTGAAAAGCGAAAAACAGTCATTATCTCCTTGGGCTGCCTCCTTTCTGTGAGAGTTTTATAACGAGACTCAGTCAGATTCTGTTGTTGTTCTTCTCTTTACAACTCATCATTAGAAGTATTGAATTGCAATATCTAACCAAAACCGTTTCTGCGCTTAATTAGAAAATTTGACAATGTTTCATTAGAGTAATTACATTTTAATACATTTAATTAAAATACACAAATTAAACTAATTAAAATATTCGTTCACAAATATGTAGAGTATTACAGAGTATTGAAAAACTTGTAATTCTAGCAGAAAAGTCTAGGTTACGACTCCCATTCGTTGAAGTTTTCATTGGATAAAGCATTCTCCTGATTTCATGTTTTTTTCTTAATCAAGCTGTATATATTGACATAAGAACGAAACTGTCGATGTCATCTTCCTCATCCTGGTGCTCATTGTAATCGTTTGCAGTAAGGATAGCGCCTTGTGATGTATTTTGTATAAGCTTTACAGTTTCGTCCATTTTCCGTTTTATATATTTGCTTTCAACTTTTTCTAGATACTCCCTGTCCACGAGTTTTCATTTTTTTGTATGGCATCATACAAATATCCATCTACATATGATTACATCATATAGTAGATCAAATAATATCTCCTGTAAAATATTGTTCTGAAGCTATTTTCTTGTGGCATCTTAATGCAATTACTACTTTTATTGGGAATAAGCCACAATTTATGTTTACGTTTCAATTTCCACTTCGGAAATCGCTCACAAAATACAAAACATTGATAAAATAAACAATTTTTTTCCTTAGTAAAAAATTATTCTAATAATTTAATTTCATTTGACTCATTCATATTGACAATTCAGACATATAAGTAAACGACTTTCAAATGATATTGCCAATATTGTTGTTATATATATTGCCAATATAGTTCATTGAATGACATGAAATAAACTTTAACTTGAGAATATCCGTCAGAAAAATCACAGCATTCGTTTTTAAAAAGACAACCACATGCAATGATGATAGTAAAATTCTCCTGTTAATGATTCCATAGTAAATTATGATAGAGAAACCAGGAAAAAACCTCATAATACTATCTCGACATGATAAGTATTTGGTCTTATATTTCATTTACTCTAAATATACATCAAACTCTGATTTTATATCTGATTTAATAACATAAATAATGTATCCTCGATATGTTACGGACTCACTAATAGTGGTATTTTCCTTTTACTGATTTCCTCTTTTAATATGGGTAACCAGATCCTACTGCATTCTGCCGATGAATTTGCGACGTCATCATCATCATCAACCTGTATGCGTCCACTGCTAGACATAGGTCTCCCTCAGCTCTTTTCATCTGTCTCTGTCTTGCGCGGCTTGAATCCAGTTATTGCTAAAACGCTTCAGGTCGCCGACGACGCCATAATAACAGCCGAAAATGAAGAGGACCTACAAAGATTAATTAAAGAATTCGAAGATACGGCGCTCATATACTTGGGAATAAAACTGTCAAGCTACGGAAAAGTGGAAGAAGAAGTATAAAAACAAGTGAACATGGCAAACAGAGCAGCAGGATGTCTCAACAACACAATCTGGAGAAACAAATACCTCACAACGGAAACGAAAACCAGGATATATAAATCAACAATAAGACCGATAATGACGTACACAGCGGAAACAAGAGCAGATACGGCGAAAACACAAATACTACTGGAAACAACAGACATGAAAGTCTTACGAAAAATAACAAACCAAACTCTAAGAGACAGTGTAAGAAGTGAGGAAATACGAGCGAGATGTGGTATAGAGCAAATAAACGCGTGGACCAAAAGAAGAAAAGTGGAATGGAATCAACAGATCGAAAGAATGACAGAAAATAGAATAGTACGAATAGCAAGAGACAAATCGCCAAATGGAAGAAGATAATTGCGACGACCGAGGAAAAGATGGTCAGACAACGTCAATTGAGGCTAAAAACCGAAGTAGAACAGGCATTAAGCCTATTTATAAAGTAGGAAGAAGAAGAAGACGCTTCAGGTCATCAGTCCATCTAGTTGGTGGGCTTCTACTGCTCCGTATTGCTTTTTGCCTTGGTTTTCACTCTAAAATACGTTTTGTCCATCGGTTGTCCGATAATCTGGTGATATGTCCTGTCCAATTCCATTTTAACGACGCGATTTTTTCGATAGCGTCTGTTGTTTTTGTTCTACGACGTATTTCTTCGTTTTGGATTCGGCCTCTCAGAGTAACACCCAACATCTGGCGCTCCATAGCCATCTGAGTTACGCGAATCTTATTAACTGCCTTTTTTGTGAGTGTTAATGTTTTCGCTCCATAAGTGAGTGCAGGTAACACACATTAGTCAAAGATTTTCCTTTTGAGGCACATTGGTAGATCCGATTTAAATACATACTTTAATTTATCAAACGCTGCCCAGGCTAATCATATGCGACGTGTGAGCTCACATGTCTGGTTATCTCTGCCCAACCGAATTTCATATCCTACGTACTTATACGATGTAGTCTGCACAATACCCTTTCCATCAATAGAAATATTCCGATTTAGCACCAGATTAATCATTATTTGCGTCTTGGTCATATTAATCTTCAGTCCGACCTCCAAGGAAGCGTGATGCCTTGTTCTCTAATCTAATAGAAGTCTAATTTAGCGTCCAGTCTTTTTTTCATAATTTTTGTGAAAAGTTTATATATGTATGAAAGCAAACTGATAGGACGGTAGTTTTTTAAATCTGTTATGTCTCCTTGCTTGTGTAATAAAGTAATGACTGCATTATTCCATTGAGAAGGAGTTTTGCCTTGGTAGATGCATTCGGTGAAAAGCTTGGCTAAAACCTGGATAATTTTATTTCCACCTAGTTTGATCGCTTCGATCCCAACTCCGTCATTGCCAGAGGATTTATTATTTTTCATTTCTAAAAGTGCCGTTTTGATTTCCAATGGAGTTATTTCTGGCAGTAATTCTGATCCTTGGTTTGTGATTTTGGGCAGGAGCTGATCTTGTCTTTCGTCGGTGCTCTCATACATTTCGCGATAAAAGGATTCGATAACCTCAAGGATTTTGGTTCTATCAGTAGTAATGTTTACATCTTTGTTTTTTATTTTGTGAATATTTTTGTTTCCTATTTTGTTCGTATTTCGCCTCAATACTTTTAAAATTTTGTTTTCCTTAATTATTTTTGTTATTTCTCGTGTATTGTTTTCTCTTACGTCTTTTCGGATTGACCGGTGGATATGTAATTGGAGCCTTTTTCCGTCAGCTGAGTCAGGAGACTGGGCCGATCGACGTGAATGGAGATTGAAAACCCTAAATGCATAGGACGCTATAAACCGGACATAATGTATAAAAGATAATCATCTAACTCGTAAGTTTTATCTCGATCTACTTATTACCAGATCTTCACTTGTTAAAGTGTTGTAATTACTTGAGAAAACTTTTTGTTGTAGTTCTTGCCGTTGATGGAGCAGATGATGGAGTAGAGAAGAACTGAATAAAAATAAATGCGAATATTCTAAACGCTGCAAAGGAAACTCTTAGCGGAATTACAGTAAAAAAGATTTAAAAAGTCCGTAACATTTTCTGACGTTCCAAATATTATGAGACATTTCACGATATTTCGATGACATCTTGAACATTTCAGATTTTTAATACTTCTAGTAAATGGACTTTTTCTACATGGAATAAATCTTACATAACTGTCGTAATAATATTTTAAATTACTTAAAAATGTCCACTATAAAACAATAGTCAACATTTGGTACACGTTAAACCACTTTGTGCAATTTTCTTGTACTTTTTACAGCATTTTATACTCGAGTCGCAAATACGACGGTTTTTACGAAACGCCGTCTTGGATGTATATGTTGATGGAGAAAATTAAAAATAAAATCCAAAAAGCTACAATATACAATTTCATATAAATTGTAATATTTAGAATTTCCTTGAATCAACTCAAATAAAATGGAATTCGCTTAAATTTCTAGCTAAAAGAGTCGATTTGCAAAATAACAAATCCTTATCGTCGGCTGTGGCTCTATATACACGCCGGCAGTATTATTGATTTATTCATTCAAACGAACTAGCAAAACTTCGGTATTTGAAATATTTTTGGTGGAATAGGGTTTTCAACCCCAATTGAATTTGTAAGATTGCCGCCAATCCCATCATGCCACATGAGGAGATATGATAACAACAACGGGATAGTCTAAAAGTCTGGAAGACATTATTTTTTATCAGAAAACATTTTTTTTCCAAATGGTCTTTATATTACATGACGTATGACACGTTTCGATATTGAAATGCGGCATAATCTACACGTAGCTGTATTAGGGAGGGCTATGCGGCAATAAATTATTCTTATTGTTTTGAGGAGAATCTTTCGCAAAAAGTTTGGTATTTCTTTGCAACGCATTAATAAATTGAAAAAAAAAACTTTTACTAAACTTTTTTTTCATTTTTAATATGTAAGAATAAAGCTGCTGCATGTTTAAGATAGCGACCAATGTGTAACAATAAAATGACACTGCAGTCGTATACCTATAATACGACACTTGATATGTCAATGTTACTATTAAGACTTTAACTGGCTCTTTCTCAGATATAGATACGTCTTATCTTAATGCAAACTTGTGACTGAGAAATTTGGCAAGAAAAAATAAAAAATTATACTAACTTTAAGCTTGAAAAATGTTTTTTTAATCTGTTTCACACTATGATTCGAGCATGGACTGTGAAGTATACAGCTGCCTTTCTTTTATCGGGAACAGGGAATTTTAAACATTTCGTTAAAAAATAATTGTTTGTTTATTAACACACTCACGAAATTGTTCTGTAACAGTGACCGAGTTATTATATACAAATAACGACATTGTTTTGTTGACCATAGGAATTAAGATTTATTGTAATCCCATCTCTAGAGTATATTTATTATAATGCTCTAAAACTATTTTTTTGGTTATTTTGTAGCCTTAATAGCAATACTAATAAATAAGTAAGTAAATATGTAATATGCTTTATTGTCCCTGAAAATTGTACAAATTTTATGGACAAAACTTATAACAATAAGACAGGAAAGAAGAAAAAAAATCAAAATAAGAATCGTTTGTACTTTTAAATAAAAAAAAAAACAGTAAAATTCTTCCAAACTTAAACATAAAAAATACTATCTAATTAAGAACCTACAAACTTCGTAAAATGTACCTAACAAAAAATAAAAAACCGGTGTGGCAGTCCAGTGGGACTGCCGGTAGAAGTTATACTTCTATACACGCGTTCGCCGTTAAAAATTTATATAGTAGTCAATCTGCACAATCATTACATATGTAATTATATCTAGGTAAGAGAGAGCAGAAAGAGAAAAAGAATTAGTTATATACGTATATGGTGCATCGTTTGCTGTATATAAACATTTGACCTATAATAGGAGTATAGTAAATGAAGGATTGTATCAATATTTTAATGAAAGTATATATTTTTATTTTTATATATGTATAAAAGGAGTTGACTGCAAAAAAATTACACATACTCAGCAGTAAAATTCATTGTTTATTTTGTTAGTAATATAAAAATTACAATACAATAAATACACTGCAACATAATTCAATATAATAATACAATATACATTAAAATGTAATATTCATAAATATTTAAAACTGCCAATATACATAACTTACTTTACGAAGATAAAAATAAAAAACCAACAACTCGGATTATGTTGTAAATTTTCATTTTATTTTAAAGTTTATGTTTTTTGCGTATATTACATATATTTAATAAGATTAACGTGAGGTTTTTAAATATTTCAAAAATAAAAAAGGAAACTCATAATTGGGATTCGAACTCACAACCACCAGCGTATGAACCAAACACGTAAAGGATTTGCATGATATTAGACATGACACTAACGGATTTCAAAATTGACAGTTCTCGGTAAAACAGTGATTATTTTAAAATACAAAAGCCTAAAATAATTATAAACGTTTAATTTTAAATAATACAAAACATATCACATAAATAATAATATTAATACATATTATATTATATATAATATTATATATATATATATATATATATATATATATATATATATATATATATATATATATATATATATATATATATATATATTATATATATATATATACATATATTGAAAAAGTTGTATTTTATTAATTTTATTTTTATTTATAATAAATGTTGTAATTTTTAAAATCTGTGGTTCGTTGTTTAATTTAATATATACCTCAGCTAGCTCAATTATGTGTTCTAAACAATCTGTCACTGTGTGACGTCGACTCTGTAGTCTCCTGGTAGAGTTCAAAAAGAAATTAAACCAAAATTTACTTTAGACCTTTGATAAATTAACCCAAATGAAGCACGTTATTTATTAATATTGAACAAATTTAATATAAACAATAAAATTCGTCTGCAACTTGGGTTGCCTTTAAAAATTTACAAAAATAGGAATCGTATAAATCTTAATGTGGTTTAGAGTCGTGACAATAAAAATTTATTACAAAATGTGGAGACTCTATACAAGTACCTAAAAACTAAATAAATATTGCAACTTTATAAAGTGTTTAAATGAACTATAAAGAAAAGAAAATGAACACTTTATTCCGCTGACTTTTAACTTGCATTCAAATATAATCAAAATTTCAAATGATCCCCAAAATTATTATCCAACCTTACTTTAAAACAGTTCTGATTTATTTAAAGAAAACTAACTACTCGCAAAATAATTGGTGAAACTGGAATATCAATCCTCTCTTCGGAAGTTAAGGTACGTACTATTCTATTTTTAATTTAATGATCATTAATATTTTCAATTTTTTTTAAGGCCTATCGCAATTATGTTAATTCATGAATTTTAATTTTCTCAATTTAAATGACATTTCTGTACTCCAATAATAATTTATAAGTTAAATTGTTTCTCTTACTCTCTGGAACAAATTCTGGATATCTCTGCTGTGGAAACTGTGGAAAAACTAAAATTCTCTTTAGACGAGTTAAAAAAACACTCCCGACCTATTCCACAAATTCAGGACTCTCCTTTCAAAATTTCTTGTCGGCCTCTCCCAAAATCCATCATTCGTTGCTAACAGCAACCAACGTTCTTTTCTTTTTTTCTTCTATTTTTTTTAAACCATAAAACTGTCCTGTTCTGACACATTTGTCAATCCACATTAATTTCTCATAATCACTTTAATCACATCTAATTTGGGAATTTATAAAAAAAAATGTTCAGATATAAAACTTATTCTATTACAATGCTAATACAATTTATTATTTTCATCTCCACATCATTGTAATTTCTTATTTAACAAAACCCCTATTAATTTAGCTCCCACAGACTTGCTTGACAGTTTATTTTCTGACGTTTTCAAAATTTCTATGTTTAAATATTTTTTAAGAATTCTTCTTTTTTTGTTTTTTTTAAGGTTTAGACGATTCACCTATACACTAGGCAACTATACTATTCAGAAATTATTAACACTATACCAGGTAAGTCAAAATTAATTTATTTAACAATTTACTAATCTTTTTCTCTCTTTTATTTCAGAGTCGAACCCACATTGTGATGGCTTCATGAAATTCATGAACAACAAACTCATATAAAAATCCATTTAAGTTGTATCCTTTTTAACATATTGAAATCATTTCAATATATATATATATACAATAATATATATAATATTAAATATATATACAAAAGGAACATTTTATTCTCGAAAGAGGAAGAGAGAGAAAATATATCTTCTGTCTCTCTCTTACTCATTATCTTACATATGTAATGGTTTCACAGATTCACTCTCATGCAAATCTCCAACGCCGACCGTGCGTATAGAAGTATAACTTCAAAAATTAGAAAAGCAGATTAATGAATTAAGGGCTCAAATATTCCACTTCCTTGTGCTAAACAGTAACCAAATCTGTCATACAGATTTCTCCTCATGCTTGCAGAGAAATGAACTATTTTAGCCCTTAATTCGACTAAGTTTGTGGCCCTTTCAAACTGATGCCTATAAATGTAAGATTGCCACCAATGCATATAAATGTTTTCTTTGAGAAAACCCCATAAAAAGAAATCGTTAGGCGCTAACTCACAGGTTTGATTGAGGAAGTCAATAGTTGCTCTAGACTTGTGAGCCGAACACTCATCCTGTTGGAAATAAACCTTCTGAAAATTAACGGGAAAGCGTCGAACTGCCAGAATGATCTAATTCTGTAAAAGTTGTAAATATTTGGACCCCTTTAGGTTTCCATCGATAAAAAATGGACCGACAATACGGTCGCCTAACATCCCAGTCCAAACATTTAACTTTTGCGGATGCTGCGTTCGCACTGCAACACTGAGGTACTTATTTTTCCGAGAATAATACCTTGCAACGGATGGATTGTGTTTTTTATGTAATGAAAATGAAGATTCGTCAGAATATAAAATATTTTTTAAAAAGTGTACATTTTCATTATGTTTATCTAACATAAATTCACAAAACTCCATCCGCCTAAAGTTACCTTCGGGAAACAGTTCTTGTGTTGGTTGTATCTTAAAGCAGTTCTTTTGAGAACTCGCTGGACAGTTCGAGCATTCACGTTAACTTCCCTAGCAATTTGTACACTATTGCAGGGTTCACTAGCTTCCACAAAAGCACAAATATCAATATCCCTGTTTTGACGCTCCTCATCGACAGGTCTAATACGTGGTTCATTACCTTTATGGCACTTTTTACAATTGTTTACACATTCCGAAGTTTGAAAATGTTCAATGGTATTTTTAACTGTTGTAACACTTTGGTGAGGATCTATTTTCGAAGGCAACAATAAATAAATCAATTACTTCGCGTATCGAATGACCCTGAAATTACCATGTTACAAGTTGCACTTTTTCTTGAACGGTATACAACTTAATAGGCATTATATTAATTATTTGTTTATTCTTTCAAAACTTCGTTTGAAATTTTTAATGTCAATGTGACAATAACGATAATTCGTACCTACTGTGAAATGAATATAAAGGTGGTAAATAACATAAACGCGTAATATGTCACAGCGATTGCCATTGTGTTGTATGGTCATGGTCAATAAAACAATGTCGTGATCTGTATAAATTGTACAGTTCGCATGTGAAGCAGATTTATTATTACAGTAAGATCTCTTTTTATGCGGATTATTTTTAAGCGATTTTAAAGTTGTGCGGTTTGTATTTCATCAAAAAATTTCTATTATTACTATTATAATTAAATATTAACTATTCACATTCAGATGTTAGTAAAGTGAGCCTTTGCAATTCGGGGATATCCTTGTTACATAATGTCCCTATTACATCATTGCGAGTTTCGCATTGAAAGGTATAACTTGTTATTGTTTTAAAATAATTTTTCTTTTAGCGGTGCTAAACGGGAGGAAAATCCCGAAACAGGTCGATTTTTGTTATAAAGTACCCATCTTATAACCTACATGGAGTAGGGATGATGTCACCGGTGTAGGTGTAGTGACGTAATCGTTAATTTTTTTTTAAATAGAAATCGGTATAATACGACACCTCATTTAAACGAGAATTTAATTCTCTATTTAACGACATTACATTTTTAACTAAAATATTTTTTTAAGGGTACAAAAACAATGTTTTTAAATTTAAATTCAACTAAATTACAACTGATGATTTAATTAATAATGTACTTTAAAGTAACCAAATTATGCATAATTATTATTTTAAATTAAATGTTCGAAACACCATCCATCGGTTTCTTGACAATATGCGAATCTACGGACACATTCATCAGGTACATTGCGGATGACTTCTGGAGTAATTAGACACATTTCATGCCTAATTCTATCTTTCAAGTCCTGTAAGTTTTGGGGTCTATTGACATAAACTTTTGATTTTATGTAACCCCACAGGAAAAAGTCTAGAGTTGTTAGATCTGGCGACCTTGCTGACCACTCTATAAAACCTCGTCTTCCGATCCACCTCCTGGGAAAGCAATGATTTAAAAATTAACGTACTTCACGTGCGTAATGCCAAGGGGCTCCATCTTGTTGAAACCAGATATTTTCACTAGGTAAATTTGGATTATTGGCATTTGGATACATGTTAGCAAGGACAGGTATAAGTTGATTTCTCAAAAAAGTTAAATAACGTTATTTTGTTAGATTTTCTTCAAAGAAAAAAGGGCCAATGATTCTGTCATTAATGATCTCTGCCCATACATTTACTTTCTGAGGATATTGCGTGTGTGACTCAGTCATCCAATGTGGGTTTTCTTGACTCCAATATCTGCAATTTTGACGATTCACGGTACCATGTATAAAAAATGTGGCTTCATCGGAAAAAAGGATTTGATTGATGAAATGTGGATGGCGGATACATAAGTCCTGCATAATTTGAGAAAATTGAAGTCGGCGATCGGGATCGTCGTCGTTTAATTCCTGATGTAGTTGAATTTTGTAGGGATGGTATTTTTCTTTTTTTAAAATACGTAATACGATCGTTGGGAAACTGCAGCATATTCACCCATTTGTGTTGAACTACTGTGAGGATTGTCATGTACATTTAATAAAATATCAAGATTCACATTGTCTTTAATTTTAGGAAGCACAGCGTTTGGAATATGTTTAACGTGCCTAGTTTCTTCAAATTTTCGGACCATTTTATTTACTGTTGATTAGCTGATGGGTCTGTCTGGATATTTTGCGTTGAATAAATTGCATAACTCGTTCTGTGTTCTTTTTTATCTCCGGATCCGCTAAGAATTAATATTTCTTTGCGTTGTGTTTCATTTAGGTGAGCCAAAATTTAGTATTCAAAAGTAAAAATTACAATTGACAACTGATGACAATTCACAAAATTAAAACATTTACGTCAATAAATATTACAGTAACTATGCCACTATCACTTGCTTGAATTAACATTTGACAAAAAGTTTCAGTGTTTATAAGATAACTTTTTGTGTCCATTGTTATTTTTACTTATTTTTGCTTTTTTAAGTATTTACTTCAGAGAAAGTCATGGCAGGAACCGATGGATGGCATTTCGAACATTTAATTTAAAATAATTGTTATGCATAATTTGGTTACTTTAAAGTACATTCTGAATTAAATCGTTAGTTGTAATTCAGTTGAATTTAAATTTAAAAAAAAATGTTTTTGTACCCATAAAAAATATTTTAGTTAAAAATGTAATGTCGTTACTCCTTTAAATGAGATGTCGCATTATATCAATTTCTATTTAAAAAATCTAACGGTTCTGTCATTTTATTACACCCACACCGGTGACCTCATCCCTACTCCATGTACGTTATAAGATGGGTATTTTATAACAAAAATCGACCTGTTTCGGGATTTCCTTCAAAACTCGACGGTTCTCGAAATAATAATAATATTCCATAATTTGGCCGTTCACTGTATAGAAAATACATGTAAAAGTAAATTGAGCAGTAAAAGGAAAAGGAAACTCTAAATTTAATAATGCAAATGAAATAATACTATTGAAACTTTAAAGAAATACAAAAAAAATCCCACACTGTTTTTAATGAAATAAATGTTCTTATTAAATGTTAAAAATGTTGGTAAATGTTAAATCTTCTGATTGGCTGAAAATTGATGACTAGAGATGACTCTAGAAGGAATCCGGTAGTAGCATTCATTACTTTCAAAGACAACTGAAAAAGATAGCTCGTGCATCAATAAAGATTTAGCAGTCTCTCCGCTTTTTATGAGAATATGAAGGTAAACTAATTACTTACAGTTGTCTTGGAGATCAGCCCACTTAAAATCGCACTGACTTTAAACTTACTATACTACATTTAACTGTATTAGTTTAGTATGGAGCAAATTAAATTACCAACAATTAAATGTAGTTATAGATATAGATAGATTTATTCTAGTATAACTTAGATTAAAGTACTTTCTAAGATAGAATTACTGACAACACTTCAAGAAATTTACGGAAAACTTATCTCTTTGACTACTCACACCGACGTGTTTTCATTCCCTCAAAAATTTAACAAACTGTCCCCAAAAGAAAATCTCCTCTCTCTCATTTCTGCGAAAGACACATACAGAAAACTCGGAAATTTATTAATAAAAAAACGTTATACTTAGAAAAAGTATTCTAAAACTATTATTAGGACCAACTCTATTAAAGATATATGGCGTGACGAGTCTTAACTGTTGATCGCGCAAAGAGTTGAATTTTTCTATTCAAGTAGATACATTTTAACCACGTAATTTGTTACGCCTTCAATAAGGCAATTCAATAGGGTACAAGACGCTATTGCCAAAATACAGATACGGCCAGTGGCATATCTTGAAGGAAATAAAAAAGTAAACTAAAAAAATATTACAATATCATGGAATACAATTTAAAAAATAGGCGCAAATAGGTGAAATTTACGAAAAAATACCAAATATACGAAAAAGGCATTTTGTCTATAATCTGAGCTTTATTGACAATCCCCAATTATAGAGACGTCACATGCAGAATATTGAAATCTTGAATTAATTACCTTTTAATCAAATACTTTAATTATTGCTCTAAGTTCTTTCGTAATAATAAGTATTTCAAACATTCGACATCCTCGCTCGATCTCCAATCCTTATTCTCTTTTTGATTTTAATTCAACATACCTTCTTAGGATTGTAAATTCCAATTCATTCTTCTGTACTATTTTATTCGCTTTCTCATTTTAATATAACATACCTCCTTACCATCATAAATTCCAATTCATGGGTTCTAAAATTCTGATTGTTAATAAACTCAAGTCTTTTACTTATTCAGCCAAACGTGTAAGATCGTACATTATAAGAATGTCGTTGAGAGATCGGTCGCAATTTCACATTCTATTCGAGATATAACCAGAACCATACAATTTTCCAATCGACACTGAATGCTAGAAAACGAATTGGAATGAAGTTCCCAGAGCTCCTATTATTTTGCAGAATGGACTTTACGTCCTTTATGGTATGCATACAAACTGCGTCAACCGCAGGGAAAATCGCAAGTAGATACCTATATAAAGCACTTCTAGTGATTCACAATAAAATGATTTGCGGATTTTATTACTTACAACCACATCGTATTCAAGAACAAATTTCCGGAGACATCAATTTTAAGTAACACAAAATTGTTGAGTAATTACATTGGAAATTTTTCAAAACTTTATTTTAAGTTTAAAAAGAAAAATTATACGGTATCTTACACTCATTAACGTGCGCTACAATGATTTTTATTGTTTTTTGTCTTTAAAGTCTGTTAGAATATCCAACATAAAAAGTGGATGTTGTCCTATAGTTGTTCTATATGAAGTGACATTGTTGGCAGTTCAATGAGTAATGTCAAAAATAGGTCATAAACTACTGTCAGTCAAGTTTTGTATTATTCTGTATGTAAGAAGAATAAAGTATAATTGTTGATGGCCAGACGTTTATTGGTGCATATTTCCTAAAGTACATATTTCCTTGTCTCTTGATGTCTTCAAACTAGAAGGAGGACTTCACCTAACTTAAATTATAACAGGTTATGGGCCCAGTCCACGTGTGAACTGTGAACAGGTTAGATTCGTCCTTCCTTCAGTTTTGTTTGTTCTTATTGTCGGTGAATAAAATATGGCGATCAGCAATAACGATTATAAAATTCAAGTTGACAAACTCGAGGGTCCTGAAGACTGGGCAAAGTGGAAATAGCACGTTTCGATGTTATTACGTTCGTATGCACTTGAAGACATTGTAAACGGTATGTGTAAGTGTCCTGAGGTTAGTGAAGATTCAACTTCAGCTGAAATATAGAAGCATCAGCAATGGTTAAAAGACGATCCGAAAGCGGCAAGTTTGTTAGCAGGTACGCTAGGAAAAACTGTTGCCGAGCTGTTGCCGAACTGTTGCCGAGTGTAGTCACGCTAGTGAAGTATGGGACAAATTGCGTGCGAGATTTGAACGTAGCAGTACGCAACGGTTAAACATGTTAATTTAATCCTTTTTTTTAGAGTCCAACGTGATGAAAAAGAAGATATTAGTACATATGTTGCGAAGTTGCAGAAACTGTTTGTAGATTTAAATGATGAACTGCAGAAGCATGATGAAAATGTTTTATCCGAAAGAATGTTAAATGGTCGGATCTTATCAACTTTGGGTAAGGACTTTGATAATTTCAAAGATTTGTGGGACACGATACCATCAAAGAATCAAACTTTGAATTTACTGATTGAGAAATTGTGTACCATTGAATTACGTGACCAAAGTATGAAGTCAAAGAAAAATGTACATCGTGCAAAAGAAAAATTTTCATGTCATAAATGCAAGAAATTAGGCCATTGGGCGAAAGAGTGTCAGTTGAAAAAATCAGCTGAGAATTTAGGTAAGAAGAAAAGTAATGATATTGCTTTTTTGTCTGTTGTTTTAAGTGCCTCATCTAACAATTGTATTGAAGCTGGAAAATGGTATTGTGACAGTGGAGCCACAAATCATATCACTACAGATAAGCAATATTTCTCATCTTATACAGAATTTGCTGAACCAGAAAGTATATCACTTGGTAAGAAGGATGTATGTATGTTAGCCCATGGACAAGGAACAGTGAAAATTCAAACGCATCTGAATAATAAATGGAAAGGTGCTGACTTGAAGAATGTTTTTTATGTTCCTGAAGCAAGTGCTCATTTGTTTTCTGTGAATGCTGCTGCACAAAGGGGTTTTATTACAGTACTTGATGAAAAAGGTGTAAATATATATGATAAAAACACTTGTGAATCTGTAATGACTGGGTACTTCAGTAATGGCCTGTATGCACTTGATATACGTATTATGAAACCGACAAATCCCGTTCAAGTAAACTTAGCAGAGTCAACAGATATGTTGCAAGTGTACCATGAAAGATTTGGTCATCAGCATAAGCAACATGTAAAGAAGGTATTGAAGAAAATGAATATAGACATTGATGGGTGCAAAGAAAGCTTTTGCGATGGATGTGCAATTGGAAAAATGCATAGATTGCCATTCAAATCTAGGATCAATCGACCACAAGTCACTGGTGAGCAGATCCATGCAGATGTGAATGGGCCCATGTCTATAGAATCACTGGGAAAAGCACGTTATTACGTATGTTTTAAAGATGACTTTAGTAAGTTTCGGAAAGTTTTCTTTATGAAACACAAAAGTGAGGTATGTACTTTCTTAGAACAATTTTTAAATGAAGCTAGTACAAATGGCCATGTAGTAAATAGAAAGGTATCTGAACTTCTTGCGAAGAGAGGTATAGAGCATTGTATCACACCCATATAAATTACCATCTTTCTTGTACTCATTGCGTCGAGTAAGGACGATAAATATACGAAAATATGGGTAAATTGTTGATGCATAGTGGAATATAAATATTCCCAGCATCGCTCTTAATGGCTTGATTAAGCGTGAGTATACAATTTACTTTAATTGCTATCGACACATTTAACTTCATCTTTCATCACTAGATGTCTCTAGTAGCATACTCTGGTAATTATTTTTTCTATAATTGCCAGACTAGACGGTGCGTTTTGGTTTAGTTTGAGTTTTCTTACAAGCTCTCTCTGATGACGGGAAGACCCAGAAACACGTGTCAGGGAGTGGTAAGAAGCTCAAATTAAATCGAAACGCAACCATTTTCGTATATTTATCGTCCTTACTCGACGCAATGAGTACAAGAAAGATGGTAATTTATATGGGTAAATTGTTGATGCATAGTGGAATATAAATATTCCCAGCCTCGCTCTTAATGGCTTGATTAATCGTGAGTATACAATTTACTTTAATTGCTATCGACACATTTAACTTCAAAGAAAGAAATATTTGAAAATAATGTGAATTGTAAGTTTTTGTTTGAAGGTTTTCCGATGGTTATATTTAATGATAATCAAAGTGCCATAAAGTTATCGGAACCAAGTATACCATAAGAGAACGAAGCATATTCATGTCAAGTATCATTTTATTCGTGAAAAAGTAGCTAACAATGATATTCAATTAAAATATATGTCGACGAATGAAATGGTGGCTGATATGTTGACCAAGTCTTTAAATCCAAAGAAATTGCAGTTAATCTGTCAGAATTTGAATTTAAAATAATGTTTATTTTGTTAAGGTCTATTATTTAGCTTATTTACTTTTCATGTTGAGGGAGAGTGTTAGAATATCCAACATAAAAAGTGGATGTTGTCCTATAGTTGTTCTATATGAAGTGACATTGTTGGCAGTTCAATGAGTAATGTCAAAAATAGGTCATAAACTACTGTCAGTCAAGTTTTGTATTGTTCTGTATGTAAGAAGAATAAAGTATAATTGTTGATGGCCAGACGTTTATTGGTGCATATTTCCTAAAGTACATATTTCCTTGTCTCTTGATGTCTTCAAACTAGAAGGAGGACCTCACCTAACTTAAATTATAACAAAGTCTTTTACTGGTTATTTATCGTATAATATGTGGTATATATTTATTCTAACCGGTCAATTGTGTAATAGTTGTAGCAAGAAAACAAATCACAAGACGAGTTAGGTATAAAAATGTGACAAGTTTTAATATTTATATATATTGTTATGGTAAGCAAAAATAGGAATTTTAAATTATAATATTTCAAATCAATGATCTTACCTATAATTCGATTTGTCTCAGGATGTACTTTCATGGCTCAGTATCTTTTTTTTGTATTTGCATATATGAGGACCAAAAGCAATAATAAAAACACACAAAAATATCAAGTGTAAATTTCATCAATATTATGTATCAACATAAAATTAATATACCTGCTATATAAAAATATAAAATTTTCTCACATAACAAAGTTATACCATAAATTTTCAACACCTACAGAGGGCTTCGATCAGCCCAATCGATGTTTCCTCTGCGTTTCTGTCCCAATTTGGTGGGTTAGGTAATCTCTTACAATAAAACATATTTTGGTAGTAGAAAGGTCCAAGCAAAAGAGTCTAAGGACGAGTGGGGTCATATCTCCGTGAAGGTGGTTCCCAGGATATAGAGAGCCGCGGCAAGACTAGACTGCCTTGACTTGGAAAATGCACCCTTTTATATATATTTTTTTTGTATCGATATGTACATTTCCAAGTCAATTGGCCAATTGTAAATTATATAGAAGATAAAAGGCGGGGTGATATACACTGACGTGCCCATTGGTCCACAGACTAAGGCACGCGATGACAACGTGCTCTTTAGTTCTAGGAATTAATGAGAAAACTGTTTCTATTTAATCACAGATAAAATATTTTTAATTCATTCTCAACTCGCTGCGAGGTCTTTTGAAAATAATAAAAAAAATAATTTATAATTTCAAACTGCTCCTTCTTAGACTCCAACTCCTCGTGGTTCAGGTACTCTCCTCCTAAGTCGATCTTTACCCAAAGAAATTATTTTTTATCGAAATTAAAATGGATAATCTGCTGCTGCTTCTAACTCTCCGAATCGGATCCTCTCAAGAAACATAGACAACATATCCTCAAATAATTTGTATATAAAGAAACTTAGAATATGAGCTTTCGAGATCTCTGCTTGGCTGCTATCACAAAATTTAAGAAACTTTTATTTCACTACTCACGTTCTATGACCGAAAAATATCTACCAAAACAACACAATAAAAGTAAAAGTAGAAGAAGAACTAACCGCCTCTATTGATGCTGGCAGTGGGATAAGACAGGGAGATTCCCTGGGTCCCTCTATTGTTCAACCTAATCATGGATGAAATAATAAAGAAAGGAAGAACTAAAAGAGGATAGCAAATGGAAGAAAAACAACTTAAAATAATCTACTATGCAGACGACGCAATACTACTCTTAAAGAGAATATGATTTACAACGTATGCTGCCCCAATTTAATATAACCACCAGCAAATTTAACATGTTAATTTCCCTAAAAAAGAAAAAATGCATGGTTACAACAGCAAATTCACTAAGATGTAAATTGGAACTGGAAGGTCAGATAATAGATAATAGAATAAGTGATGGAGTTATCTAGCTACGGAAAGCTCGAAACTGAAGTGGAAGATCAGGTGAATAGAGCAAACAGAGCCGCAGGCTGCCCGAATGAAAAAATATGGAGAAATAAAAATATCGGGAAAGAAATGAAAGGCAGAAGTTACAAAACAGTCATCAGACCAATTATATGACCAATAATAATGACATACGCGGCAGAAACACGACCTGTCACAGAAAGGACAAAAAGGATGTTAGAATCAGCAGAGATGAAAACATTTAGAAAAATTTATGGGACACTATGGGACAGAGCTAGAAGTATTGAATATACGATGTAGATGCAAGGTGGAGAACATCAAGAACTGGGTAAGAAATAGAAGAGTAGAATGAAATGATCATATATTTCAAATAACAATAAATAGAGTAGTAAAGACGGCAAGAGTTGTTCCCAATAGGAAGACGATCAGTAGGAAGACCACGGTTTTGTCGCTTTTTTCGCTTTTAAATCTCGTACCGATCTCCTTTACTTGTGTTTATTTTTCTTAATCCAAACCTCGGTTTTCTTTCCGACCATTGCATCAAAATCTCTTCCTTGACCAATCACAACACCAAGACATATCTTAGCCCCTCCTTCCTTACTACTATAATACTAGCTTATGATAGCTTCCTGTCTCTGCCGATTTTAGCGCCCTACCATCCAAAATTTGAAAAAGGAAATATGTAGTTCTATTTGAAAGAATATAGTCGATCATAGATCTTTGTCCTCTGGTATTTTTAAAGGTATACTTGTGTTGTTTTTTGTGAGGAAGAATGTATTATTAATATGTAATTCATTTGAGCTGCAGAAGTCAGTCAGGAGATCACCGTTTTCATT